>NC_060273.1:36766549-37066549 GCF_021613505.1 Equus quagga | reverse complement strand
TAAGCCCTCATGTACCAATAATCACTCTAAATGTAAATGCATTGAATTCTCCAATCAAAAGACACAGAGTATCTGGATGGATTAGAAAACAGGACCAAACAATATGCTGCCTCCAAGAAACAAATCTCTTCTCTAAAGACAAAAATAGGCTCAGAGAAAAGGGATGGAAGATGATACTCCAAGCAAATGGCAAACAAAAGAAAGCAGGTGTTGCCATACTTATATCAAACAAAGCAGACTTCAAGATAAAAAATGAGAGACAAAGAGGGGCAGTATATAATGATATAAGGGACTATCCACCTAGAGGGCATAATACTTATATATGCAGCTAACACAGGATCACCAAGTATATAAAGCAGCTATTAACAGATATAAAGGGAGAAATTAACAGCAATATGATAATAGTAGGGGACCTCAACACCCCACTTACATCAATGGATAGATTGTCCAGACAGAAGGTCAACAAGGAAATAGTGGATTTAAATGAAATACTTGATCAGATGGACTTAACAGATATATAGATAGCATTCCATCCAAAAACAGCATAATAAACATTCTTCTCAAGTGCACATGGGACATTCTCAAAGACAGACCATATGTGGGAAACAAGGCAAGCCTCAACACATTTAAGACTGAAATCATGTCAAGCATCTTTTATGACCACAATGCTATGAAACTAGAAATGAGTTACAAGAAAAAGGCTGAAAAAGTCACAAATATATGGAGATCAAACAACATACTACTGAACAACAACTGGATAAATAAAGAAATCAAAGGAGAAATTAAAAAATACCTGGAGACAAATGAAAATTAAAATACAATATACCAACTCCTGGGATGCAGCAAAAGCAGTCTTAAGAGGGAAATTCATGGCAATAAAGGCCCAGCTCTACAAACAAGAAAAATATCAAATAAGTAAGTAATCTTAAACTACACCTAACAGAACTAGAAAAATAAGAACAAATGAAGCCCAAAGTCAGCAGAAGAAGGAAAATAATAAAAATTAGAGCAGAAATAAATGAAATAGAGACTAAAAATCAGTAGAAAGGATCAATGAAACTAAGAGCTGATTGAGAAGATAAACAAAATTGACAAACTCTTAGCCAGACTCACTAAGAAAAAAAGAGAGAAGGCGCAAATAAATAAAATTAGAAATGAAAGAGGAGAAATTACAATGGATACTGCAGAAATACAAAAGATTCAAGAGAATACTATGAAAAACTATACGCCCATAAATTGGATAACCTAGAATAAATGGATAAATTCTTAGACTCATACAACCTTCCAAAACTGAATCAAGACAAAATAGAAAATCTGAATAGATCAATCTTAAGTAAAGAGATCAAAACAGTAATCAAAAAACATCAAAAAAAAACAAACATCCAGGACCAGATGGCTTCTCTAGAGAATTCTACCAAACATTCAAAAAAGATTTAACACCTATCCTTCTCAAACTATTCCAAAAACTTGAAGAAGATGGAATGTTTCCTAACTCATTCTATGAGGCCAGCAAAACTAGGCAAAGACAGCCCAAAGAAGGAAAATTACAAGTCAACATCACTAATGAACTTAGATGCAAAAATGCTCAATAAAATATTGGTAAACCAAATACAGCAATACGTTGAAAGGATCATACACCATAATGAAGTGGGATTTATATGAGGGATGCAGGGATGGTTCAACATCCACAAATCAATTGATGTTATACACAACATCAACAAAATGAGGAATAAAAATCACATGATCACCTCAATAGAGAAAGCATTTGACAAGATCCAACATTCACTTATGATACAAACTCTTTCAATAAAATGGGTATAGAAGGAAAGTATCTCAACGTAATAAAGGCCATAAATGACAAATCCACAGCCAACATCATACTTAATGGTGAAAAACTAAAAGTCATCCCTCTGAGAACAGGAATAAGACAAGGGTGCCCACTCTTGCCGCTCCTATTCAACATAGTACTGGAGGTTTTGGTCAGAGTAAGTAGGCAAGAAGAAGAAATAAGAGGAATCCAAACGGGAAAGGAAGAAATGAACCTTTCATTATTTGCAGATGACATGATTCTACATATAGAAATCCCTAAAGAATCCATCAGAAAACTATTAGAAATAATCAACAACTACAGTAAAGTTGCAGGGTACAAAATCAACTTACAAAAATCATTTGCATTTCTATACACTAATAACGAATTAGCAGAAAAAGAAGTCAAGAATACGATCCCATTTACAATCACAACAAAAAGAATAAAATATCTAGGAATACATTTAACCAAAGAGGTGAAAGACCTATACACTGAAAACTATAAGACATTATTAAACGAAATCAAAAAAGATATAAACAAATGGAAAGATATTCTATGCTCATGGATTGGAAGAATAAACATAGTTAAAATGTCCATATTACCTAAAGCAATCTAAAGATTTAATGCAATCCCAATCAGAATCCCAATGACGTTCTTCACAAAAATAGAACAAAGAATCCTAAAATTTATATGGAACAACAAAAGACCTCGAATAGTCAAAGCAATCTTGAGAAAAAAGAACAATGCTGGAGACATCACAATCCTGGACTTCAAAATATACTACAAAACTATGGTAATCAAAACAGCATGGTATTGGCACAAAAACAGACACACAGATAAATGGAACAGAATTGAAAATCCAGAAACAAAAGCACACATCTATGGTCAGTTAATCTTCAACAAAGGAGCCAAGAATCCACAATGGAGAAAGGAAAGCCTCCTCAATAAATGGAGTTGAGAAAACTGGAAAGCCACATGAAAAGAATGAAAGTAGACCATTGTCTTGCACCATACACAAAAATTAACTCAAAATGGATTAAAGAATTGAATGTAAGATCTGAAACCATAAAACTCCTAGAAGAAAATATAGGCAGTACACTCTTTGATGTCAGTCTCAGCAGCATCTTTTTGAATACTATGTCTGACCAAGCAAGGGAAACAAAAGAAAAAGTTAACAAATGGGACTCCATCAGATGAAAAACTTCTGCAAGGCAAAAGAAACCATGAACAAAACAAAAAGACAACCTACCAACTGGGAGAAAATGTTTGCAAATAATATATCCAACAAGGGGGTAATTTCCAAAATATGCATTGATATTTTGATATCACACTGATATTTTATAGCAGCTTTATTCATAATTTGCACTACTCACACAACTTAACAACAACAACACAAAAAACAAAACAAACAACCCAATCAAAAAATGGGTAGAGGATATGAGCAGACATTTTTCCAAAGAAGATATACAGATGGCCAACAGGCACATGAAAAGATGTTCAACATCACTAGTCCTTAGGGAAATGCAAATCAAAACTACGATGAGATATCACCTGACATGTGTCAGAATGGCTAACGATTAGCAAGACAAAAAGTACCAAATGTTCTCTTTTCTGCGGAGAAAACCCCATACACTGCTGGTGGAAATGCAAATTGGTGCAGTCACTATGGAAAACAGTATGGAGATTTCTCAAAAAATTAAAAATAGAAATACCATACAATCAGCTACCCCACTACTGGGTACTTATCCAAAGAACTTGGAATCAACAATTCAAAGAGATTTATGCACCCCTATATTCATTGCAGCATTATTCACAATAGCCAAGATATGGAAGCAACCAAAGTGCCCATCAACTGATGAATGGATAATGAAGAGTGGCATATATAAACAGTGGAACACTACTTAGCCACAAAAAAAGACAAAATTGTCCCATTTGCAACAAAATGGATGGACCTTGATGGTATTACATTAAGCAAAATAAGCCATACAGAGAAAGACAAACATTGCATGATTTCACTCATATTTGGAAGATAAACATATACATGGATAAAGAGAACAGATTATGGTTACCAGAGAGGAAGGGAGTTGGGGTGGGCAAAAGGGGCAAAGGGATATATATATATATATATATATATATATATATATATGACAGATAAAAATTAGACTATTGGGGGTAAGCACGATGCAGTCTATATAGTATAGAAACTGATAAATAATAATGTACACCTGAAATTACACAATGTTATAAACCATTATGACCACAATAAAATAATTGGAAAAAATAAAGAAAAACAAATGACACATCTGATAAAGTGACCGTTATCCAAAATATACAAATAATTCTTAAAACTCAACAATAAGAAAACAATCCAATTTAAAAATGGACCAGGGGCCGGCCTCGTGGCCAAGTGGTTAAATTCACATGCTCCGCTTTGGCGGCCCAGGGTTTCACTGGTTCGACTCCTGGGCATGGACGTGGCACCACTCATCAGGCCATGCTGAGGCAGCATCCCACATGCCACAACTAGAAGGACCTACAACTAAAAATATACGACCATGTACTGGGGTGCTTTGGGGAGAAAAAGGAAAATTTTCTTTTTTACTCTTTAAAAATGGACCAAATAGGTCAGTGAAATGGTGGAGTGAGCTGGTGGACTCTCTCCCTTCCAAACTACAACCAAAACCGGGAACAACTGAACTTCAAGCAATAACTCTAAAAATACAGAGATTGTCAGAGACCCACAGCAGCAAAACGACAGAGGGTGGAGAGGCTGGAGCTGCCCTCAGAGGAGTTGGAATGGTGTAAGAGAGAACTTCGCTCCCTCCCCTAGAGACTGGGATCGCGGCCACCGGGGAGGGAAGGAGTGGGGGAGGGGTCGCGCATCCGGGGGATCGTCCAGGACTCCCACTGCCAGTGCAGCAGAAACCTGCTAACGAGGGAAAGCTTCTGCATGCAGGGACCCCATCAAGCCAGGGCCCCGGGAAACCAGAGAGCGAGAGCTGATCGGAATCCAGGTTGGCACGCGAGAGAAAGTGCCCCTCCTCCCCAAACCTGCGCTGCACGCCGCCATTGCAGCTGAAGGCGGAGGGCTCAGAACATGTGGCTCTTGATGCCCATCTAGTGGAGACAGGCTGTAACTGCAACCGAATAATACCATCATGCCCAAAACCTTTCCTCTACCATTCAGCAATTTATAAAAGCTCCAGACCAGAAGGAAAACAATAAAAACACATAATTAAGTCCTGAGGACTTGGAAATAGGTAAACTAAGTGAAAATGAGTTCAGAGTAGCTATCATCAAAAAGCTCAATGAGGTAAAGGGAAATATAGAGAAACAAGTCAACGAGCTCTGGAGTTACTTCACAAAAGAGATTGAAACTATAAAGAAGAATCAATCAGAAATACTAGAGATAAAAAATACAATGGATCAGATAAAACAGAATACGGATTCCCTGAATGCCTGTGTAGACACCATAGAGGAGAAAATTAGCATAATCAAAGATAGACAGGCTAAATGGCTCCAGACAGAGGAAGAAAGAGAACTAAGAATTTTAAAAAAATGAAAATAATCTCCGTGAAATAGCAGATTCAATGAGGAAATCCAATTTAAGAATTATTGGAATCCCAGAGAGTGTGGAAAAGGAAAATGGAGCAGAAAGTGTGCTTAATGAAATTATGGAAGAGAACTTCCCAAACCTAGGTATTGAGGGAGAAATGTGTGTGGAGGAAGCTTTCAGATCTCCTAGATTTGTCAATGTAAAAAGACCTACTGCAATGGCAAAAACGAGTAACAAAGAAAGAATACTCAGGGCAGCAGGACAGAAGAAAATAACCTGCAAAGGAACTCCTACCGGACTTTCAGTGGATTTCTCTACAGAAACCTTACAAGCTAGGAGAGAATGGAACGACATATTCAAAACTTTAAAAGATAAAAATCTTCGGCCAAGAATACTCTATCCAGCAAAAATATCCTTCAGATATGAGGGAAATTAAATCTTTTCCAGACAAACAAAAGTTAAGGGAATTTGTAACCAAAAGTCCTCCACTACAAGAAATCCTCAAGAAGGCTCTCATACCTGAAAAAAGAAAAAAAGGGAGAAAGGGGTCACAAACCACAGAGTAGGGAGACAAATAGATAGAACCAGAATAGGATAGCAAATATTCAGCTACAGCATTAGGATAAAGGGAAGGAAACCACCAAAGCGAGGATGATCTTATCACTCTAAACACAAACTCATAACACAAGTTGGAATAAGAGATGAAAATAATAATTTAGGAGGGGAAGAGGAAAGGGACTAAATCAGTCTAGGCCAAGCAAGTAAGAGACCACCAGAAAATGGACTATGTTATACACGAGATTCTGAATACAAACTTCAGGGTAGACACTAAAATAAAAAACAGAACAGGGACACAAAACATAAATAAGGGAAAATCTGAGAAACCCAGTATAAGAAATTGCAGAAGTCAATGGGTAGACTAAAACACACAGGACGAGAAACAAAGGTAACGCAGGAAAACCAGATAACAAGTGACAGAATGACAGCATTAAGCCCTCATGCATCAATAATCACCCTCAACGTAAACGGATTGAGCTCTCCAATAAAAAGACACAGAGTGGCAAAATGGATTAAAGAACGTGATCCAACAATTTGTTGCCTCCAGGAAACACACCTCAGCCCCAAGGACAAACACAGGCTCAGAGTGAAGGGATGGAAGACAATACTTCAAGCTAAGAGCAAACAAAAGAAAGCAGGTGTCACAATACTTATATCAGACAAAACGGATTTCAAAATAAGGCAGGTAAAGAGAGACACAGAGGGACAATATATAATGATCAAAGGGACACTTCATCAAGAAGAAATAATGCTTATAAATAGCTACGCACCCAACACAGGAGCACCAAAGTTCATAAAGCAACTATTAACAGACCTAAAGGAAGATGTTAAAAACAACGCAATAATAGTAGGGGACCTCAACACCCCACTCACATCCATGGACAGATCATCCAGACAGAAAATCAACAAGGAAATAGTGGAGCTAAACAAAAAGCTAAAACAATTGGACTTAATAGACATATATAGAACAATTCATCCCAAAACAGCAGAATACGCATTCTTCTCAAGTGCGCATGGAACATTCTCAAGGATAGACCATATGTTGGGAAACAAGGCAAGCCTCTACAAATTTAAAAAAATTGAAATAATAACAAGCATCTTCTCCAATCATAATGCTATAAGGCTAGAAATTAATTACAAGAAAAAAGCTGAGAAAGGCACAAGGATGTGGAGACTAAACAATACACTATTGAACAAGCAATGGATTATTGAAGAAATTAAAGAAGAAATCAAAAAATACCTGGAGACAAATGAAAATGATAACATGCCATACCAACTCATATGGGATACAGCAAAAGCTGTATTAAGAGGAAAATTCATTGCAATACAGACACATCTTAACAAACAAGAAAAATCCCAAATAAGCAATCTTAAACTACACCTAACTGAATTAGAGAAAGAAGAACAAACAAAGCCCAAAGTCACCAGAAGGAGAGAAATAATAAAAATCAGAGCGGAAATAAATGCTATTGAAATGAAAAAGGCAGTAGAAAGGATCAATGAAACAAAGAGCTGGTTCCTTGAGAAGATAAATAAAATTGACAAACCCCCAGCCAGACTTACAAAGAAAAAAAGGGAGAAAGCTCAAATAAACAAAATCAGAAATGAAAGATGAGAAATAACAACAGACTCTGCAGAGGTACGACAAATTATAAGAGAACACTATGAAAAACTATATGCCAACGAAATGGATAAACTAGAGGAAATGGATAAATTCTTGGACTCCTACAATCACCCAAAGCTCACTCAAGAAAAAGCAGACAATTTGAACAGACCAATCACAAGGAAAGAGATTGAAACAGCAATCAAAAACATCCCAAAGAATAAAACCCCAGGACCAGATGGCTTTCCTGGGGAATTCTACCAAACTTTCAGAAAGGATTTAATACCTATCCTTTTCAAGCTATTCCAAAAAATTAGAGAGGATGGAACACTTCCTAACACGTTCTATGAGGCCAGCATCATGCTGATACCAAAGCCTGACAAAGACACCACGAAAAAAGAGAACTACAGGCCAATATCACTGATGAACATAGATGCAAAAATTCTAAACAAAATTTTGGCAACCAGAATTCAGCAATTCATCAAAAGAATCATACATCATGATCAAGTGGGATTCATATCAGGGACACAGGGATGGTTCAACATCTGCAAATCAATCAACGTGATACACCACATCAATAAACTGAGGAATAAAAACCACATGATCATCTCAATAGAGGCAGAGACAGCATTTGACAAGATCCAACAGCCATTTATGATAAAAACTCTGAACAAAATGGGCAGAGAATGGAACTACCTCAACATAATAAAGGCCATATATGACAAACCCACAGCCAACATCGTACTCAATGGGCAAAAACTGAGCGCCATCCCTCTGAAAACAGGAATGAGACAAGAATGCCCTCTATCACCACTCTTATTTAACATAGTACTGGAGGTCCTGGCCAAAGCAATCAGGCAAGAAAAAGGAATAAAAGGAATCCAAATAGGGAGGCAAGAAGTGAAACTCTCGCTGTTTGCAGACGACATGATCTTATATACAGAAAACCCCAAAGAATCCATTGGAAAACTTTTAGAAGCAATCAACAACTACAGCAAAGTTGCAGGGTATAAAATCAATTTGCATAAATCAGTAGCATTTCTATATTCTAATAACGAACTAACAGAAAAAGAACTCAAGAACACAATACCATTCACAATCGCTACAAAAAGAATAAGATACCTCGAGGTGAATTTAACTAAGGAAGTGAAGGACCTATACAAAGAAAATTACAAGGCCTTTCTGAAAGAAATGGATGACGACATAAAGAGATGGAAAGACATTCCATGCATGTGGATTGGAAGAATAAACATAGTTAAAATGTCCATTCTACCTAAAGCAATCTACAGATTCAACGCTATCCCAGTCAGAATCCCAATGACATTCTTTATAGAATTAGAACAAAGAATCCTAAAATTCATATGGGGCAACAAAAGACCCCGGATTGCTAAAGCAATCCTGAGAACAAAGAACAAAACGGGAGGCAACACAATCTCTGACTTCAAAACATACTACAAAGCTACAGTAATCAAAACAGCATGGTACTGGTACAAAAACAGGTGCACAGATCAATGGAACAGAATTGAAAGCCCAGAAATAAAACCACACATCTATATACAGCTTATCTTCGACAAAGGAGCTGAGGGCATACAATGGAGAAAAGAAAGTCTCTTCAACAAATGGTGCTGGGAAAACTGGAAAGCCACATGTAAAAGAATGAAAATTGACCATTCTTTCTCACCATTCACCAAAATAAACTCAAAATGGATCAAAGACCTAAAGGTGAGACTTAAAACCATAAGGCTTCTAGAAGAAAATGTAGGCAGTACACTCTTTGACATCAGTATTAAAAGGATCTTTTTGGACACCATGTCTTCTCAGAGAAGGGAAACAATAGAAAGAATAAACAAATGGGACTTCATCTGACTAAAGAGCTTCTTCAAGGAAAATGAAAACAGGATTGAAACAAAAAAACAACCCACTAACTGGGAAAAAATATTTGCAAATCATACATCTGAGAAAGGCTTAATACCCATAATACATAAAGAACTCACACAAGTCAACAACAAAAAATCAAACAACCTGATCAAAAAATGGGCTGGAGACATGAACAGACATTTCTCCAAAGAAGATATACTGATGGCCAATAGGCACATGAAAAGATGTTCATCATCGCTGATCATCAGGGGAATGCAAATCAAAACTACACTAAGATATCGCCTTACACCCATTAGAATGACAAAAATATCTAAAACTAATGGTAACAAATGTTGGAGAGGTTGTGGAGAGAAAGGAACCCTCATACACTGCTGGTGGGAATGCAAACTGGTGCAGCCACTATGGAAAACACTATGGAGATTCATCAAAAAATTGAAAATAGAACTACCATACAACCCAGCTATCCCACTACTGGGTATTTATCCAAAGAGCTTGAAGTCAGCAATCCCAAAAGTCCTATGCACCCCAATGTTTATTGCAGCATTATTCACAACAGCCAAGACATGGAAGCAACCTAAGTGCCCATCAACAGATGAGTGGATAAAGAATATGTGGTATATATATACAATGGAATACCACTCACCCTTAAAAAAGAACAAAATCGTCCTATTTGCAACAACATAGATGGACCTTGAGGGAATTATGTTAAGTGAAGCAAGCCAGATAGAGAAGGACAATCTCTGTATGACTCCACTCATATGAGGAATTTAAAAATGTAGACAAAGAGAACAGATTAGTGGCGACCAGGGGAAAGATGGGGTGGGAGGTGGGCACAAAGGGTGAAGGGGTGTACCTACAACACGACTGACAAACAATAATGTACAACTGAAATTTCACAAGATTATAACCTATCATTAACTCAATAAAATTTTTTTTAAATGGACCAAATACTTTAACAGACATCTCAAAGAAGATATAAAGATGGCAAACAAGCATAAGAAATGATGCTCCACATCATAGGTCATCAGAGAAATGCAAAGTAAAACAGCAATGAGACACCACTACACACCTATTAGGATGGCCAAAATCCAGAACACTGATAACACTAAATGCTGGCAAGGATGTGGAGCAACAGGAACTCTCATTCATTGCTGGTGGGAATGCAAAATGGTACAGCCACTTTGGAAGGCAGTTTGATGGTTCTTATAAAACTAAACATACTCTTACCATAAGATCCAGCTATCACACTTCCTAGTATTTACACAAAGGAGTTTAAAACTTATGTCTACATAAAAACTTGCACACTGATACTTATAGCAGCTTTATTCATAATTTGCAAAACTTGGAGGCAAGCAAGATGTCCTTCAGCAGGTGAATGGGTAGAAAAACTGTGGTACATCCAGACAACGGAATATTATTCAGCACTAAAAAGAAATGAGGTATTAAGCTGTGAAAAGACATGGAAGAACCTTAAGTGTATATAACTAAGTGAAAGAAGCCAGTCTGAGAAGGCTATATACTGTTTGATTCCAACTTTATGACATTCTGGAAAACGTAAAACTATGGAGACAATAAAAAGACCACTGGTTGCAGGAGACGGGGTAGCAGTGAGCAGCAATGAATAGGCAGAGTACAGAGGACTTTTAGGAAAGTGCCAATACTCTATATGATATTATAATGATGGATATATATCATTATACATTTGTCCAAACCAATGGAATGCACAACACCAAGAGTAAACCTCAGGTAAACTATGGTCTCTGGGTGATTATGATGTGTCAATATGGGTTCATCTTTGGTAAATGTACCATTCTAGTGAGTGAATCTGATAATGAGTAGGGGGAGCTATGCATGTGTGGGGGCGGGGGGTATATGGGAAACCCTGTACTTCCCTCTCAGTTTTATTATAAATTTAAAACTGCTCTTAAAAAATACAGTCTTTAAAAAAACTATCAGAGAAATTTAAACAGTGAATAGATATTTGATGATATTAAGGAATTATTGGTAAATCCTTTAAGTGTGATAATGGTATTGTGGTTATGTTTTTTTAAGGTTTTCTTAGTGCGCACTGAAGTATATGCTTGTTATACGTGTATATGTAAGTACACACAGTATATGTACTCAAATGCTTCCAGATAAAATATATAAATATTACATGCTTCGGGATAAAATAATCTGATGTTTGGTATTTGCCTCAAAATAATATAGAGAAGAGGGAGAGGAAGTGGGTAGACATATAAGTGAAATGAGATTGGCCTCAATTGATAATTATTGAAACTGGTTGATGGTGGCTCATTGAATTATTCTTTCTTTATTTGTATATCATGAAAATTCCATAATAAAATGTTTGGAAAAGAATAGAGCTATGTTTTGTTTACAAGAGACAAACAAACTGCATAAAAAGAGGGAAAGCCTGGAGTAAAAGAAAGAAAAAATATGTCAGGCAGACTGCAACCAAATAAATCTGACTTAACTATAGCAATACAAGAAAAATTGACTTTAAGACAAAAGGAACCACTAGGAATAGTGTAGGTCATTACAAAATAATAAAAATTCACTTCACTGAGGGTATATTACAATTCTAAAGAATGCATTAATAAAATAGCATCCAAATTTAAAAAGCAAAAAATTTTTAGAATGACAGGGAATAATTTATAAGTCCACTACCATAGTGGTTATTTTTAATATCCTTCTCTTAATTATTAAATAGACAAAAAAATCCACATAACTATAGAAGATATGAACAACACAAGCTATTTCTCTAATATAAGAGCAAGCTTGCATTTCTGAGATAAACTCGACCTAGTCGGGATGCGCTATCTTTCTATACATTGCTAAATTTAGTTTCCTAATATTTTGTTTAGAATTTGTGCATCTATGATCATAAGGAAAGGTATCCTGTAATTTTCCTATTTCATAATATCCCTGTTAGATTTCACCAGGGCAATGCCAGCCTTATAACAGGACTTGGGGAGTTTACCCATCTTTTTTCTCATCTCTGGGAGATGTTTGCAATTTTGGAATTACTTGTTTCTTAAATTTTAGATGGCACTGACCAGTGAAGCCAAGTGAGCCTATAGTTTTTCCTGTGGGAAATGACTACTGGTTCATTTTTTTTTTTACTGGTTATAATAGGTTTTCTACTTCATTGTGAGTCAGTTTGGGCACAGTTATCTAGAAATTTGTCTACTTTGTTTAAATATTGAGATTTATTGCCACAGACATTATGTTTTTTTATATCTGCACCAGCTACAGTTATGTCTCCTTTCTCATTTCTGACATTGGCCCACTCCTGCTTTCTTTATTTTTTTCTTGATAAATCTTGTCAGAAGTTTGTTAATTGTGTGAGTCTTTTCAAAGAGCCACATTTTGGCTTTGTCTATCCTTTCTATTTTATGTTTGTTTTCTATGAAATTGCTCATTTTGTATTTGTTATTTACTTCTTTCCATTTCCTGTGGATTATTTTGCCCTTTTTTCCCTAACATTTTGAAATAGATATACAGCTCAGTCCATTTCAGCCTTTCTCCTTTTCAAATAGAAGCATTAAGACTACAAAATTTCCTCTAAGCACTGCTTTAACTGCATTCCCCCAAGTTACCATGTGATCATAATGTTATCTAATATCCATTTGTATTTCTTCTTTGATCCACGCATTTTTAGAATTGGGTTTCTCAATTTCCCCAAATGACTTTTTCTTGTTATCTTTTTGTTATTGTTTTTTGCAGGTGAGAGGGAGATATTGGAAAGCAAGAAGGCCATTCTTATAAGAAGGCAGAGATGATACCATTGTTATTTTTCTTTCTTTTATCCAGAAAAAACCTATGGACATAAATTTTTCCTTCATAAAGAACAGCTATGGGCCAGTCCCAGTGGCCTAGTGGTTTAGTTCAACTCACTCTGCTTCAGCAGCCTGGGTTCAGTTCCCAAGTGTAGACCTACACCCTTTGTCTGTCAGTGGTCATAATGTGGCAGCAGCTCCCATACAAAAAGAGGAAGATTGGCAGTGGATGTTAGCTCAGGGCAAATCTTCCTCAGCCAAAGACAAACAAACAAACCCCATAAAGAACAGCTATTACCTTCAAATCAATGAGGTGGTGACTCAGACACAAGGCTGATGAGTGACAGACAGCCTGTGCAGGCAGGACAGGACTTCTGGGTCCTACCTGGTAGGGGGACTAGCTTTGGTAAGGCAAAATCTCCCTCCCAGAAAAAAGTGAGGGAAACACAAACCACTGATAGATTCTTCTTTATCTATGCACAGATCCTCTATTGCAAGTTGTCCTAGCCTGACAGTACTATCCACCAGCCCCCAGGACCTCACTCTTTCTCTAAATCTCTCTCCAAATCCACAGAACCTGCCTCTCTCTTGAATTGTCTCCCCCAAGAGCTCTCAGACTTGACCCATCTTCTTTACTGGCCTCTGACTCTGGGAGATAAGGGTAAACTTCGGACCTCCACCAGCCCCCAGACCTCCACCTAACACCTGAGAGGTCCTGCCCAGGGCAGCAATGCCCTGGGAGGCTACCTGGAGGCCGTACTTGTGACCAGACACCACCAGGACAGACCCAAGATCCACAGTGGGGATCTGTTTTGGGTACAGGTGCTGGGACCTGACCTGCAGGCAGGGATCCCTGGGGATGTCTCGGATCTGGAGAATGGCACATACCTGTTGTCTTTCTCCCAGCTCTGGGCTGGTCAGGCCCAGGTGCAAGTGCCACTGGTCCACTCCAACAAGGCAGTTGGGATTTTTTAGAGAATCTAATGAAAGCAGGATGCCACAGTAGATTTCAAAGAGTATTTCCAGGAAATTGAAGATAGGTCCCTAAAAAAGTAGCATAACTGAAATACAAGAGGAGAGAGAGAACAGAACATACAAGAGCTGTGGTCAATAATCAAAGGTCTAACATACAGGTAATTGGAATCCCAGAAGGAAAAGAGAGAGAAGAGTAGTGCAGAAGTATTTGAAGAGACAATGGCTAAAAAATTTCCAAAAATAAAAACTATTAACCCACAGATCCAAGAAGCTTAGTAAACTCCAATAATAACACATATAACACAAACACACGTATACACCTAAACACATCATACTTAGACCAATGAAAACCAAAGAGAAAGAGAAAAATCTTGAAGATAGCCATAAGAAAAATACGACACCTTACATAAGGAGGGAACAAAGATACGAATTACAACAGAATTACAGCTTCAGGTCAGAAGCTAGAAGAAAAAGGAATAACATCTTTAAAGTGCTGAAAGAGAAAGCTACCAACCCAGAGTTCTATACCCAGTAAAAACGACTTTTCTGACAAACCAATGCTGGCGAGGATGTGGAGTAACTGGAATTCTCAAACATTGTCGATGGGAATGCAAAATGGTACAGCCATTCTGAAACAGTTTGGCAGTTTTTATAAAATTAAATGTACACTTACTATACAACCCAGGAATCACACTCCTGGGTACTTGCACCAAAGACATGAAAACTATGCTCATACATAAAAGCCTGTACATGAGTGTTTATAGTGACTTTATTCATAATCACTCAAAACTGGGAATGACCCAAATATCCTTCAAATACAACCCCAATATAAACAAACTGATACATCCTTACAATGGAAAACTACTCAGCGATAAAAAGGAACAGATCACTTTTAGATGTAACAACATGGATGAATCTTAAACATATTGTGCTAAGTGAAAAGAAGCTAAACTCAAAAGACCACATTTTCTATGATTCTATTTATATGACATTCTGGAAAAGGTAAAATTCTTTTAAAAGGAAACAGATCAAGTGGTTGCTGGGGGGCTGGAGATGGAGGGGGAGAAATGACTACAAAGGATCATGAGGGAAGTTTTTGGGGTCATGGAAATGTTTTATACCTTGATTGTATTTGCAGTTACATGACTACATGTGACTGTAAAATATGTAGTTATGACACTAAAAAGAGTAAATTTTACTGTATGCAAATTATACTTCTATAACTCCAAAAACATTTTTTGAAAAAAATATTTTTCATATCTTTAAATGTATTAATAACCTGTCAAATTTTAAAGGAATTATCACAAGGCAAAAACTTAGTGAGACTGGGAACCTAGAGACCAGAGTGGTAATAGACCACTGAAGCTTGCTTTCCCCTTGGGGGCATTTACCAAACTCAGCAAACTTGAGATGGGTGTTCAGGAAGCCAAGAGCAGGAGACAATGTGGGGAGCCTTGGACAATGTGGGTAGTCCTACAGGAGACGGCACACCGGCATAAAGCCGGAGTCTCCAAATTCTACTCTTTCAAACTGTGTGACCTAGAAACCACCACCCTACACCTAACCAGAAGACAGCAAAGAACCTGACTGTCGTGGACGGACCATGGTCCAGAGTGGTTAGAAAAATGTCTTCCTAGAGAATTGATACCCACGAGCCAGCCCTCAGGTGGATGTGTAGCCCAAATTCACAAATCAGAGTGGTCTGGAAAATCTCAGGCTGTGTTAGTTTAACAGGGTCTAGGAACTTATTGGCCTAGATTTTTGGCAGAAGCAAATACTAATTTTCCTTGGAGAATCCCACTATTGCCTGGGATTCTTTCATGCCAGTTTGGTAACCTCTGAATCCAGTACCAAATTAATAGAAAATTCAATACCAAATTAATGAACAAGGGATCTCGTTTGTGTCACATTTAGATTAACCATAAGGTGTTAGTATTAATAGAGGTAACTTACCCAGAACAAAACATGTTTATGACTTAGATCCATTATCTGTTCTTTACATTCTTTGGGGCCTTACAACCATCTTTCCCATAGGTTACTGTTTGGCCTTCTTCTCTCCAATTTCTTCTTTTAGTCTTTTGCTCTTGTTAGCAGCTTTGAGTTGAATTTGTCATTTCAATACCTAATATTAAATAAACTCTGACTTGTGTTTGTTTTTTTATTCTTTTTTCCCCCAGGCATGATTGACAAATGAAAGTTGTGTATATTTGGGTTGTACAACATGATTTCTTTTTTTTTAAGATTTTTTTTTTATTTTTCCTTTTTCTCCCCAAAGCACCCCTGGTACATAGTTGTATATCTTTAGTGTGGGTCCTTCTAGTTGTGCTATGTGGGATGCTGCTTCAGCATGGCTTGATGAGTGGTGCCATGTCTGCACTCGGGATGCAAACCAGCGAAACCCTGGGCCCCCAAAGTGGAGCACGCGAATATAACCACTTGGGCATGGGGCCAGCCCCCAACGTGACTTCTTAAGGTGTACAACATAATGACTTAATATATGTATGCATTGTGAAATGATTACCACAATCAAGCTAATTATCCTATTCATCACCCCACATAGTTACATTTTTGTGTGTGTGGCAAGAACAAAGATCTACTCTCTTAGCAAATTTCAAGTCTGGATAAAGTATTATTAACTATAATCACCATGCTGTACATTAGATCCCCATAAATTACTCATAACTGAAAATTTGTACCCTTTCGCTAACATCTCCTCATTTCCTCCATTCCTCGGCCCCTGGAAGTAACCATTTTACTCTCTGGTTCTATGAATTCGACTTTTCAGATTCCACATAGAAATGAGATCATACAGTATTTGTCTTTCTGTGTCTGGCTTATTTCACTTAGCATAATGTCCTCCGGGTTCATCCACGTTGTCACAGACGGCAGGATTTTCTTTTTAAGGCTGAGTAATATTCATGTGTGCGTGTACATACACACACATAAACAAACACACATACATCTCACATGTTCATTATCCACTCATCTGTCAATGAACACTTAGGTTGTTTCCACATCTTGGCTACTATGAATAATGCTGAAATGAACATGGGAGTGCAGATATCTCCTTGAGATACCGATTTCATTTCCTTTGGATATATACCCATAAGTGGGATTACTGGATCATATGGTAGCTCTATTTTTAACTTTTTGAGGAAACTTCATACTGTTTCCATAATGGGTGTACCAATTTACATTCCCACAAGCAGTGTACAAGTGTTCCCTTTTCTCCATATTCTCTCCAACACTAGTTACCTCTCGTCTTTTTGATAATAACCATCCTAACAGGTGTGAAGGGATATCTCATTGTGGTTTTGATTGCATTTCCATGATGATTAGTGATGTTGAGCAACTTTCCATGAACCTGGGCCATTTGTATGTTTTCTTTGGAAAAACGTCTATTCATGTCCTTTGCCAATTTTTAAATTGCGTTTTTTGGACTTTTCGCTATTGAGTTGTATGAGTTCTTTATAAATTTGGGATATTAAGTGCTCATGAGATACATGGCTTGCAAATGTTTTCACCCATTCCACAGGTTACCTTTTCATTTTGTTGATTGATTCATCTGCTGTACAGAAGCTTTCTAGTTTGATGTAGTCTCACTTATTTATTTCTGCTTTTGTTGCCTTTGCTTTTGGTGTCATATCCAAAAAATCACGACCAAGACCAGTGTCAAGGAACTTTTTCCCTATGCTTACTTCTAGGAGTTTTACAGTTTCAGGTCTTACATTTAAGTCTTTAATCCATTTCAAGTTAATTTTTGTGTATGGTAAGATGAGTCCAATTTCACTCTTTTGCATGTGGATATCCAGTTTTCCCAACACTGTCATTACTCATGAAAGTGAATACTACGCATGCGAAAATAATAAATGAACAAACCTCAGGATCATAATATTGAGTGAAAAAAAGCAAGTTGTAGAAGAATATTTACAATACGATTTCATTTATTTTAAGTTCAAAAACATACAAAAACAATCCTTGTGTAGAAATGCAAATACATATGGTAAAACCACAAAAAAATTCAAGAAAATGATAAACATCCCAGTCAAGATAGTGGTTGCTTCTGAGGGACCAGGAAAGGAATAGGATTGGAGAAAAAAGTAAGGAGACTTCAAAGTAATGACAATATATTTTTCTTAAATTGGGTGGTCTGTTGCATTATGGTTCTCCATACATTTTATTTTATAGATGTTCTTATGACCAATCAACAACAAAAATTTTTATTTAAGGTGCATGAGGAGAAAGAAGAGCCCTCAGTATGGACTGAGAGGGAAGTGGGCAGTAAGTGCAGAACAGAGTAGGGTATGGTCAAGGAAGCCAAGGGGGCATGTAAGTTTCAAGACGGAATGTCAAGTCTGCTGGGCAGTGAAGTAAAATAAGCACTAAGTGTCCTGTGGAGTTGGCAATTATGACGTTCATGAGCAACTTCATCCAGAGCCCTTTCAGTGGAGTGGTCAGGGTCGGAGCCAGACTGAGCGAGCCAGAGAATGGAAAATGCTGAAAAGGAATCAGCGAGGATATAAAGAAAATGTCTGGTAGGAGAGTGGGGGACTGCTCCTCTTCTGGAGTACAGCCTGGGTGCAGATACTGATGAGTTTTCTGGTAAGGTGTCTTAAGCAGAGAAGGCTGAGACAATGGTCTTTGCTTTCTCTGTGAAGTCAGAAGTGCTGCTCTCTTCTGGGGCTGAGGAGGGAATGGTGTGGTGTGATTGACAGGACTGCTTTGGGACATGGGAGAAGGCATAAAAAGATTGCATTTAAGACCTACCTAAAATTGGAGATGGTGAACTTTCAGCATCACCAACTCATGAACAGCCATTATGGTAGATTGCAACAACGAAAATGGCCACAGATCTTTTGGAGCTCCTTCTGTCAAGAGGTAGAGGCCGTTTCCTTATCCCTGAGTCTGGGCTGGCCTTACGACTTCCTCTGACCAACAGAATGTGAGGTAAGGGATATTGTGCAATTTCTGAGCCTAGACCTCAAGTGGCTTTGTAGCTCCTGCTCTAACACTGGGAGCACTTCTGCCACCATGTGAACAAGCCCAAGCTGGCCTACTGGAGGTTGAGAAACCATGTGGAGAGCAGCCCCAGCCATTCCACCAATTCCAGCTGAGGCACCTGATGCATGGGTGAGGCTGTTATGGACCATTCAGCTCTCACCAAGACAATCCAGATGAACCACAGAATTGTAATAAATAATAAATATTTGTGTTTTTAAGCCACTAGGATTTGCAGTGGTTTGTAACACAATAAAAGCTAATTGATACACCATTCATTCATTGACTTTTTTTTTTTTTTTTTTTTGCTGAGGAAGCTTAGCCCTGAGCTAACATCAGTTGTCAATCTTCCTCTTTTTTTTTTTTTGCATAACAATGATTAACCCTGAACTAACATCTGTGCCAATCTTCCTCCACTTTACATGGGGGTCACCACCACAGTATGGCTGACAAGTGGTGTAGGTCCATGCCCAGGATCTGAACCCCTGAACACACACCACTAAGCCCCTGAACCCACACCACTGAAGCAGAGCACACTGACCACCAGCCCTCATCATCTTCATTCTTGTCACAGACACCTGTCTCTTCAGGAATGTGACAAAGCTCTCCTTCAGAGCCTTTCTCTGATCCACAGCCAGATGGCAGCCAAGAGAAGCAGCAACTTGAGTGAGTGCATCTGGGATAGTTAGGGGTGGAGGTTAGCCCACCTGGAGGGTTCTGTCCATAACTGAGATTAGCCTCTCCCTGCAGTGGTTAAGGGATGGGCAGTGGAGTCTGGAAGCCTGCATTCACATGCATGCTCTGACATTTATCAGCTCACCTCACTTAATTTCCCCATCTAATATAAGAGGATGGTTAAAGTACATGCACCTGGCACAGAGTAAACACTCAAAAAATGTTAGTTCTTTTTATTAATTTAGCTGTTCCATTTTTCCCTTTCCTATAGCCCTGTCCCCATGGCTCCCATGCAGCTCTGAGCTGGTCTCAAAACTCTCTGGCTTCTATCACTGAAATCTGTGGTGCTCACTGTCCTGCTCCAGATGCTCCTCCTCCACTGTTGACAGCATCCTGGGCTGCCTGGCTGGCTGCTCAGATCCACATGGTGGGGAACTCCACACTTTGGCAGTGGTGGGAGTATCTGAAGGAGGATGCAGGCGTGTCTGGAAGGCAGCAGGCAGTCCAGCCAAACTGGAGTGGAGAGTCTGCCTTGAAGAGGACTGGGTGAGAGTTTGGGTTATTCTACAGGCCACGTGGAGCCATTGAATATTTGTGAGTAGAGGAATCTAATCATACAGCTCAAGTTTCCCTAAGA
This sequence comes from Equus quagga, assembly GCF_021613505.1. Lineage (NCBI taxonomy): Eukaryota > Metazoa > Chordata > Mammalia > Perissodactyla > Equidae > Equus > Equus quagga. Next base: position 37,046,083 of record NC_060273.1, on the reverse strand, counting down.
GTTTTCCAAAAAAGAAGCTTGAAAGGAACTTCTAAGAGGACAGTCGCTCTGAGCCCAGTCTCCTAATATCTTAAGCACTGCTTTCCCTGTTATCAACCCTTCTCCACAGCATCCTCACTGCCTCCTTGTAATGGATCATTTCCTCCAGTGTTTGCATCCATTCAACTCCTCTTGTTCTAAGTGACTGTCAAAGCAGCTTAGGCAGGAAAGGAGTTAATTGGCCCAAGTGACTAAAGAGTTAAGGAGTGGATCTGGCTTTCAGTGCCCAATCTGGTCATCAGGTCTGTTTCTCTCAACTACTCACTTCTGCCCCCTTCTGTTTAGCTTCATTCCTGGTCTCCATTTGGTGGCCCCAGTAGCAGTGGCTCTTCCAAGGTGGCAATATGACCCATCGTCCCATGTCAGTCTTGCAGGAAAGAACTATGCTTTTTTCCACTAGCTCCAGCAAAAACCCTAAGATTACCAAAACTGGACTAACTTAGACGACCTGTCCATCCGGGAGACAATCAGTGTGGCCAAAGGGATGTATTGTTCCAGATGACAAGGCCTGAGTCATGGGCAGAATACCTATGTTCTGGGAAGTAAGTCAAAACTGGAATTTTTGTTTGTACATGTTGAGAGTGCATAGCTCTAAATAACCGATCTCCTCTTCTCTCAGCCTCCCCACAGCCCTGAACCTGGTGGATCCACATGCCACATATCAGCTGAGGCCCCTGACAGCCGTGAAGACCACTCAGGGCATACTGCTGCACTAGCTGGCCCCTCCACACCCCAGTAGCCTCCCTGCACACCATGGTCCAGGAGCTGGGGGGCCTGGCCAGAGGCCTCCACTCCATGACAGTGCACCCACTTCACCACTTCCCCTCCATCCATCTTTGTGCAATGACTGGCAAGGATCCAGGCAGCCGTGGCTGTGCTTCTGGCCCAGGAACCGACACTCCTGTGGTCATCAAACTGGCCAATATCAGCGACCAGTCCATGTACAGCAGTGACTGGTTCACCCTCCAGGTGAACCAGCCCCTCCAAGCTGCCTTTGCTGATCTCCGTGTGGCCTTTGTGGATGCCTGGGAAACGCTGGCAGTCTGGCCCTGCCCAACATCCACCCAGGGCGGTTCATCATCCACAATAAGGTGGACTTCCTCCTCTCCTTTGTCTGCCCCACCTGAGTGCTTCTGCAGGTGTGTTTGGAGGGCCTGGGGACTGGGACACAGTTGTGAAGAGGCCACAGCCATAACAGGACTTCTGGAATAAGGGGAGGTGCCATCAACTTCTCTCACCTGGAGGAGTGCAATAGCTTCCCATCTAGTACAGCCAATTCTACTCTTGCCCCATTCCAACCACTTTTCCACTCAGAACAAATGGTAATTTTAAAACATGTGAGATTAGGTCATTAGCCTGCTCAAAAGTCAAAGGCTTCTCAATATAAATGGAAACCCCTCCCCATGGTCCACAAGGCCCTGCCTAACTCTGCAGCCTCACCTATTGCCACTCTTCCCTGGCACTCTGCAGTTGAAACCCACGGTCTTCTCGCTGCTCAAGCAGGCCAAGCTGTCCTGCCTCAGGGCCTTTATACCTGCTATTTCTGTGCCTGGAAGGCCTATCTTCCAGATCCTTGTATGGCCTGCTTTCTTCTCGTTCAGTTCTTATCAAACCTCGACTCTGCTTTTCCTGACCACCCTTCCACCCCAGCACACTCTCCCCTTCTCACCCTGCTTTCTTTTTTCATATCTCTAACCACAACCTGTAATTATATGGTTTACTACTGTTACTGTTGTTGTTTACTTGTACATCTCAGTAGAACATAATCTCCATGAGGGACAGGAGTTTCTCCAGCTTGCTCACTCTTTTATCTCCATGACCTAGAGCAGTGCTTGAGACATTACAAGTGTCAAATACTCATTGAATGAAGGAATGTATGAATAAATTAAAGTCAGATGCCTTAGGTGTTAACCTTTTCTCAGCAACAGCATCCTAGGAGAAACAGACAATCGGCCAAAGCGACCCGTTGAAGTGTTGCAGCTGCTGATTACATTTGCATGATTATCGCTATTAATACTTCATATTTACATTAGGGCAGTACGATTTTCCATGCAGTTTCCTGTTTTTATTTTAGACGACCCTCCCAAGAACATTCTCTCACTTTTACTAATGAAGCCCCGAGAGGGGGCACACAGCTGAGCCATCCTTGGGGTCAGTTTGGTTGCAGAAACAGTGACATTGGCGACAGCACTGGCAAGAGCACTGTATCCTCGCTGCAAAGCTGGCCTCCTAGAGGAGCTGGAAGTGACCACCTTGAGTCCTCTGATTGGCTGTCCGGGTCCTCTCGGTCTCCGGGACGTCAGGTCCTTGGCTGAGTGGCTTCCCTGACAGGAGTCCAGTCTCTCCCAGGGCTTATCCGTGCATTGTGGGCTCCTTGTCTCCAACCACGGAATCCTGCCGGCTGTTCCCTGGATCCTTTGTCTCTGGCTGCGAGGCTTCCCTGACCACCCTAAAGGGGGCTCCGTGACCAGGCACAACCACATCGGCAGTGTCTAGGACCCTCTTCCGGCTCCGCTCCTGGGCCACCGGGTCCTCGCTCAGCGCCTGCCAGGAGTCCTCGTCCCCTTCGCGTTCAAACACATCGCCCACCACCATCACGGTGCCCAGGGCTGTGTCCGCCACCACAACGCTGACGTCCCGCTGGCCCCCGTGGCCCGGCGTGGCCCACACCTCGAGCCCGGGCCCCAGACGCAGGGGCCGCTCTTCCCCCAGCCCGTGGAGGAGATAGCGGCCCCCGGGGAGGCAGAAGTCGTGCGAGACCAGCAGAGACGCCGCGGGAAACAGCCCCAGGTTCCCGATGTGATCCGAGTGCCCGTGGGTCCCCACCACCAAAGTCACATCTCCAGGGGCCACGCCCTGCTCCGCCAGGGCCCCCAGAAGCGCCTCGCGAGCCCAGGGGCCCCCGGTGTCCACGAGGATGGGGCCACGGGCCGCCTCCTCCAGGGCGCTCTTCGCCTCGCCACCCTTGGGCGGGGGCTCTTCGTGGCTGGAGGCAGGGCCCCAGGCCTGGGGCAGGACAAGAGTCACGGAGCCGTCGGCACGCACGGCGTCGCCCTCCTCGGGCTCCGCGTAGCCCTGCAGCAGAACCACCACGGAGTATGGGCCGCCGGGCACCAATAGAGGGGTCTCCCCACGCAGCGGCTTGGTCTGCACTAGACTGCTCATGGCAGGGGAGGGACGGGCTGGGGAAAAGAAATGGGGCTGTGGGCGACTGTGCACTCCCTCTGGATTCCCACACAGGCCCAGCCTCGGCCCAGCGGCACCTTCCAAATCTCAGTTCTTGGCCACCCCCCCCTCCCGCCTCCTTACGGTGGTATCGCCCTCACCCCCCTTCCGAAGATGGTATCGCCCAACCTTCCCTCCAGCGTGAACGCACGGGGCCCTAGGCGTCTGTGGTCCCCGCCTCGCTCGTCTCGGGTGGTGCGTCCTCACCCGTCACCCTCCAGAAGCTATCGGTTTTGCTTATACCTCCCTCTAACAGAAGCTGCTCTTTACCTTGGACCTAGCTTTATCGCCTTAGGTCTTGCCTCACTCCGGAAAAAATAAAAATCGGAAAAGCGCGCGCGATTTTGTCCTCTGCGAGTTCCCGTAAGCTCAAGTATGGCGGCTGAGGAGGCGCCAGACACTGAGTTTTAATTCCGACGCACTTTGCGGCATGCGCAGACGGGCTGTCTGACCCCAACCTGAAGACCGCGGTTCTCAGCCCGCTGGGCCCTGCCAGCCTCCTTGGACTGCAAAATTGGCTTCTTATAGGACGGCGGCCAACGGCCCTATTCTCAAGGCGCTGCCATATCGGCCTGCTATGATGAATGCACGACACTTCATACTTTGGGCCCAACTGATTTAAAAAAAAATTTACTAGCGATATAGAAAATTTGGCACCTGCGAAATTATGTGGTGGGCCCTCGGTGAAATTAATATGAAGTAGACCAAGTATCTACGCCACGTAAGTTATCAACATCGCCCTGTCCCCATCCACTGTCCCTTCTTGTTCACAGTTTGTGGGCATATAGCCTCCTGGACGCAGGCGGTGTGTCTAAGTTATAGAGAATGTCCTTTCTGGCTTTTTCCCTTGTAAAAGTCTGAAAAACAGACCCCCGAGGGGCAAAGTGACTTTCCCAAGGCCTACAACTCCTGTGCCATCGCTGACCCCCGGGGGGTGGGGGGGGGGGGGGGGGGGGAGAAGTAGTAGAGATATTTAAAGGGGAAAGGCTTCAATACTGTCACCACACACACCTGACAATTAAGGGGCTAGACGGCAGGCAGAGGGCTCATCTGTTGGGGCAGGGCTTCCACCTGCTGCTCCCTCCTTTGTCCCCATAGCCATGCCATGCTGTACCCCCGGATCCTGCCTGAGACCAGATGGGAGAGAACAGCTACAAGCTCTGCGGTCACTCACACGTACACACACACTCTTAAAGCTGTGGGGCAGGGAGAGCTCAGACTTCAGAGGCTTCTCTATGACTGCTGCCCCCGTGGGGGCTCAAAGGCAAGGGTCAAAGATCCTCTGGGTCGTGCTTGGGGTAGCTTGGTGTGTTGGTCAGGTTCTCCTCTTCCTCCTCCTCCTCCTGATCTTGCTCTTCCTCCTCTTCTGTCTTCTCTTGCCCATCTGTGATCTTCTCCTTTCCAGTCCAAGTTTCCCGGAGACATGCTAAGTTGGATGATAGAAAACAATTTAGCCATTGGTCCTGGGGGTAGGGGAGGGTGTGGTCTGGCAGGAAAGGGACCAGCTCACACACTTACCAGTTTCAGCAGCTGGGAGCACATGACCTTCACAGAGAAAATGCTGTAGGGGCTTCTCCTGATGGTGGAAATACCAGTCTCCCACGACATCTTCAAACTCCTCCAGCATCGTCTCACACTGGTCAAGTGGAAGGGTCAGAAGGGTATCTGCTTTGCTGGGTTTTGGAAACCCTCCTCTCTGCTCTTCACTCCCTGTCTCCCCACCCCACCCTGAAGAGGCAGGTAAACCAGGAGGTTAAACTTGGCTTACTAGATGTGTGATCCTCATTCATTCAACAAACATTTACTAGCACCTACTGTGCCAAGTAGGTTATTAAACTCTGAGTCTCAGCTCCTTGCCTGTAAAATGAAAAATGGTAATAGTACCTACCACGTCAGGTTGTTGTGAGGGTAAAATGAGGCAGCAGCTGGAAAGTATGTGGCCCTAAATCTAGCACATAGTAGCTGTTCAGTAAGTGACAGTCCATATTATTAGCCTCTGTAATTAGTTCTTAATAGGCTCCTGGGCTCACTTTAATCGATGGCAGTCTTCACTCTGCCCCCTCTCCCTGCTCAGAGGTGGACCTCCCTAGGATCTAGCTCCCTGCTCAGGTTCCCTTCTCTCCTCCCTAAGCAGTGCAGTATCCTTCCTACCTGCTTCTTAAGGAACGTGACCTCCACGCTGGGTTCGTCCCACAGCTCCAGAGGGATCCCCAGATCCACCTTCACCCCCTTCTGCACCAGGCCCTTCAGCGTTGCCATGGTCTGACTCTGCCCCTGAGAGATGGGAATTTGGGATCAGCCCAGCCCACTGCCCCACTTCCTCCTTCCCCATTCTGCCAGATCAGTTTTGTCAACTACTGGAGACTCAGGCGAGTTGCATGAAGGTGACATGAGGGAGTCTACAATAGGGAGAGGATACTCCAGAGCTGGGGCCGGGGTCGGGGGGAATAGGCATGAGGGGATAGAGGTTGTTGTTTCTGAGAAGTGGGATCCTGCCGTGGGGAAGAGTCTGACCTTAGCATATCTCAGTGAGCCCTTGCGCTCAGCATGAACACTGTAATCCAGGATCCGCTCACATAAATTCTCCAAGGCCTCTTCTAGCCTTGTCTCTCTGTAGGAAGAGGGGAAACAAAGACACCTTTGGATGCTGTGGGAGCTCCCAGGGCTCCTTCAGGGGTTGGAAGGTGGAGAAGCACCAAGAAGGACTCACGAAACGCTGTAGGGGACGTGTCTCTTCCTCTTGCCTGTGTCCAGCACCTGCCCCAGCTCCAGCACCTCGCGAGATCGGCCAGTGCGACTCAGCTCTTCCTGTAGCTCCAGGCTCAGCAGCTTACACACTAGATGTCCAAGAGGATGTGAAAGACAAACAAACATACCAACAACTCATTCTGCAGATGAGCAAAGGCAGCAGAGCATGATGGTCATAAGTGCAGACTCTGCAGCCAGCATGACTGGGTTGGAATCCTGAGTCAGCCACTTAGTAGCTGACAATCCTGCTGGGCTTTGGTTTCTTCACCTCTAAAATGGAGATAATAATAGTACCTCCTTCTCAGGGGTGTGGTGAGAATTAAATCAGTCAATCTATATAAAACTCCTGTCATAGTACCTGGCACCTAGTGAGCAGTGTACAAGTGTGTGCTGCTGTTCTGCAGCTATTTATTGAGCTCCTTCTGGATGCACAGTAACAATACAGAGAGCAGTAAGACCCATGATCCTTATCCACAGGACACTGCCATGTAGTTGGGGACAGCTAAAAAGATGATGACAATATGGTATGAGGGACCCTACGCTAGGGGTTAAGAACAAGAGACTTAGTGTCACTAGGAAACACAAAATTCATTCAGTGGTCATTTATTGACTTCCTACTAGCCTGCGATTTCCTTAAGGGTGAGCAGTGCATCTGTTCCACCACTGTCTTTCCAGCACCCCCAGCACATGTCCTGGCACATAGTGGGTCCCAAGACAAGGAGTGGCCTATACAGAAGAGCCAAACAAACTAAACACAGGGGCAGGTAACAAAAGTGTCTAAAACATGCCAGGCACTAGGCTAGGACCTGGGAGACACAGGTACTTTCCTTCCCTCCAAGACCTTACAGTATAGTGGGAGGTGACAGAAAAGGAAGAAGGCTTCCAAAGGAGGTGACATTTAAACTATCTCTTGAAGAACCAAATACAGAAGGGAGATGGTCATTCCAGGCAAAGAGAAGAGCAACCTGTAAAGGCAGAGACGTATGAGGGGGTAGGTCAGGCTCGGTGACTCTGAGAAGTTCAGTGTGGCTGAGGCCTGGGCTTTTTGGGGATGGGAGGTGGGATATGCAAATGTAAGAAAGATGGGGGCCATACAACAAAGAGACTGACACTATGCCAAAAATGTTGGCTGTATGCTGATCACAGCAGGAGGCCTGCAGAGGTGTTAGGACTCAACTGGGTCCCTTTAGAAACACTGGCAGAGGTAGGGGGAGAAGAGTGGGGACACAAGTGAAAGGAGAGGAGAGATTAGGACCAAGTCATGGGGGATACTGATAGTGAAATGCACTGTGGACTGAGGTGAAGGGAAAAAGAATCCAGGGAAGAAATTAAAGTCAGGAAGGCAATAAACTGGGGAGCCAGGACACTGAATGGCCCAGCTTTGAAGTGCGTTCTCCCAGCTGGGCCCAACACTGATGCAGCCCAGAAGATGCTGCTCGCTGTAAAATCCGTACAGTACCCACCCTCTGCAAAGCCTCACACGTATGGGGAACCTCTCCCAGTTGTGTGGCCTCTTCTTTCATTTATGAGCGTCAAGGGCTGATTTACTCACTCCAAACCCCCTCTGGAGGGCGTGGGGCCTGTAATTTGGGAGCGTCTCTGCCAGGGTGGAGCAGAGGGTATTTACAAGGTACGAGCCTTACAGGCTGTTCCAGCAGGCTCTCCAGATTTAGGTCTAGCGGCATGGGGGAAATACGAACACACAGAGGCACTAAAGATGCTGTGTAGAGTGGGCGGTCCTGAGCAGATAGTCCCTTAACTACAATTCCCACAAACTGTTGGGGCCCAAGCCAACAAGAAAAAGCGGGCTCCCTCTGGATGTCTCATGGGAATTGTAGTGCCATAGTTTTCGGGTAGGGCTATGCATTCCTTCCCTTGACCCCATAGGGATTCCACCAAGCTCCACCAGAATGTCCCTCAGGCCTTCAAGGAGATCGAATAACCCAGCCATCACAGTCCATCTGGCTCGGCCTAGACGAAGGAGGTGGGACAGAGGGAGGCGAATAGAGGCTACTCCCTTTAGATACCTTCGCATTTGCTGGGCAAGCGTTCTGTGTCATCGTCCTCCTCCTTCGGCGTCCCAGCCCAAGCACCGTACACAGCCAAAATGAAAAGCAATATTCCCAGCTGCACAGGTCCCATGACAAAGTGCTGTCCACAACCAACCACCCCTTGTCTTCAGACCAACTTCGGAAAGGCAGCGGGCCCTTTAAATCCCGAGGCGTTCGGCGGCAACTTAAATCCAGCTTGGCAGGGGCGGCGCACGCGCAGTGCCGGCCCGAAAGGGGGTGGAGTCTCACTGCGCTCCAGGCTTCCCCGCCCGGGTTTGGTGGCGCCTCCGGAAGGTCCTGGCCGCTGGGTGGTAAAGGAATAAACTGAAGTAATTGCAGAAGGAGGGTGTGCTCCTTACACGTGGACACAGAAACAGAGTCTTTTATAGCATTTCAAGCCGTGGGCCTCGAGAACTTACTCCGGCTCGAGGAAGGGACACTGACTTGCTCTCCTTCCCTGCCAGGACCTGCTCCCGGGAGGGGGCGGGGCCAACATGGCGCCGAGCGCCGGGTGAGCGGCGCTTTGGCGGCGGTGAGAGACTTTTCCTGCCCGGGACGCTCGGCTGGAGGGGCGGGTCTGAGTGGTACCCGGGGCTAGACCCTTTGAAGGGCCCGTGTGGGCACCAGGAGGAGGACGGTTGGTTGTGTGTCCGTGCGCGTGGGGACTCCGTGTGTGTGTTTGCATAGGAGGGATGCTGGGGGGATGAGCTGGGCTCTGCGCCTCCTTTCGCGCTGGACCCATTGCCTGGGGACCTCCGACCCGCATCCCTGCTGAGGAGGCTCCTATACAGATGTAGTTCAAGTTCCCCCTCCTCTGTGAAGCCTTCCTGCCCACTCCACTGGCCTGAGGGGTCCCTGAGGTGGTAGAGTGTTTTATGAGCGTTTGCTGGCAGAGGGTACCGCAGGATATTGAAGGATTAGTAGGAGTTCGCCAGGGAACTGCGACACGACTGCTTCTTGTATACCCGGCTTCAGGCACAGAGTATGTGTTGAATAAATGTGTTCCCTGCAGATAAGACTTATAAACGTGGGGGAGGAGACCTGGGATGGTATGAGAAAACCAGATTCTCTTTCGCTTCCATCTTCCCACCCCTCCAGCACGCCCCACCTGTCCCCCACCTACACCCGCAGTCAGTCCTAAACACTTTGACATTAGTCTTAGTAATGCCGTCCTCAGGCAGACCACCTTCCTTTTGGCGGCAAAGTAGATTCCAAGCTTGGCCTTTATCTTGTTCATTTTGATAATAGTGGTACCTAGTATTTATTGAGTATCTCCGTCTGTAGGCCTTACAATTCATTCATTTACTCAACAAATATTGAGTATCTCCAGTGTCTCAGGCACCAGTCTGGGGTCTTGGAATACATCAGTCCACATAACAAAGATCTCTGTCCACAGAGTGTGGGAAGGGGAGCTGTGGTGGTGATAAACAGCAAGAAATGATACAGTATACATTAGCAGATGTTAAATGCTGTGGGGAATAAGAGGGCAGAGTGAGGGTGGGGTGCGGTATTAAATAGGGTGGTAGGAGTGGGCAGCCAAGCTGACATCTGGGAAAGAGCATTCCAAGCAGAAGGAACAGAGCAGAAGCCATAAAGCAAGAGTCTGCCTGTCAGGTTGGGACAGCGAGGAGGACAGTGGGGCTGGATCAAGGTGTAATAAGGAAGGAAAGGGGGTCGAGGATGTAATGGGGAGAGGGCAAATCACGAAGGGCCTTGTAGACCATAGTAAGGATTTGGGGTTTTACTCTATGGCAGCTGGGGAGCAGAGAAGTGACCCAATCTGATCGACATTTTGACAGACTCACTCTGGCTGCTGTTTTGGGAATAGATGTAGGGGGCAGGGGTGGAGCAGACAGACCTTGTCAGAAGGTACCCAGATGATAGAGAATGAGAGTAAGAGAATCAGGTTGGATTACCTGTGGGTTTGATGTGAGGACTCACATAAAAAATGAGCCCCTTATTGTGAAGATGAGGAAAGCCGAGGCTGGAGCAGGTGGGGAGTGGGGGATCAGGAGTTCAGGTTCAGAAGAGATTTTATGTAGACAGTTTGCTCTATGAGTCTAGAGTTAGGAAGAACACCCTGGGCTAGGGATATAAATTTGGCCATCATCGGCCTATAAGCTATATTGAAAGCTGTGAGAGTGGTTCAGGTCACCAAGGGAGTAAATGTCACTACAGAAGAAGACCGAGGACTGAGCCCAGGACACGCCAGCATTACGCAGATGAGAAGATGATGAACCGGTAAAGGAAACAGAGGGAGTGGTCAGTGAGGCCTCTAGGAGGAAAACCAAGAGAAGGTGGTGTGGCAGTGGAGTAAAGAAAGTGTTTTCAGAAAGGACTAGTCAGCTATGCTATATGCTGCTGAGAAGTCAAGTAAGATGAGGAAGGAGAATGGCCCTTGGCTTTGGCAATGTGGAGTCATCGGTGACCTTGATGAGCAGTTTCAGGCACCAAGTGGAGTCAGAAGCCTGATTGGAGTAGGTTCAAGAGAGAAGGAGAGGACAGGAATCAGAAACAGTTAAGACAACTCTTTCAGGGAGTTTGGTTGCAAGGAGGAGCCGAAAAACGGTATAGCTTTTAGAGAAAGTGGAATGAAGAAAAGATTTTTTTTTTCAGTTTTTAATTTTAGTGAAATACACGTAACATAAAACTTACCATCTTAACCATTTTTAAGTGTACAGTTCAGAAGTGTTTAAGAACATTCATATTGTTGTGCAACCATCACCACCATCCATCTCCAGAACTTTTTCACATTGTGAAACTGAAACTCTGTATCTGTCAAACAGTTAACATCCCCTTCTCCCCTTTTCCTAGTCTTTGGTAACCACCCTTTCTGCTTTCTGTCTCTGCATTTGTCTACTCTAAGAACCTCATATAAGTGGAATCATATGGTATTTGTCTTTTTGTGACTGGCTTATTTCACTCAGCATAATGTTTCTAAGGTTCATCCATGTTGGAGCGTGTTTCAGAATCGCCTTCCTTTTTAAGGCTGAATAATGTCCCATTGTATGGATAGGCCACTGTTTTGTTGTTTTACATGGGAAAAATAACTGCATTTTGTAGGCTGATGGGAATGATCCGGCAGGTTGAGAAACTGATAATGATACAAGGAGATGGGAGAAAGGCTGGAGCAAGGCTTGAGTTGGTGAGGGGCATGAGCAGTTTCTCTGCAGTTATGGGTGGGAAGGAGGAGTGTGTGGACACTGGTGCTGCTCACTGGGTAGATGTGGTGGTGGGAGTCTGGAGGTCTCTTCTGATGGCCAAAATGAGGGAGAAGAGGTGTCAGATAAGACAAAGGGAGACTGGGGCCAGCCCCGTGGCTGAGTGGTTAAGTTTGCACGCTCCACTTCGGCGGTCCAGGGTTTCACCAGTTCGAATCCTGGGCAGGGACATGGCGCTGCTCATCAGGCCATGCTGAGGCGGCATCCCATGTGCCACAACTAGAAGGACTCACAACTAAAAATATACAACTATGTACCAGGGGGCTTTGGGGAGAAAAAGGAGAAATAAAATCTTTTTTTAAAAAAAAAAAGAGGGCCAGACCAGTGGCACAGTGGTTAAGTTCACACGTTCCACTTCGGCCGCCTGGGGTTCACCCGTTTGGATCCCAGGTGCAGACATGGCACCGCTTGGCAAGCCATGCTGTGGTAGGCGTCCCACATATAAAGTAGAGGAAGATGGGCATGGATGTTAGCTCAGGGCCAGTCTTCCTCAGCAAAAAGAGGAGGATTGGCAGCAGATGTTATCTCAGGGCCAATCTTCCTCAAAAAAAAAAAACAAACAAAGGGAGACTGAGTGCACTGAGGTGTAGTATGATTGTCTGGCAGCATTAAGGGCCCCTTTGAAGTTTGTGGCCATGAATTTAAAGTGGGAATTGGTCGAGATGGTTGTGTGTTTTCTCATGTTCAATTGTACGGGTCTGTAGAGCGAGAGAGTTGTAGTTAATCAATATTGTGTTTTCGTCAAGCATGAATAATGGTGCAAGAAGGGGCAAGAGAGATGAAGGTATGCACATTAACAATCATAGGAAAAAAGACATTTTCCACATTTGCAAAGAAGAAACCCAGAGCTGGGAGAATTTAAGTAACTTGCCCAGGTAACACAGCTCGGTAGTACTAGGGCTGGGATGTAGACTGAAGGCCGAGATCATTCTGCTGTGCCTCCCTTGTCCAGTGCCTAGGATAGAATCTAGAGATTCTACAGTAGAATCAGAGCTCAATGTTCTATTGAGCTCAGGAGAATCAGAGCTCAATAAATGGTGTTGAATTTGATTGGATTGCTACCTCCTGTTACACCCAGTGCTGACTCACGTGGGGATGGACAGAAGGCACCCCTGAGTCCCTTCCCCCCCTCACATCTCATGGTCCTCCTTCTGTTGTTTCCTCTCCTGACCCAACAGCCCCTCTTCTTGGGGTCTCACGTTTTCTCTCTTCTGCCTGCCCTATCCCCCTGCCAGGGACTCCATCTCTCCACCCTGGGGCATCATCCTTCAGGGGAGGGGAGGAGGGGCTCCAGAATGGCTGAGGAGAAGAAGCTGAAGCTCAGCAACACTGTGCTACCCTCGGAGTCGATGAAGGTGGTGGCTGAGTCAATGGGCATCGCTCAGATTCAGGAGGAGACCTGCCAGCTGCTGACAGATGAGGTCAGCTACCGCATCAAGGAGATTGCACAGGTAACCTGGCCCCTCTGCCCAGCCCTGCGTTGTATGGAGGATGCTGCCTGGGCCACCTTCTTCCTCAGGGTCTCCAGCTAATGTCTGTTCTCCCACCCCCAGGACGCCTTGAAGTTCATGCACATGGGGAAGCGGCAGAAGCTCACCACCAGTGACATTGACTACGCGCTGAAGCTAAAGAATGTCGAGGTGATTGGGATGCACAGGACTGAGACGGGGACAGGGTGGTGAGACACTGTCCTCCCAGACATTGCATCTGCCTTCAGCAACACCCCCACAGGCTACCTTCTCATCCCAGTGTCTCTCTCTTCTGATACAGCCACTCTATGGCTTCCACGCTCAGGAGTTCATTCCCTTCCGTTTCGCCTCTGGTGGGGGCCGGGAGCTTTACTTCTACGAGGAGAAGGAGGTTGATCTGAGCGACATCATCAATACCCCTCTGCCCCGGGTGCCCCTGGATGTCTGCCTCAAAGGTTGGCGGAAGGGAGAGCAGGGTGGCAGGGAGGAGGGGAAGGAGGAGCCATGCATATGGGTCTGAGGAAGCTCACCAGTGAAGCAACTCAGTGTGAGATCCCTGGTGAGTGCGTTGCAGGAGATGGGGACAGAAATGAAAATATACATTCCTTAGTGTGGAGTGACTCCCTAGTGTCCAGGTCCAGCAATTCACCTTGACACCTCCCTTCCTTGCAGCTCACTGGTTGAGCATTGAAGGCTGCCAGCCAGCTATACCGGAGAATCCACCCCCAGGTAACCCTCTCTGCGCCCAGAGCCCGCCCCCTCCCTCTCTCCCTTCTTCCTTTACATCTGCTGCTCTCATCACTCCAGCTGTGACTGCTTTCCCACCAGCTCCCAAAGAGCAGCAGAAGGCTGAGGCCACAGAACCCCTGAAGTCAACAAAGCCAGGCCAGGAGGAAGACGGACCCTTGAAGGGCAAAGGTCAGGGGGCCACTCCAGCCGATGGCAAAGGTCAGTCCTGCTAGGCCAGGCCTCTCCTGGCTCTTGCCCCAAAGCCAGATGGTCATTTGTGAAGTGGGGGAGGTCAGGGCCAGGGACGAGACCTCAGGCCAGAGGTCCCCAGGAAGGATCAAGAAACATAAGGGAAGGGGACTCCCTCGGTGGGGGAGTGGAGGGTCAAGGTTTGTCTGGTACTGATGCCTCTTCTGGAGCTTTCTTTTTCAAACCCATCAGGGAAAGAGAAGAAGGCACCACCCCTGCTGGAGGGGGCCCCTTTGCGACTAAAGCCCCGGAGTATCCACGAGTTGTCTGTGGAGCAGCAGCTATACTACAAAGAGATCACCGAAGCTTGCGTGGGGTCGTGTGAGGCCAAGAGAGCGGTGAGGGCCCCCTGTCCTGCCTCTACTCCAAGACTCCTCTTTTACTCCAGTTCCTCCCCACAGAATCTGGCCCCATTTCACTCGCTGCCCTTCTCCCACAGGAAGCTCTGCAGAGCATTGCAACAGACCCAGGGCTCTACCAGATGCTGCCACGATTCAGCACCTTCATCTCAGAGGGGGTAAGAGGATTTGGGAAGGCCAGGAGCTGGGATGAGGTTCCGGGGGTGAGGAGGCGTGAGGACGTGGCAGAGGGAGCTCATCTGAGGGGTCTCACCACCCCGTCACTTACTTCTCCTTCCCACAGGTCCGTGTGAATGTGGTGCAGAACAACCTGGCCCTGCTCATCTATCTGATGCGCATGGTGAAGGCCCTGATGGATAACCCTACACTGTATCTAGAAAAATACGTGAGTGGTCCTGCACACCCACCTCTCATCCCAGGGGCTGGGGACCTCGCTGCCACCAACAGCAAGCCATGTGTCAGAATTAGCTGACTCGCCACTTCTCCTTAGGTGCATGAGTTGATTCCGGCTGTGATGACCTGCATCGTCAGCAGGCAGCTGTGTCTGCGGCCAGATGTGGACAATCACTGGGCGCTCCGAGACTTTGCTGCCCGCCTGGTGGCCCAGATCTGCAAGCATTTCAGCACAACCACTAACAACATCCAGTCCCGGATCACCAAGACCTTCACCAAGGTGAGCCAGGAGAACGAGGAGTGTAAGCTGTTTCAGGGTTGTCACCAGAACAATGCGAGCTTCACCCAAACCAGTGGGGTCAGCTGTGGCTGGGGGAAATGACACTGAAAACAAGGGGCCGAGGGCAGAGGGACTGAGACTTGAGCCGCATCTGTAGTGTCTTAATGATCTACAAGGGAAGTGTGTTTGTCAGAGACTTAGGGCCTTACCAATTAGCCTTTCAGACCCCGTTATCTGGGTCTATTTTCTGTCCCCTTACAGAGCTGGGTGGATGAAAAGACTCCGTGGACAACACGTTACGGCTCCATTGCAGGCCTGGCAGAGCTGGGACACGATGTGAGGCCCCAGGGGGGAAGGGGAGGCATCATGAGGTCACAGCCGGCAACAGCCCCCAACCCAGGAGACCCTGTGTTGACCCCAGGACGCTGGTTCTCCCCTTCCTTTCCAACAGGTGATTAAGACTCTGATTCTGCCACGGCTCCAGCAGGAGGGGGAGCGGATCCGCGGTGTCCTGGATGGCCCCGTGCTGAGCAACATCGACCGCATCGGAGCTGACCATGTGCAGAGCCTCCTCCTGGTGACCAAAGCCCCCTGTTCCTGCCTTTGCCCAACTTCTTCCCACCAAACGCCCCTCCCCCACCCCCACCCCCACCCCCACCCCCACCACCCCGACCACACACAACACGGGTACAACGTTCAGCCAGCACATGGTGTCTTTTATTCACTTATCCCATCTTTGCCTCATATGTTCAGAGCGTGCCTCGGAGTCCGATACTGTTTTGCAGATGGAAAGACTGAGGCACCCAGGGGTTAGTAAGAGGTCAGAGGTCTTAACTCTCAGCCTGTGACTTCTAGACTGCACTGCCCCCGGGGCTTCTGCATCACTCTGTGGCCCGCTCTGTGCAAGGCACACGCCCTCTGGACCAACCAGCCTTGAGTCACCAGTGTATTCAGCAAGTTCTCCACTCACACCAGTGGATGCCCGCATTTTCTTAGGAAGAAAAACAACAGCATTCCTTACACACACTGCTGTCCCAGCACAGTTTGGCCTCTAAGAGGAACATACCTGAAAGAATGAGTAATCTTTTTCACCCCTTCTCACTACTGAGAGTCCCAGCCCTCTCTACCTGCCTTTTCTTTGCCTTCTCTCTGCAGAAACACTGTGCCCCTGTTCTGGCAAAGCTGCGCCCACCGCCTGACAATCAGGATGCCTATCGTGCAGAATTTGGGTCCCTCGGACCCCTCCTCTGCTCCCACGTGGTCAAGGCCCGGGCCCAGGCTGCTCTGCAGGCTCAGCAGGTCAACAGGACCACTCTAACCATCACTCAGGTCAGTGACCCAGTGGAGAGGAGGGGTAAGGTGAAATGAAGAACTCAGGGCTGGGACAGGGCCGGGGTTCCCCTCGGGGCAGGAACTCACAAACATGCACACGTACTCACTTGTAAAGCACAGTACCCTGCCTCAGCAGTCTTGGGGGAGTCCAGGCCCTCTTAGTGAATGAAGCCCCGACCCCAGGGAGATCCACTGAGGAGGAGCCAGAGGAGCCCTTCTTTTCTTAGACACTGACATTTTCTTCTTGCCTTTTCTTCCTATAGCCTCGGCCCACGCTGACCCTCTCGCAGGCCCCTCAGCCTGGCCCTCGGACCCCTGGCTTGCTGAAGGTCCCTGGCTCCATCGCACTTCCTGTCCAGACACTGGTGTCTGCACGAGCTGCTGCCCCACCTCAGCCTTCCCCTCCTCCCACCAAGTTTATTGTAATGTCATCGTCCTCCAGTGCCTCATCCACCCAACAGGTATGTGGAGCCGTGGGGGACCAGGGATGAGGGGGAGCGTGTCACCATGCTGCCCCAAGGGGCCAGGTTACCTCAGAGAACCCTGGGTGGCCCGAGTAGAACCCAGTCACTACTGGGCTCAAGGACAGGAGCTGGCAAGGGCACTTCCCAGGGGCCTGTGAGGCCATAGCTGCTTATCCTGAGCAAGGCTCTCGAGCTGGCAGCAGCCTACAGGCTCAGAGGGTGGGAACTAATTATTTGGTTGGCACAAGTATTCCCCCACGCCTGGGGAGTGGGGAGGGCACAAGGCAACCGGACTACCTTTCCTTTCTGCCCCCAGGTCCTGTCCCTCAGCACCTCAGCCCCTGGCTCAGGCTCCACCACTACCTCTCCCGTCACCACCACGGTCCCCAGCGTGCAGCCCATTGTTAAGCTGGTCTCCACCGCCACCACCACCCCACCCAGCACTGCTCCCTCTGGTCCTGGCAGTGTCCAGAAGTACATCGTGGTCTCTCTTCCCCCGACAGGAGAGGGCAAAGGAGGCCCCACCTCCCATCCTTCTCCAGCCCCTCCTCCATCCTCAGCCCCTTCCCCACTTGGGAGCAGCGCTCTCTGTGGGGGGAAACAGGAAGCTGGGGATAGCCCCCCTCCAGCTCCAGGGACTCCAAAGGCTAATGGCTCACAGCCCCCCGGATCTGGCTCCCCTCAGCCTGCGCCTTGATGCTGTCACACATCTGCTGACCTTCTCTCCCCTGATTGACACACACACACACGCTGGGTGGAAGGAAGTAGTACTCTGCTTCCACCACATTACTTTCTTTTTAGATATTGTATAGCCAGTTCCTCAAAATAAAAGTTTGATTTGTAAGTTCTGATCCACCTCAGTCCTTCCTGTGTCAGATCCACAGGAGGGTCAAACTCTACAAGTCCACCTGGTCTCTAGGACTCAGGACTCTTCCAGCCAGATCCATAGCCACAGGCCAGAAGGCTGGAAAAGACGTATTGTCCTTCTGCCGATCCACAGACCACTGCCTTTGCTGCTCGTGTCCTCGTGGGGGGAGCCTCAGATCCGAATGACATAGGCATCACTGTGGCTTAGGTGTCGCACCCACTTGTGGGGGTTGGCACTGCCGCAGGGTCTGAACGCCAGCCTGAGGAAGCGAACCTGGAGGCCAGAGCACGTGTGCCGAGGAAGTTCAAAGGAGAGGCTCGCGGGGCCCAGCCCCAAAGGAGGGGCCGAGGTGGAGGGCCCTTGGCCAGGAGGCCCTGGGAGGCCTGGGACGTCCATCTGTGAGGGGCAGAGGCAGGGGGAGGGGTGCTGAAGGCACAGAGAAGAAAGGGGGCAGGGAAGCCAAGGGACCAGGAAGCTGACCACGCTGGCGGGAACAATGCAGCAACTGCATTAGGAGGGGTGGGCCGGGGGGGCTGGAAATGGAGGTGGAAGGAGAGGGCCTTACAGAATCGGTAGCTGGTACCTGGAAAAGGGCTGAGAGCTGAGAGCCTCCTTGCACCCGAGGAAGGTCCCAGCGAAGGGCGCCCTCGCCCAGCTCTGCCTTCTGCTCTGGGCTGCTCAGCTCCTGAGACAGGCTGGAGTTTGGAGAGGAAAGGTGCTGGACTCAGCCCCTGCCTTCCTCGGGAGCAGGCCAGTCCCACCCCAAGCTTACTCCTCCTCAGTGCCATCCTATTGTCCCGGGAAGCTGGTAAAACCACCCAAGCCCCCACGGTGCATACAACTAACCTGACCACCCCTCGCGGTAGGGGAAGATGCAGCCTGACGTTAAGAGCCTGGCTGCAAAGAAAGGAACAGTCAGCCCCAGGAAGGTAGTGATTTGTTCATATTCTTCATTTATGTCACAACTGGACATCTGCACAAGGACCACCCCAACCCCTTCCCAAACTCTAGAGCGTCTAACTAAACTGGATTCCGAGGCTGGTGATGCATCTGAAGGCGGAAGCAACAGTGAGTGGGCCTGGTCTCCCACCCTACATAGCTGAACTAGGCTTGGGCACCCCCACTTGTACCTCTTTGGGGGCAGGTCACATCGTAACTTCAGATAAACCTGGAGCCTGGGTGAGAGGGTACAATACGGTTACTCGGGCCATACCCTCACGGCATCTTACCATCCCCCACCCAGGGCCCCCATGTGTGGCTGTGTTGGTGCCCTAAGAAGGCGAGAGAAGGGCTCCACTAGCCACTAGCGTTCACAAGGCTGAGTCCACTTTGGAGGAGAGTGCCTTTTTCCAATTTGCACCCTATTACCTTGACCACCACCACTCACCCATAAGTCTTGGGAAAATGCAGGTATTAGCTTGGGCTCCAGAGAAGTTCTGGTACAGGGGAAATGGTCTCACCTGCCTGAGCCTCGGTCCCACTGCACAGAGGGAAAGAGCCGGAAAGGCAGCGGGGAGGGGAGGTCATCTGAGAGTTGGTACCGCATCACAGTCAGCTGAGACCAGAGAGGAACGGAGGTCAGTCTGGTCTCCTCACATTTGAACTGCCTCCCTTCCCCACGGTAGAGGTAATATGCTAGGCCACCCTGATCCTGACCTCGCCCTGAGGTGGCTGCAAGCGGAGGATTCGATGAGACTCAAACTCATCCAGATGCACCGAGCTGTGAAATGAGACTTCATCCACCCGAATTCCTGGCCCATAACCTGGAAAGAGAGAGAGACTCCTCTCCATATCTTGGGGGAGAAGAGCGGGAAGTCGGGGATAATCTGTCTCTAACTTCGCTCCATGAAACCTCTGGCACTGACCTATATACACTTAGAGAAAGACCACTTTCTCCTCACCTCTCAGTTCTGACTTCCCCACACAAAATTCTTCGGTCAAGCCAATGCGCATCTCTGTCAGAGAAAAGAACATCAGAGAAAGCCACCAAATACTGCCATACACACCAGCAAGGAGCCTGTCCCAAACCCCACCCTGGCTCCCGCCTGCAAACTCCTCACCAGAGCCGCTGGGAAGAAAACTCTTCAGCCGGATCTCTCCCTGCACGTCCACCTTCAGCAGTGAGCCCTGAGAGTGGCAGGGAGGTTCACGTCCAGAGGTGACCGCCCCGACACGGTTCCCAAATACCATCTGTCCTCAGCTCCAGGGCTGGGGACCTAAACTTACGTTAGATGCTATGAGTACGGACAATCTCTCCACCACATCCAAAAACACTTCATTCTTTTGGCTCTGAGGAAGAAAAGGGATTTACGTGGTTGGAGGCTGAATGGCCTGTGTTCTAAAGTGGACAGGCAGAAAGAACAGGGCAGTGGAGGCCAGGGCCCGGGGTGGGGACACGGGGGTAAGGAAGGTGGAAAGATACACCGAGACCCTGGACTCCCAGAAAAAAAAGAGGGTCTGAACCCCTCAATCCCTCCCTCACCTGGTCAGTGCGGCTGGACAGGACAGGGCGGCTGGCTGCACTGCTGGGGGCCACTTTGCTCTGTTGTGTCTCAGCCCCAAACTGTAAAGCACCCAAAGCAATCAATCCTCAGGTTTGATACTCCCTGCCAACCCTCCTCCCTCCTCGTCCTCTTCTTTCCTTCTACTGACCAAGCCAACGCTGCTGAGGTCAAAGAGGCTGAAGGGCTTGCTGACCACGGCCTCTGTCTGAATGAAGTTCCTCAGCATCTCTGTGGATGTGGTCTGTACATAGCCATAGTCCTATGGGCAGAGGAAGGGAGGAAGGACAGTCTTTGGGTGGTCAGTGGAGGGAAGGGGTGGAAATGAGTGGACTTAGCCTTGCAACCACACGATATATCTTCAGGGATCATAGGACAGTGAGGGAAATCCTAGGGCCTTACCAGCACTTCATCCAGGAGTTCATAGACAAGAGCCACGTTGCGGGAGATGGTGCCCTCACCCAGGGAACCACAGTAATCGCCCAGGAGAGTGGCTAAGCTGAAGGAGACAGGACAGTGTGCATATGCCCCTCCTCTGAGACCCCCAAGCCCAGGTACCCAGCCCTGCCCTCCTCACCGGGAGAGCAGCTCTAGGAGGCTGAAGGGAGAGATGTTTTCTGAAGTCGTGGCCACCAAATAGAGGCCGCTGTGTCTGATGTGAATAAAATGACGGTCATCGTGGTGCTGAGGCAGAGGCGGGGAAACAGCGTTAGGAAAAGAGAGTTGCCGTGCTTTAGGGCCCATAAGCCTGGGGCTCCTTTTCTGATTCCCCTACTGACTATCCGTGTGACTTCGGGCAAGATAGGAAACTTCCCTAGGGCCCAGCTTCCTAATGTGTAAAGGGAGTTAATGATAGTACCTACCCCAGAATTGCTGAGGATCAAGACGCGTGAGGAGCTGCGCCTGGTACATTGCCAGCGCTAAATAAACTTACGTTAATATTATTTGGAGGAACGTACTACCCCAGGTGGAAGCTCTTAGGGAAACAGCCCCGGGAGGAGGCGGCCCCCCTACCCCGACCCGTCAGGCGCACCCCCTAGTGCCCCTCCCCCGACCCGCAAGTGGTTACCATGACAACCGGGGACTCGTCTCCAGGCAGTCCCGTCAGCTTCCGGTAGAAGAGCTCGGCCACATCCCGGCCGCCACTGTCCCCGCGGACTGACCGAGTGGCAGGACAGCTAAGGAGCGGGTAACACAGGCTAGCTCTGGGGCACTGCTCCCACCCAGGCTCTCCAACCCCCGTCCCCCGCCTCGCGGGTCAAGGATACAGTCCTTGTAGATGAGCGGGTCCCCTTTGGAGGACAGAATGAAGAACTGGGAAATCATGGCCCTTCGGAAGAGCAGACAAGGAGACAGCGAAATGCAGGCCTGCCCCGCCCGGCGGCCCCGGAACAAAAGGACGCGCGTACTGGCCCTTTAAGAGCGATTCTCCTCCGACCGCGGGAAACCCGGCGCCCGCCCCGCCTCGCCCAGTCTTCCCCTCCCGACACCCGCGCAGCTTCCCCGTCACTCAGCCCAGACTCGCCCGGTGATTGGCCGAGGCGGGGCCTGAGGCGAATGGGAGGGGTGGAAGATCTCTTCTCTGATTGGCCCTCACGCAGTGGCGCCGGTCACGTGAGGGGCGACGTTTCGCGCCAATTTCGGTTGGTCGGCCGCAGTCCGCCGCGCGGGCGTTCTCTGCTATCCGGGGAGTGAGATCCTTGAGCCCGCCAACTGCTGCGGCACGGCCCTCAGCAGTGATGGCGCTTAAGGACTACGCGCTCGAGAAAGGTAAGGGTGTACAAGCCTGGGAGGGGCGTCCTGCGCGGGAAGCCTCCCGGCCAACACCTGTTGGTGCGACCTGGGGTCCTGGGGGTCCGGGGCCGGCGGGCTCTGGGCGCGCGAGACCAGAGGCGGGATCGGGAGGCGGCGGGCTGCGGCAGATGGTGCCTGGGAGGCTCGCGGGGCACCGAGGGCGAGAAGAGCTATAGACGTGTCCAGGAAAACAGTGGGGGATCCTGATCGGGGGCAGGCAGCCTGGCTGGGGCTCCAGAGGGGAGATTCGCGCCCAGGAGAGGCCGGGACATCAGGGGACGTTGGCTGAGACTCAGGCAGCCCCCGGCCCCTTCCCCCCGCGCCCTTAGGCATTCCGAGTGCCCGCGTCCTCCCGAGACGCGCCGAAGCCCCGGGGGCGGGCAGTCTCGGGCCGCTGCGCGCCAGGATTGGCCATTTTAGGCCAACCTCCGAGCGGAAGTGAAGGCGGGCGGAAGTTGCGCGACGAGGCTGGAGGGAGTGTCGTGTGTAAACAGTGTTCTTCCGCGCGGCGGCCTCGGAGAGAGCTACCGAGGGTGGGGGCGTGCCTCGAATTGGGGGGTTTAGCGAGAGGCCGAGAAGGGCAATAGTAGTGGGGGGATAGAGTGGCCTTGGACTAGCCGGCCAGTAGCCAGACGGGCTCCCGCCCTGGGCGGAGGAATCCCGGGCTGTGAGGCGGCGGCATCGGGGCCCATGTGCTTCTTTGTTTACTAAGAGCGGAAGCAGTGGCGGGAGAGCGGGTGGAGGAAGGGCCTAGTGGCCGCGATCGTAATGAGAGCGGAGGTTGAGGGGACCGAAAGAAAAGGGAGTGTCGTACGCGTGGAAAAATAGCTGAGAACCTTGAGAGCTGAGTATGTTGCTGGGTGTGAGAGACCCTTGGGAAAGGCTACAAAGATTTCTAACTAAGGCAGAGACTGGAATTCCCCGGGGAGGAGGGCGTTGGGTAATACTCTTAAGTGCCAGGGGCGCCTGATTCTTCCCCGGGTGAAAACAGACTTGTGAAAAGGAGTTCTGCCCAGTCGGGGGAGAATTTCCTAGGCTTATTTAAGTGTTCACATAATTAACTAGTTCACATTTCTTGTTTTAAATAAAAGGGGGTTTCTTAGATTTCTATCAGAGGAGTTTACAGTAAGGGATGTGAAAGAAGGAAAGCTTGATCCTCATGATTTTACATATATGTTACAGAAAAGGTGAAGAAGTTCCTACAAGAGTTTTACCAGGATGAGGAATTTGCCAAGAAGCAGTTCAAGTATGGGAACCAGTTGGTAAGTCTAAGACTAGGTAGAGGGAGGGGGGTGGTTGATTAAGGAGCTCTAAGAGGTGGCCCGGCTTATTTCAGCAGTTATGTTTGTCTGTAAGTGACATGCATTTAGCACCATACCTGATACCTGGTAAGTGAATAGAACACTACGTTCGTGATAACTAAGGTGTTTTTAGGAGTTGGGAGGCTGTGTTTTGGGGGCTGAGAAGTGAGTATTGCTCTGTGTCACATCCCTCTTTCTCCTCTGTGGAGGCCTGGAACCTGTGTGCTCAGCTTGCAGTGGTGGGTCCTTGCACGTGAATACTGGTGAGCACAGTAAACTTGGCTCTGTTGTTGTCTCTTCCCCGCTGCAGGTTCGACTGGCTCACCGGGAACAAGTGGCAATGTACATAGACCTAGATGATATAGCTGAGGATGACCCTGAGTTGGTGGACTCGATTTGTGAGAACGCCAAGCGCTATGTGAGGCTCTTTGCTGATGCTGTCCAGGAGCTGCTGCCTCAGTACAAGGAGAGGGAGGTGAGTGGTTGCAGAAAAATACAGGGCAAGGAACTTGGGTTTCTGTCAAGAGGCTCCTCAGAGAGTGTTTTCTGAGTTAGCAGAAAGAGAGGCAATGATTTCTGCCTGGCTCTGTCTTTTCCCCATTCTGCCGCTCATTTTTCCTATCTTTCTCCCACTTTTAGGTAGTAAATAAAGATGTCCTGGACGTTTACATTGAACACCGGCTGATGATGGAACAGCGGAACCGGGACCCTGGGGCAGCCCGAAGTCCCCAGAACCAGTACCCTCCTGAACTCATGCGCAGATTGTAAGTGATGTCAGTGGGCAAGGGTATGGGAATTTATCCTCCAGGACCTTGCTGATTATTATCTTCTCTCTTAGTGAGCTGTACTTTCAAGGCCCAACCAGTAACAAGCCTCGTGTCATCAGGGAAGTACGGGCTGACTCTGTGGGGAAATTGGTAACAGTGCGTGGAATTGTCACTCGCGTCTCTGAAGTCAAACCCAGAATGGTGGTGGCCACTTACACTTGTGACCAGTGTGGGGCAGAGACCTACCAGCCGGTATGTGTAGAGCAAGGAACAGGAACATGCTTAACTCTTAGTGGATTTTGAAAGAAGTAATCTTGTCTGCTGGTGTTTATCTGTCATGTTCACTGTTCATTATAAAACATGCCTGTGTGTTCACTTTTTATTCTTTTTCTGGTATGTGGTGGTGTTTCCATTCATTCTGTGTTCTTGGTGCCTGTTGATATTGAAGAAGAAATGGGGTTTGAGTGACTGATCCTAAGGGGCTCATTTCCTTCTGATTTCCTCATTACTTCCTTTCTTACATCATAGATCCAGTCTCCCACTTTCATGCCTCTGATCATGTGCCCGAGCCAGGAGTGCCAGACCAACCGCTCAGGAGGGCGGCTATATCTGCAGACACGTGGCTCCAAATTCATCAAGTTCCAGGAAATGAAGATGCAGGAACATGTGAGTTTGTGGTATGTGGCCCAGGGAAGGTCGAGCTTGGGAGTCCACTGAAATCCTGCAGTCACTCATGGAGTGGGAGAAAGGAGAACAGAAGCGGGAAGAGCTGAGGCAGAGAAATCGCCAAGGGCAGGAGGAAGGTTTAACTGGAACTTTCTGATTAAGCTGGGAAGAAGTCAAGGAGATCTCAGCTTCCCTCCACCTGGGCAGGCCAAGAAGTAGAAGAGTGGTAGGCCTAGACAGGGAAGGTCAGACCCTTGTAGGCCTCGTGTTCCTGTCTCCTAGCCTCATGTACCCTCCTCCCCCATAGAGTGACCAAGTGCCTGTGGGAAACATCCCTCGTAGTATCACGGTGCTAGTAGAAGGAGAGAACACAAGGATCGCCCAGCCTGGGGACCACGTCAGCGTCACTGGTATCTTCTTGCCGATCCTGCGCACTGGGTTCCGACAGGTGGTACAGGTAAGAAAAGGAGTTTCTGATGAGGGGGAGATGTTCCCCTTTCCTCTTCACCCGAACACTCTCAGCAGCCCCACAGAGAACAACCAACAGCAAACCACCAAACAAAATAGAACAAAGGGTTCTGTCAGGCACTCCTGGGGGGTCTCAGGTGGATGAGGGACTCAAATGGATGGGCAAGTTAAAGGGACTTCATTAGTCTCCTGGCATTTTCCTGCCCAAGGGTTTGCTCTCAGAAACATACCTGGAAGCCCATCGGATTGTGAAGATGAATAAGAGTGAGGATGATGAGGCTGGTGCTGGAGAGCTGAGCAGGGAGGAGCTGAGGCAGATTGCAGGTGAGAGGCCAGGGGGAACACTGGGCGTGTGAGTTTCTTCTAGAGCTCTCCCCCCACCCAAAAAAATACTCATTAATCTTCACTTTCTCACAGAGGAGGATTTCTATGAAAAGTTGGCAGCTTCCATTGCCCCAGAGATATATGGGCACGAAGACGTGAAGAAGGCGCTGCTGCTTCTGCTAGTGGGGGGTGTGGACCAGTCTCCTCGAGGCATGAAAATCAGGGGTAAGAGGAAAAATAAGGGAGAGGCTTGGGTGAGTGAAGGCATTTGGGTAGAAGAAAGGATAACAAGGACTAGTGTCCTGTAGGTCAGAAAATAAAAGTCAGCATCTTGGCTTCATGGACACAGGGGGGGATCAGAAGAAATAGTGCTGAGTATGGTGGGGAAGCAGACCTGAGAGGTATTTTTCTCTGTTGTTGAACAACGTGCCTTGAAAGAATAGTCACCTAGGGGCTTCCTTCCCTTCCTCAGGCAACATCAACATCTGCCTGATGGGGGATCCTGGTGTGGCCAAGTCTCAGCTTTTGTCCTACATTGATCGCCTGGCCCCCCGCAGTGAGTAATCGGACCTGGGAGAGGTGAGCGTAGAAGACAGGGGTAGGGCCACCATGTTTATTCTCTTCCTTGAGGCTTGGGAAGGTGGGGAGGGGAGGTGTTGCCCGTGCCAAGACCCCACAGATCTTCACCTGCCTGGAGAAGGCCTGGACAGGTAGGCAGAGCAGTTCAGTGCAGGCCTCACTTCACTGTCCCCATTTCTTGTGTTCTTTGCCCTATGCTTGTTCCCTTCCTTGTTCCTTTCCCTCTTCCTAAACATGTCTGCTTATTTTCTCTCTTCCCGACCCTGCCGTTCAGGCCAGTACACAACAGGCCGGGGCTCCTCCGGAGTGGGGCTTACAGCCGCTGTGCTGAGAGACTCTGTGAGTGGAGAACTGACCTTAGAGGGCGGGGCCCTCGTGCTGGCTGACCAGGGTGTGTGCTGCATTGATGAGTTTGACAAGATGGCTGAGGCTGACCGCACAGCCATCCATGAGGTCATGGAGCAGCAAACCATCTCCATTGCCAAGGCGGGCATTCTCACAACACTCAACGCCCGCTGCTCCATCTTAGCTGCTGCCAACCCTGCCTACGGACGCTACAACCCTCGCCGCAGCCTGGAGCAGAACATACAGCTTCCTGCTGCGCTGCTCTCCCGATTTGACCTCCTCTGGCTGATCCAGGACCGGCCTGACCGAGACAATGACCTACGGTGAATGAAGCTCAACACTCAAGGAGACATCCTTTAGTAATGATTTGGGGGGGATTAGAAAACCTCTTAAATTCTCTGCTGTGGAAACTCGAGAGTCGAGAGCCTTCCTCTTATAGCAGGGGCTCGTCCACAGTTCTTAGGAGGGGAGTCAGGGCTGAAACGCTGAGCATTTCTTGGGAAAAAGTGTCCCTGCCACGCTGTGAGGAGATGGTGGAGCTAAGGGAAGAAGATATAGAGTTGGGGCACAGGGTGTGTGGCACCAGAACGACTGTTAACTGCTTACCTCCACTCTCCCAGGTTGGCGCAGCACATTACATATGTGCACCAGCACAGCCGGCAGCCCCCCACCCAGTTTGAACCTTTGGACATGAAGCTTATGAGGTAGGAGAGCTGGGTAAGGACCAGTATACTTCACCAGTCACCACATGTGGCAGTGTCTTGGGCCATGCGTGCATCTCCTGAAAAGCTTTCAGCCTTAGGGTGTGTATTTTTCACCCCTCCCCCTCCTGCTGTGTCCTGGATCTGAGAACAGTGAGTTTGGGCCCACCCCCAGCCCAGCCACACGAGAAGAACATGGCTTCAGAACCTGCTTTCACACCACCTCTGCCACCTGCCTGTCTCAGGGTTGAGGCAGGTTCAGATTTTAGGCAAAGCTGGATCCTGTCCCGCGGTTACTTGATATCACTGTTTTCTCCACGGGGTCTGTGCGAGGCCTTCCGGTCATCTCTCAAGTTTTTCTTTTACCTATCTCTTAAAATATATTTCTGCTCCTTTTAGCCATGTCATAGAATCAGGGGAGAGGACTTGACCATCTCTTAAGACAGGCAGCTTTGTCTTATTCATGCAAAGGCCATTTTCTTGAAAAGTTGGAAATAATTTGAAATGCACCATGTGGAGAACCCATCAGTGATATTCAAGCCAAGCAAATAATCATCCACTAGTTTTTCTTACTTAAAAGCCCCCCCATCTCCCCCCCCCCAAGAGTTTCCTCAAACCGAAAACTCACGCAGGAAAAACACACACTCTCCCCATATCCCTTTTCTGCTTTCCCACAAACCTTTTCTCCCACAGACGGTACATAGCCATGTGCCGGGAGAAGCAGCCCACAGTGCCAGAGTCTCTGGCTGACTATATCACAGCAGCGTATGTGGAGATGAGGCGAGAGGCTTGGGCTAGTAAAGACGCCACCTACACTTCTGCCCGGACTCTGCTGGCCATTCTGCGACTGTCCACTGCTCTGGTGAGTGCCAGGCCCCGTTCTGTTGGAGGGTGGTCAGTTTGGACCCTCTCTGGGCAGCCTGCCTTGATAATGTCCTCACTCATTGCTTCCTCCCTCCCACTCAGGCCCTGCCGGGGCTAAAGTGCTGACAGTGCAGATAGTGGTCCTCTCCATGCTACCGCACTGTGGGTACTTGCTGCTCCAGTAGGGCACGCACAGCGTCCCTGGAGGGAAAGGCCGCCTCCCTGCTTCTCAGACCTCACCAAGGGGATGGATGGGGTTAATTTCACTCCCTATGTCCTAGATCCTGTGCTAGAAACCTTCATTTCTGTCCTCACATCTTGGACCTTAGTCCTGGGGGCTCCAAAGTGCTGTTCGTGCAGGTAGTGTGATTACCTGACCTACTGCTGAGCTAGCACTTCCCGAGCCCCAGGGACACAGCCTCTCTGCCAATCGCCTTCTTGGCTGAGCTCCCCAACCTCCATCTGTCATGGTGGGGAGCCCAGTGGAGTTCAGAAGAGTCTGGTCTCCCTCACAGGACAGCTGAACACCGGGACTGGCCAGTGTTGAGAGGCGGAGACTTGGGCAATTGCTGGACGCTGCCCCGGGCATTGCACTTGTCTCGGTCTGACAGTGCCGGCCCCACACGGCGGATGTTTGGGGGGACGGGAGGGGCCTCCACTCGTTTTGTGAGTAGGCAACACATGGGTTGGCCAACCTTAAAGCTGGAGCAAGGGGGTTCCCTGACTTTGTTCCACTCCCCTCCTCCCGTTCCCATCTCTCCCCACCTTCCCCTTAGGCGCGTCTGCGAATGGTGGACACAGTGGAGAAGGAAGATGTAAATGAAGCCATAAGGCTAATGGAGATGTCAAAGGACTCACTTCTGGGTGACAAGGGGCAAACAGCTAGGTGAGTGGTTTAATGAAGGATGAAATCAGGAGTCACCTTGACTTTCCTTGAGCAGACAGACCACTTATCCTTGTGGCTTCTGTATCCACACGTGTATGATCTTGGCCTCAGAATTCTAACACTGACCACTGTTCTTTGCTCACGTTGGGTATTCTTGTTTGTACCTGACCTTTCACACCACGCCTGTTTCCTTCAGGACTCAGAGACCAGCAGATGTGATATTTGCCACTGTCCGTGAGTTGGTCTCAGAGGGCCGGAGTGTCCGGTTTTCTGAGGCGGAGCAGCGCTGTATATCTCGTGGCTTCACACCTGCCCAATTCCAGGCGGCTCTAGATGAGTATGAGGAGCTAAACGTCTGGCAGGTCAATACTGCCCGGACACGGATCACTTTCGTCTGACTCCAACCCGCTTGAGACAGTGGGGTCTACGCTGCACACCATGCTTAACCCTCTTCAAAGGTCTAACGGTGCCCTGGAGGTCTAATGGAACCAGAAAGGCGCTGCGCTTGTTTTTCCAGAGCTGCACTTGTTTTATTCATTTCTTTTGCTAATAAAGTGTTTGTAGATTGCTGCCTTCTGTTAAAATGATATTGTGAATTTTCTAGATCCATACCTTGTTCCCCTTATGCTTGTCTTATTCCATCCACTCAGCAAATTTACTGAATAAAGTACCTGTTCTACCTGCCAGATACCAATGCGGACCCAGGGATACAAACAGGAAGGAGAAGCCTCCTGTATGCAGATTATGTGGGTGATGGAGCTCCACTCTGATCCCCCCTCCTGCCGTCTCAAGTATTTACTGGGCCTACTTCTGTGTGTCCCTCAGGTTCTGGGGATCCAGAGCCTCTCCGAGCCAACTCTCCTTCATTTCTACGTCTTGACATCAGACATCTCATTTTTCATACTTCCCTAGTCCCAACTCCCACTCTGAAGCCTTATTTAGGGGGTGATGAAAATTGGGGACCTGGAGGGTGGCACATGGAAATATGGTACTTGGCATAAGTAACTATGTAACACTCCCTGTATTGAGACCATCTCCTGACCTCTGAAGTACAAGCTGCTGCCTGCTAGGGTTGAGGGGCCCTATGGGTCAGGCACACTCAATAAATGTTAGCAGTAATTGAGAAACGCCTGCCTCTTGGCAATACGTGGTGCCCATAGCCCCTTATACAGATGTGCTTAATATCCCGCTTCCTCCCACTCCCCTTTTTGTGTGTGAAAAACAATTTAGCTTGGGCAAGTAGTCATCTGTCTTATTTACAGGGTTGGTCTTTGTAAGTTGATGTCATAGGCTGACAGCTCTCTTGGGTGGAAGCTGCCAGCCTTTGGCTCAATATAAAGACAGTCCACCTGACTGGACATGGGGCCACTTCAAGTGGCAGTGAGCTCCCAATCACTGGAGGGTGTCAAGAAGAGTTGAAGATGGGGCTCGTGCCCCTGAGCAGGTCTGGAACCAACAGCCTCTAAGATCCATCTTGAGAAACCTGTGTGGTGCCTAACAGAGAGGACAGAGCCACTGGAAGGGGTGCTGAGGGGCTGCTCCCCCTTTTATTAATGACAGGTTTCTGTGAAGGAAGTACAGCACCCCTCCCCTCCCGGACAGCTACTGTCTGACCCCTGTGCATCATTCCTTCAAGTACCCCATCAGAAGAAGAGTCCCCGCATCCGCCTGCCGATGCCTTGTCGATCATAGAGGACGTTAAATTTGTTCACAAACTGGTTCATGGTGTTGCACGTTTTGGTGATGGTACCAAGGTAGGCCATGAGCCCCACGTCATTGCATTGCTGAGAGGGAACAGAAAAAACCAGCTGCCTGGAGAAGAACAACAGTCCGATAAGCCCCACCTCCCCATCCTGGGTTTTACACTCACATCGTAAAAGTCTGTCTTGAACTTGTCTGTGCTGAGCACTGGGAGGCAGTGACACAGCGCATAGGCCTCCCGCAGGATCTCATGATTAAAGGGGACCTCTCCTAAAGGCACAAAAAGAGGTTGTGTTAATGCAGATGCTGTCACTTCCCCAGGAGAGAGGAAAAGTGGTATAAAGTGCCAGGCAGACACCTATCCTACCCGCTTCAGAGGCCTTGACGTACTCCAAGATGAGCTTGACACGGCTATGCAGCATCTTGATGGCGCTGTGCTGTGCTATCAGGTGTTCAGCTACTGCAGGGGGATGGGGGACAGACCAAGGGTGAGAAGGCGTGTGGCCACACCTCCCACCCCCACTTCCAAGGAAGCCCCTCCAGCCTCCATTACCAGTGGAGTTCTCTCCACTGCCTGTTGCTGTCATTCGGGCCACGTGGTCTACACCAATGCGTTCTGCTTCCTCTGTCGCCAGAGTGTAGGTCAGCTCAGCAAACAGCATTGTGGCCTACAGGGCACGTAAGGAGAGTCAAAAGCCAGAAATGCCAGGAGCAGGATCTGAGAAGTGAAGGGTAGGGCATTACCTCTCCATTGATTATATCGATGACAGACTCAAAAACGCTGACGGGAAGCTATAAAGAGGAGGGAGAACAGCTCTTACTAACATCAAATGCACCTCAGCCTATACTATGAGCCAAAAACTGGGCTAGGCCCTTTCCCATTAGATTTTCTCATGTAATCTTCCCAAGGACCCAGTGAAATAGGGATTACCCCATTTTACACTTGAGGAAAATGCAGTGTAGAGGTTACATGTCTAACCCAAAGTCACACAGCTAGTAAGTGGCAGAATGGAAATTCAACTCAATGGAGATGTCATACAGTAAAGGAGAGCAGGGGATGAGGATAAAAGGCACAGTGACAAAGCATGACAACTGGGCGTGGGGTCAGTATAACTCACATCTGTGTGCTTGGTCATAGGGTTCAGCTTAAGAAAGAGGGGGCTCTCGATGATCTCGCACACCTGGAAGAGGGGGAGGATGGACACACGTGTCAATGCCCATCTTTCTTCTCCTCATCCTCTATTCTCTGTCCCCCAGCACGCACATGTGGCAACATGTATACCTGCTTATGGACGTGGATGTCGGAGGGGTCCGGCGGCCCCCCTGTAGTATACCAACCCAGAAACTCCAATTCCTTGAATACCTGTTTAACTGGAGAGGAAGAGGCCAGAGCACACAGTATTGCTTTAAACCAACCTTCCTTAATTTGAAGCTCCCGGTGTATTTTCACCAGTTTCTCCCCTCCCCACTCAAATCCCGGCTCAATTTAGAATGTTTTCTTTTTCTGAGATCTCTTCAGCTACTCTCTCTTCACTTTTCTCCGTTCTCATCCTATTCTGTTTGCTTCTTCCCAACCCTCCCCATCTTCCCACTCTGCTTTTTTCCACTCCCACTCGTCTCCCCCACTTCTATTCCCCTCTCACACTGCTCCTCCTTGGTGTAATAATATTCCTTGTCAATGATAATCTTCTCTTCCACGGTGTGGGACAGCAGCTCAAAGGAGTTCATCACCTCGATATTTCGGCCCTCTTGCTTCCCGATCAGAGCCCCAATCACTGGGGGAGAGAACAACACACAGCGGCGAAGGTAAGAAACCCCGAAACTTTTTCCGAATTATTATAGCCTGAGGGTGTGAGGTCGGTCCGAACCAAGTACTGGGGATACAGTGATTTAGGGGAGGGAGAGCTGGCTTCAGGAAAGGAAGGGGAAGAGACCACTATTTGAAGGAGGTGACCAAGGACAGGACGTTGGAGAATTATGCCCAACACTCACCCTGCATGGGCCGCCCCTCCTGGGAGCGCATGCGAATCCAATGGTCTGAGATGTTGAGAATGACGAGGGGATGAAGAGCGACTGAAACACTGCCAGTCACCCCGGAGGCCATCACGCTTGGGACTACTAAGAGTGGAGGAAAAGGAAGGAAGGTGAGATCCCGGGCCTCACGTTCTTCCCGGGAGATGAGAGCGGGCACAGCAGAGCCGGGGCCATACATCCCTCCCGCAAGTTATCCCAGGAGCGATGCTGCCGTCCCGCCCTCCTGACTTCTCGGCGGAGCCCAGGAAGGCCTTGACGCCCCGCGAGGGGGGTCTCCAGAAGCCGCCCCCGCGGGGCCCGTTACCTGCTGCATCCACCTCCATCCCGCTGCTCCCTCCGG
This sequence comes from Equus quagga, assembly GCF_021613505.1. NCBI lineage: Eukaryota > Metazoa > Chordata > Mammalia > Perissodactyla > Equidae > Equus > Equus quagga. The sequence continues at coordinate 37,013,385 of NC_060273.1, read as the reverse complement.
TCCCGTTCGTCGCAACCCCCGCCGACGCCATTTTCCCCGCGCCCGCCAGCCTCGGCCCCGCCCCCCCCTCCCGGTTTCCGTACGGAGGCGGCGCATGCTCAGTGCCCCCGCGGCGCACGCTGCCCTGGCGCCGGTCCGCGGCAGGCGGCGCAGGCGGCCGGCGACCGGGAAAGCTCCAGGCCTTCAAAACCCCGGAGCAGACAGATGGTCGTGGAGGTTGATCCCGCCTCTTTCCTGCGGCTGACCTTGAACAAGTTACTTAACCCCACCGCATCCTTATAGTTCAGTAGAATTGGGATAAGACTGCCTAGTTTCTAAGGCTGTTGCGAAATGAATGAAATATCATGTAATTGCCCCAGAATAAGATCCGAGCTCCCAACCACGGCCCGCAAGGCCCTGCATGATCCAGCCCTGCCTGCAGGCGACCCTGCAGCCACACTGGCCCTCACGTCTGTTTCTTTCACACGTACCCCTTCAAGGGTCTTGTGTCGTTCATCGTTGTATCTCCTGTGACCAACACTGTACCTGACGCTGCGGCACCTAAATATTTGAGCGAGTGAATGAATGAATAGTTTGGGGTGGAGCCTGGTCTTGAGTGGCTCCATCTGCATGTCCTGTCTTACCTCCTCCTAAGCAGTGACATTACCTTCAGTACTAGGAACATCCCGGGCATTTTCTAACCCTTCCCAACCTCCCTCTCTATCTTCCATCGCCATCAGCCTTTCAAAGCTCACCTCCGGCAAACCTAACTCACTCCAGCCGTCTCTGCACTCCTACACGCAAGCGAGTTATGTACACTGCCTTTACCCCTCCTGCTTCCCCCACATGTCTGGCTGGCTCATTTAGTATATGTCTGTACCTGACCCAAAGGGTAAGCTCTAGAAAGCAGGTAGAGACCTGTGTCTTGATCCTGCAGAGCCTATTCTGGTACCTAGAACTAGCAGATACCAGGAGATGTTTTCTGGTGATAACGGTGATTTATGTGAATTAAGCAATCTCTCCATTTAGAAGCCCAGATGAAGGGAAGTGGAAGGGCCAGCAATCCTCAAAGGAAGGGGCTGGAGAAATCCTGCGGGAGAGGGGTCTTCTGGCCAAGGGGAAATTAAGAAAGAGTTTGTCTCATTCTAATCCCCAGGGGAAAACCTCTCAGCCAATTGAGATGGTTATGGAAGAAAATCATATATGCCTCACTTAGGAAAAATGAAGTCAGAAAAATGTAACTCTTTTCAATGGTAGGCAGCTTCTAAGGAGTACAATGCTTTTCAGCTAGACTGAATGCTAAAATAAAACCAAGAATTATTCTGGTGTTAATAAAGTTGATAATTTGCATTGCTGTTTCACATGCTAAAGAACTCCTTTGTCTTTTTGTTGTTTCAAATGCTTTTAAGAGCTAGTCCCGATGGCCTAGCAGTTAAAGTTCCCCGCTTTCCGCTTCGACAGCCCGGGGTTCGGTTCCCAGGTGCAGAACCACACCACTCATCTGTCAGTAGCCATGCTGTGGTGGTGGCTCACATAGAAGAACCAGAAACACCTAAAACTATACACAACTATGCAGGGGGGGTTTGGGGGGGGGGGGGGGGGGGGGCAAGCAAAAAAGGAGGAAGATTGCCCACAGAGGTTTGCTTAAGGCGAATCTTCCCCTGCAAAAAAAAAAAAAAAATGCTTTTGAAACATTGTTGAGATAATTTACAACTCATAAAACAATGGTTATTGTGAAATTTAAAGATGCCTTTGAGATTGAATCAGTTGCTTATACGTGCTTTGGAAGTAAATTCATTGAGCATTTCTTAAAGTGCATTGTATTTTAAAACTACAGAAAAAAATTCAAGTCCCTCTGTTCCCATTGTCACACTGCATTCTGTTGTCAAATCTTTATTTCCCTCCTATAAGGACACTTGGGATAACATTTAGTGCCCACTGGGATAATCCAGACTAATCTCCCCATCTGAAGATCCTTAACTTAATTGTAAATCCAGGATGATCTCCCCATCTGAAGATTCTTAATCATATCTGCAAAATCCCTTTTACCCTATAAAGTAACATTCACAAGTTCCAAGGATAAGGACCTGGATATCTTTTGGGGGCCATCGTTTGGCCTGCCACAGCATGTGAGGGCCACTGGAGGGGAGCTGGAGAGCAGTGTCTTCAATCAACTGGTCATTGTCTTCATGATCTAGAACCATGTCAGTCCAACAAGAGAATCTTTGTGGCTGCACTGGATTTAGGTTGGAATTCCCTAGGCTCCCTTTTCAGCAGGCTGTACCCAGTGGGTCTACCAACCAGGCTGGCCTGGGATAGGAAAAAAAAAAAGAAATGTCATCCCAAGGAATGGTCAGGGCAGAGTCTTTAATTTTCAAAATAAGTCTGGACAGCTCCCCACTCCTTTCATCGTGATCATTGCCCAAGAGATGGCTGACCAAGAGGAGACGAACTTTTTCAGGGAAAGTCACATTCGGTGACCAGGCTGCCTTACTAAGGTGTGTGGACCCAGGAGGAGGGCAGGGAGGTAGAGATGACTTGGAGGAGGCTGTTCCAGTGCTTGGCAACCAGATGCTGAGGATGGTAGGGAGCGTGGATTGTCCATCCAACACTCCGACTATTGGCCTACTGGGTGGCTTTTGTGACAAAAGGCGCACCATTGTCAGACTGTAGAGGGTCTTCAAAGCCTAAAACATGACATAGTTTAGTTTCAAGGGCCGTAATGATGTGGCCTGAGTCAGCAGATCAGACTGGAACAGGGTCACTGGCACCAGGAAAGCCCCTAGAGAGTGTCAAAGGTTCGATGGTGTCCGTTTACCAGAAGGGAGACGGAGCTTCTGGAAGGTGCAGGTTTGATCAACAGCTTGGTGCCAGTCAGTCTTATCAGAGACCAGGTCCCCACCATAAGCATCCACATGAATGACCCAATTGTCAGATAGAGACAAGGGGTGTTTGCATAGTTCGCTGCCCTAAAGGGTGTCTTTAATTTTCCCTATCTGTCATCTTCCAAGCGGCAAACCAAACAGCCAGGCCATTGGCTAACAGCCCAAGTCAGTAAAATGTAACAAGGTCCATCAGGGGGAGTGCTGGCCAGACTTATGTTGAGAATGGCCTTTAGCTCTGCCCCCTGAGCACAGTGGTGATGTCTGCTTTCAGTTTTACATAGCTGGCCCTGAGCCTGGAAGCAGCAGCCACCCAATGGCCCACAGAAGTTTTCAACTTAGTTAAGACATCAGTAGACAAAGCCCAGGCATTTAGGGAAACCTCTGAGATTTGAGGGACCCATTGATCCACATCTTTGCTTTAGGTGATTTCTCCCCAAGCAGTATACTGCCATTTTTTCGTGAAAAACCCTTCTGGGGCCAGGCTGACCGTCCTCTTTAGTATACCATTTCTACTTGACTAACGAGGCCTTTTAGGCTCTTCTCATCTTGTTGGTCATCAGGTCCGACTTGATTCACCCCCAAATAGGGGTACCAGGCTGGAGAGTTACAAGCCTCCTGGGTCTGGTGTTCTTCAGTAGCAGGTGTACCTGTGTCTGCATCCGACAGACGGCGCTATTGCACTGAGAAATGGCCTCTCTGCAAACACTGGCAGCAATCAAGTTTTTAAGTGAAACTGTGATTTAACCTTATATTCTTTATTGTTTCTGCTGGATCATCCGGGAGGGGAAAGAGAGGTGGGTTGGGGAGTGATCTGCATGTCCCACTGTCACCCTCTACATACAGCAGTCCCTGAATGGAAAAACCCCCTCTAACCCTTAAGGGACTGGAAAAGTGCAAGCGTATAATCCATCAGTTCCTGTGATGTATTCAGGTGTAGAAGCAGCAAAGACATCGGGCTCCTCACAAGATCCCTTTAGCTTCATTTCTCCACTGCAAACCTTGTCCAACCCCATCAGCTGAATTCAGGCACCTCCTCCCCTACAGGAACAAGGACCAAGAAATCTAACTCATGTTTGTCAAGGGCTACAACAACAACCCTCAGGACCCCGCTCTAATCCCCCTGGCTGAGGGTGCAGGGCAGAGGGGGAAGCCAGCCTGCAGGGCATGGCGGAGGCAGCAGAGGGGAAACTTAACTGTCAGCCTTTTCCCTTCTCTGGCCTTGCACTCCACAGTCAGCACCCACAATTCAGTACTGCCTCCTCCCTCGCGGGGAGGGGTGGTACCTCCTGGCCTCCTGTAAATGCCCCAGCCCCGGGCACCCTTTCTTTCTGCACCCATGCATGTTGCTTCATTTTACCCTGTAGTCCTTGGCACCTTGGCCACCCCTGTGCCCAGCACCCTGTCCTTACTGACAGCCGTGGCAAGAATCAGGTATTGCAGCTGGGTTGTGAGTGCAGCCCAGAGGACATGCAGGCCACTGGTTTATGCAACACTGGCCAAAGGTGACTGTCTAGACACCCTCGCCTTGCATAGAGGGGCGATGTCTCACAAGATCCCCTGTGACTGCCTCCTACAGGCCCACATTAATGAAAAGTAGTGACCTTGTTAGTGGGCTGACACTGGACAGGCCTCCTGAATCAGTCACTTTGGCAGTGCCCCATGTGGCAGGAAGAGAGGATGAGCCAGTCAGCTGCAGCTCACAGTCCCTGTGCCAGGTACTAGCCTCGAGTACGTTCCTTTAACCCATAATGGCCTGGTCATCTGTGGGCATCCACATCCTGTGGGCACTTTCTCCACCCAAACCACCACAAGCACCATCACACACATGCACACACGCCCGCACACACATATGACTCAGCTCTTTACCCAGGAGGATGGGCTGAGAAAGAAGAAAGTGTTCACTCTTCATTGAGGCTTGGAGGTGACCAGAAGAGTTTCATCTATGAATAAACCACCATTAATTTTCTAATTGATTAAGGCTCTAGGGTGCAAAGATAATTTTGTCCATATGCCTCTCCCATAGGTGTTACAATCTAGAAAAAGAGAACGGATAGTGTTTGGGTGTTGCAGGAACTACTAGACTCTGAGCTTATCCCAGTGCACTGAGGTCACAAAATTATCTCCTCTCGTCCTTGTGTCTCTCGTCCTGGGCATTTAACCAGTTGTCAAGTGCTCTTGCTTCTACCTCTATGAAATCTCCCATACCAACCCCCTCCTCCCTGTTTCTGATGATACTGCCCTAAAACCACACAGCCTGATAGGCCATCTTGAGTGCCAAGGACGTCTCCGCTGCCCTGTAACTCATCCGAGGCACCCAGGCTGGGGCACCTGGTGGGAAGTCCTGATCTTCACACACCTGACCTCTCCCCTCTCACCCTGCCTCCAGCTTAACAGAAAATTGAGGCTCTCAGGTAAGACTTACCTCAACTTCCTGGTCTCTAACCTAACCTAGAAGGCATGTCCACCTATATCCATCTTCTTACCTATAGCTTTAGAGGATGAAACTTACCTGTAGTTTCATCGAACAGCTTGCAGGAGCCAGTCATGACTCAATGGTTAAGGGAAAGCCTGGTGGAACAAGCAGCAGCGGCGGAGATAAAGGGATGGGCCGCAGCCCAGTGATGACCTGCCCAGAGCAGGTAGGCCACACTCTCCACCCACAAGAAGCTGAGAGACTCTGGGCCACAGCTGCGCAGACAGCCGTTCTTAGGATGTGCCATCACAGGGGCTTTGGCTCTTTATCCAATATTGAAAATTTCATTTGCGTCAAACCCATATGAATTTTTGCCGCAGCTGAAAATAACTGTCTGCCAGGTGAGTCGAGCTCACCTGCCAGCCCACTCAGGGCACAGCACCCACATCCCAGCTGAGGCCTCCCTGCCCTGTGGCCATCAATGGGAGCCGCTCCTGGATAAAAAACTGACATTCCTCCCTTCCTCTAGCCTCAGAGAAGCCTTCCTTATAGACAAGAAGGGTCTAATTGTAGCTCCAAATGTATCCCGGGGTCCTGTGAGCATGCCTGTGAGTTAGCAGAGAGGGCTTGTGTGCAGAGGAGAATGGAATGGACCCACAGAGGAGAAGCCTAGGTCAGATCGCTTAGAGAGTGGCCGCTTCCCTTGCAGTCCCGTGAGCCCCGACTCTGATTAGGATCCTGGCTTCGGATTCTGTGAGCTCTCTGTGGCCCTATGTCACCCTCCCTTCCCCTACTTACTGGAGTTAGTCTGGAGCGGCTAAATTATAAGCGCTGATGAGGTACTGGATAGCAGCGCTAACAACTCCCTGGCACCATCAACCTTCGATTACTGGGCAGGAAACACTTACGCAGTGATGCCCCGGAGCTGCTGTTGCCATGGAGATGTGCGTTGTAAAGTGGAAATCCAAAGGAATTAGCACGGCAGTTCTGACCAAAATATAAGGATTAAGAGGCCCCAATTATTCCAGGTTTTGCAGCGAATGCCATCCCCATACAGAGTCTCAGGGCACTTGGTTTAAAGGTGAGAAAGAACTATAGAATCCTGCATCCGTTTCCAACAACAGCAAAAAACTAACTGGGGTATCCCTCTAATTCCATTTGGGACCCAGGTCGATCCTTGACTGCAATGCTAACACCCACAGAGCTTGAATAGAAGGACGCCCAGATGTCCTGTCTGTCTTTCTCTGTAGCTTCAGCCTGCACCCTCTCTACATAGCCAGGATTCCTGAGTACTTAGATCATGTCTTGAGTCCTCTTGGGTCCTACAATGGGTTGTTGGGCAGGAGGGGCCAGATAATGAGAAGAGATTGGCCTAATGGTGGGGGTTCCCGAGTGCAAGGCTAGAGGGAGGTCCTGCCTCTGGCTGGCCTTGCGGCAAGCACAGGGTCTCGCCATCAGGGCAGCAGTGTCACTCAGTGAAGGCAGTTCCCAGACAAAAGGGTTAAAGCTCTTTCTTTTTACATCCAGGGTGCTAGACTGCCCTGGAGTGGTGGAGTCGGGGAGGCTTCCATGTCAGTTGTCCCTAAGGGATGGGGTGCAGGTTGAGGAACGTGGTTGACTCTCTCCCAAAGGAGACACAAACTGCATGAACAATGACATCATTCTGAAAGCTGTGCTTGGAGTGTGGTCATAGAAGCTGGTGATTGGCTCAAGCAGCTGCTTTCGGAGCCGAGGTGCCTTTCCTCATCCCCAACAGTTCTTTGAGGGAAGGCAGCCGTCCTAAACTAAGCTCGGGGAGACAATTTTCACCCCAACCCAGTGACTCTCAAGTGGGAGCAATTTTGTCCTTCAGAGGACATTGGTAATGTCTGGAGACATTTTTGGTTGTCACGACTGGCAGTGAGGGCTACTGGCATCTAGTGGGTAGAGGTCAGAGATGCTGCTAAACATGCTACTACGCACAGGACAGCCCCCCACAGCAAAGAATTATCCAGCCCCAAATCGTAGCATCAGCCCTTCCAGCACGCACGCACACACGCGTGTGCACACACACACACACACACCCTTCCCAGGACTCAAGGAGGCCTGGAGAGGACCAGTTCCAGTGTTTTCCACCCCAGAGAATCCTACCCCCTCTTCTTCCTTTCCCCAATGGCCCTGTTCTAACCAAACCAAAGTGGGTTTGCTTCTTGGTGAGTTGAAATCAAAGCCTTCCCCAAAAATAGTTGTCAAGCGAAGTGTAATTTATTTGCAGCAAATAAGGAGACCATGGGGAATTATTTCCAAAGCCGTGGCTCCCTGAGCAAGAGAAAGCAGGGGCCTTTTATTTCAGATGGGGAATGAATATTCGAACTTCCACATACATCCCGGTGTTGTGGCAATAAGGCCTAAGCATCTCCTGGGGTGGAGATCTTAACATTAAAACAAAGCAGAGGTAACTCTTGGCCTGTGGCGTTTAGATAGGTTCAGGGAGGTTGGTGATTGCATCTCTTAACAAAACTAAGAAACAATTTTGCAAAACAATTAAGCGCTTTTGAAACCTCCTTTGAGTTACTTGGGACAGTTAGTCGGGGACACTGTGTCTCTCCAACTGTTCTAGGTTTATTTCAGGGGCCCAGTGCCCTTTCCCACCAATGAAACCTTGATAGGTCTCCCTAAGTTGGAACCCTCTTGGAAAGCAGGCAAGGATGGAGGCCCAGGGCTTCTTATCCAAACTGATCCACTTTCTCCCCTGCAACCGGCTCCTCAGGATGCAGGGACACCACTCTACGGCTTTCACTGAACAAAGACCAGTAATTGACAGGGATTTTCTGTACCTAAATGGCACCTCTCTTGCTAAAGAAAAATGACAACAAAAATGTTTTTCAAATCTCTCTTTGGGGAAATACTCCAAAGAATTGACAGCAGGGACTTGAACAGATACCTGTCCACCTGTGTTCATAGCAGCATTATTCACAATAGCCAACAGGTGGAAGCAACCCAGATGTCCATTGATGCACGAAAGGATAAACAACCTGTCATCTAGCCATACGATGGAATATTATGCAGCCTTGAAAAGGAAGGAAATTCTGACACATGCTACAGCATGGATGAAGCTTGAAGACATTATGCTAAGTGAACTAAACCGGTCACAAAAGGACAAATATTGTATAACTCCACTTATATGAGGTCCCTAGACTGGCCAAATAGAAACAGAAAGTAGAATGGTGGTTGCCAGGGGCTGGGGGAAGGGGAAGGAGGAGTTGTTGATCACCGAGTGCAGAGTTTCAGTTTGGGAAGATAAAAAGTTCTGGAGCCGAATGATGGTGATTGTCACACAACAATGTGAATGTACTTACTTAATGCCACTGAACTGTACACTCAAAAATGGGAAATTTTATGTTATGTAACTTCAGTAAAAAAAAATTTTTTAATCTCTCTTAGGAGTGTACAGGAGCGGGCTGTGGACGTAGCTCCCGTGCTGCGGATGGGCTGTGACCTTCAGTGCGTCAAGAAGATCGCTGGGGCTACAGATTTTATTGGAAATAAGTAACTGGATTTCACCAGTTCACTGATGTCCTTTGTCTTTTTTTTTTTTTACTGCTTTTTTCTCCCCAAATTCCCCCAGTATATAGTTGTATATTTTAGTTGTGGGTCCTTCTAGTTGTGGCATGTGGGGCACTGCCTCAGCGTGGCCTGACGAGCGGTGCCATGTCAGCGCCCAGGATCTGAACCAGCGAAACCCTGGGCCGCCGAAGCGGAGCTCGGGAGCTTAACCACTCGGCCGCGGGGCCAGCCCCTGATGTCCTTTTTCTTCTTCCTTTTTTTTCTTTTTTGTTTTTTTGAGGAAGATTAGCCCTGAGCCAACTACTGCCAGTCCTCCTCTTTTTTGCTGAGGAAGCCTGGCCCTGAGCTAACATCCGTACCCATCTTCCTCTACTTTATCTGTGGGACACCTACCACAGTATGGCGTGCCAAGCGGTGCCACGCCCGCACCTGGGCTCTGAACTGGGCTGCCAAGAAGCAGAACGTGGGAACTGAACCACTGTGCCACCGGGCCAGCCCCTGCTGTCCTTTTTCTGATCCAGAATCCACATGGCAGCTTGGAGTGTTGTCTCCTGTTACCTCCGGCCTTTAATATTTCCTCAATCATTCCTTGTCTTTCACAACCTTGATGTACGCTTGTTTTTTGTAGTTCTCATGAAATTCCTATATATACACACTCACACACATGCTTGAGAGTGTATTGGAGGTAAACGAAGAATTCCATAAAGATTCACTTGCTCACTTGTCAGCCATTGAACAGCTGTTATTGAACACCTGCTAAGTGTCAGGCAGGGTTCTAGATCATGGATGATTGCAGTGGTAACTAAGACAGTCACTGTCCCTGTCCTCAGGGCTCTCATGGGGGCCGGAGGAGGGGGAATACTGATAATGAAAAAGTAGATAGATACACAAAATAATTTCAGCAACTAATTTTGGAATATTTTTAAATAGGTTAGAAAATTGTATTCTGTTTGTGCAGATTTGAGAGGCTTTATAGGTGACAATATTTTTTTATTATTGTTTGTTGAGGTATAACATAGAAACAGCAAAGTGCACAAACCCTGTCTACAACTCACATATGGTGAGATAAAGTCTTTTATATATAGTAACCCTTCTGATGACAGCTGGCAAATGTTGAATGAAACAAAAATTAAAATTAAAATTTTATTATTTAAAATTCACAAAACTAAAGAAGTGTAAAAGATATTGAATTAATTTAATTTTTTTTTTTTTTTTTAAATATTTTTGTTTTTTGCTGAGGAAGATTTGTCCTGAGCTAACATCTGTGCCAATCTTCCTCTATTTTATTTGTGGGTTGCCACCACAGCATGGCCAATGACAAGTGGCATAGGTCTGCACCTGGGAACCAAACCCAGGACGCCAAAGCGGACCATGCCAAACTTAATCACTTGGCCACGGGGCCAGCCCCTAATTAAACTTTTTCTAGGCTCTGGTGTAGATCTAACTACCAATTTATAGGAAATACAAGCTACTGAGGAATGTGCTAACAAACAACACAGGGGAACAAGAGAGTCCAGACAGTGGGAAGCTCTGCAGGATAAATCATCCTTTTTCTTTTTCTTTCTTTTTTTTGGTGAGGAAGAGTCACCCTGAGCTAACATCTGTTGGCAATCTTCCTCTTCTTTTTTTTTTTGCTGGCAGTAGATTAGCCCTGAGATAACATCTGTGCCTTGTGTGTGGGATGACTTCACAGTATGACTGACAAGTGGAGTAGGTCCATGCCCAGGATCTGAACTGGCAAACCTGGGCTGCTGAAGTGGAGAACATGGAACTTTAACCGCTCAGCCATGGGGCCGGCCCCTCATCCTTTTTCTTAAATAAATCACAAGGAAGAAAAATAAGATGAAGGGAGAATTCATAGATCAGAAGAAACTTAAGAAATATATCACCTGATCTCAATATCAACCTTATTTGGATCCCAATTCAAACAAACAGAATTATAAAAAGGAAAATTAAAAATATTTTAAAAATTAAAAAATAAATAAAATTTTTAGGCAGTCAGGAAATGTGATCTCTGGCACAATATATAATATTAAATAGTTACTGTTAAAATTTTTTAGGGGCCTGCCCAGTGTCACAGCAGTTAAGTTCGCAAGCTTCGCTTCCGTGGCTCAGGCTTCACTGGTTTGGATCCTGGGCGTGGACCTATGCATCACTTATCAAACCATGCTGTGGCAGGTATCCCACATATAAAATAGCGGAAGATGGGCACAGATGTTAGCTCAGGGCCAATCTTCCTCAGCAAAAAGAGGAGGATTGGCAGTGGATGTTAGCTCAGGGCTAATCTCCCTAAAAAAAAAATTTAGGTGTGATAATGGTATCAGTTATCTTTTTAAAGAATCCTTATCATATAGGCAATTAGATTGAAATATTTACAGATAAAATGATGTTATGTCCAGGATTGGCTTCATAATAATCAGGAGGATGATGAGTGGGACCGTAGATGAAACACGATTGTTACTTTATTGATAATTGGTCAACAGTATAATTTGCTGCAAAAGAAATTGTATATAATTGAAATTTAATGAATTTTTTATTTTCTATACAGATAAGGCTTTAAGTATTAAATAATTTCTCCTAGATTGGGTTATCATTATAAGTTGTACTTTGCAATTGATCAAAATATAAATGCATAACAAATCTGATCTATGATTAAGACAAACAGTTATTTTTATTAGAATTTATCTCAGTGAGATAGACAGGGACAGTCTTGTTTCTCTCAATAGATGGACATTCCTTATTACTAGAATGAAGTATTAAATCGATTCCTACTTTTGTTTTTACAGGGGTAAATGTTCTGCTCACATAAGTGAGTAGAAATCCTGCTCACATAAATGAGTAGATGAGTGGTGAAAAGAATATAGTTGTAGCAACGCCAATTTTATCTGCCCGAATCACATTGTGATCAACAAATGCTTTTGTCCTCCTCTCATTTTATTGGCGAGAAATAACAGGAAACCACTTGAATCACACAAGATTTGTTCACTCAATATTGGTGGCAATATTCCAAATAAATCCTCTAGTTTGGTACCCCAGAAGCTCTGACATCCCAGGGAAATGCACCGCTGTAAGATCTGGGGGTGAGAAGCTTATCTTCTGTCAGGTGGGGAAGGCAACGTGAAAGATGGCAGCTTGACCACAGGGATGTGCGCCAGAGCAGCTTTAAAGTGTGCAGGTAGCAAATAAGGATCCGGAAGTTGATTCTCTCCAAACCAGCTGTCTCCACACACTCCAGGAAGATTTGAGTGTTCTCCATCCCCATCTCTACCCTGTGGGTCCTCATAACCTTGTCTGAAGACTGCTACAGTCTGCCAGGATACCCACATGAGGCCACACAGCCCTTCCTTCTGTTGACTGTTGGTAAAGCTGACTTTTTTAATTCTATTTTTTTTTTCTTTCTTTTAGATAAAAGCTATATGGAGGTTTAAATATCTTCTTTCCCACCTTGGTGCTCTGCCTTGAGCATCCAGAGGGACTCACGCCACTAGGGAGACCACACACTCAGAAGAACAATCATTAACAGGGTGGCTTTTGAGAACTTGCTGGGAATTAAGCAGGTGGCTGGGTTCTGGGGCAAACGCCAATGGTAAACTGCAAATTGACTTCTCACCCCCAAAGTAACAGAGTTAATCATATTGAAGGCATTCCCTGACGGTTGTCGATTGTCCTTGGGAGAACATTTAGAAAACAAACAATCCCACTTTGAGAAGGCTCACTCTACTTCCATCCTTCCCTCCTCTCCTTGCCACTGCCTCCTTCTTTGTCTCTGTTCGTCTTGTCCTGGAGTAGGACTGGAAGAATAAAGAATTGAGAAGAGAAAAACAAACAACGCCCAGTTTTGTGACGGGAATTGAGTTTATTGAGTGGCTTGGCTATTCCAAGTATTTGCTCAATTCTCACCAGGCTCTAGAAGGACTGGAGATGGGTCACACACCCACACCTCTCAGGCCACCCTCAAGTTTTATTAGTGCATTGGTGCATTTTATTGTGCATTGTTCTCTTGCCTAGGGGCCTTTGCACTGACTGTTCCCTCTGTGCAGAACACTTCCCTTCCCCTCAGCAGCCTCCTTCACTTCTGGAAAATCTTCTCTCCTCCCCACAGGGCCCTGTTCTTCGTCACCTTTTCCTAGCACATCCCATATTTTACTGGAATTGGTTATTTAATGACTGTCCTTAGACTGAAGTCACCAGACAGTAAGGTCTACTGCATTCGCAGAGCTGACTGGGTGCGCTAAAAATACTGGATGCAGTAAAAATTGGGACCAAACGCGAGGCGTGGTTCTACGGGGACTCAGGAGGGCCTAGGTTACTCAGGACATCACAGGATTTCCTTTTGTATATAATCTGTAAGATTTGATTCCGGTACTTAAGAGGATTTCTCCTGTGAGGGCATAAAAGTGAGTGAACCCCGAAGCGTCCCCTCCCTTCTCTCAAGCATTTCACGCATTCGTCACACCGATGGGGTTTCCCAGGTCTTTTCTGCTCTCATCTCTTGTACGGGTTTTGTCCTCACGTGAACTCTCTTAAGGACTGGGATGTTTTCTCCAGATTTTAGTAATTTAAAGGGGACTTTTTAACATGAAACACACAAAACTTGGTCTGCTTGGAAGCACAAACTTGCTTTATTTGGAAGCAAATTTTACATACAGGTGAATTTTTTTATATTGACGAATCCTTCAGGAGTCCTCCTGTTTGCTGCGGGTCGGCTTGGGAGCTCGGGCGCTCGGGCACCGTGCGCTCTCCTCGACCCCCGGCAGCCCCGAGGGAGACCACGTGCAGAGCAGGGGCGGAATGACCCCAGTCCCCACGTCCCCGCCGCCCCTCCCGGGCCAGCAGCCCCCGAGCATGAGCCCTGAGGCCGAGGTGCGCGGCCGGCCGCCCGGCCGGGCCAGCAGGGTCACGCCGTGGCGGCGGGCAGAGTCCGGGCCGCCGCGTCCGCGCTGGGGCCCTGCACCCAGGGCACCGGTCCGAGGCCCTGACTCAGCAAACCACCGAGAGGTGAAGACCTCCTATTTTCCTAGAGAGAACAGGAGGGCGTGGGAGACACGGGGGCGGGGTGGGCGGGGCAAAGGCCCGACCCGGAAGCGAAACGGAGAGAACTTCCGTTCTTTGTTCTGTTCCCGGTGTGTGGGTCTGTGACAGGGTCCAACAGGGCCTGGTCCGTGTCCGGCCCCCCAAACTCCCGTCCCTGCCCCCAGGGTGAGTCCGGCCGCCCCCGGGGCCCGCGGTGAGACGGCGGCTGTGGTTGCCGGGGAAGGGGGTGGTGTCCGTGCCGCCACGGCCCGCGGGGTCCCCAGGCCCTCCCGGAGCAGGGTGCCGGGAGGCGGCGCTCCCTCCACCGCAGCCGGTCCCCGACTCCGTTTCCCCAGAGGACCCCCCGCCCCGACCGGGGCCCTGCGAGGAGGGGAGGAAAGGGGCTCCGGTTCTGCTTTTGTGACTTAGCGCCCAGCGTGAGCACTTAAAAGTTCCAGTATGGCTGTGGCGGGGTTCCTCTCTTTAAAACAGCTGATGACAGCGACCCTAACTTAGTAGTTCTCCGAGACGCTCTTCTTTGCCGTTAATACCGTTATTCGCGCCCGCGGCAGGAGAGGAGGCCGGTTTTTACGTAGCTGGGTCTGAAGACCAGAGAAAGAGGAGTTCACGAAGTGTGCGCAGTTAGAACTAGGTCTGGGAGGGAGTGCAAACTCAGATTCCGGAAATAATTCCCCTGGAGCCCTGTAAATCGAGACTTTTACGGGGAGTGGTACAGCTGTGTCTGGCTCTCCTTTCCAAGTGTATTGGATCCCTGATTTGATCCGCTTTTGAAGTGGGATTCAACACAGACCGGTGTTTATGCTCGGAAGGGCATGTGTAAATTCCACGAGAGGATAAGTAGGATGATGAACCCGAAATCTATGGAGTAATTAGAACAACTAAAGGTGTTATTCCCCGAGAAGTTTGTGGAGACCGGACGTCATTTGGTTTCAATGTGTAAGAAGATTCTATCCTTGAAGTTCCACAGGGCTCTAGGCCCCTGTGAGTTGAAGGTCCGAGGGGATTGATTTTCAGCTTACCATGCGCAGACCCCTCTAATGGCTAAGCTGTGCAGGCGTGGAACGGACTCCCTGCTGAAGTAGTTGAGAGTATCTAGCAAGTTAGCTGACAGAATGTAGGAACTCGAGGCCATTCTTACACTGCGGGGGAAGTTGACCTGGAAAACTTTGAGTCCCCTTTTAGCTCTCTGCACGGGTAACACAATGCAAGTACCAGCTGTGGTCTTCATTGGTATTTATTAGCAGATGTCCTCTCTGTTTTTTTCTTATCTCTAAATATCTAGATTCTAGATTAGAAGTGAAGTTTACATGAATATTTTAAATTCCTTCTTTTTTTTTTCCTTAATCATACAGCCTTGGCATCAACTAAAGTCAGGATCCCAAGGAACTTGACAAGAGGCTGCCAAATTTCCCAATAATTGCTACTCTGGCCTTCTAGGGACTAACTCCAAAGAAGGAAGGAAAGAATCCAGCAGGTAAAGCTTTCCATGACTCGCTCTCACCACCCCGTCATCTTTCTCAGTCCCCGGGACCAGCTCCAGGGAGAGGGGCTGGCAGCAGAGCAGGAGGAGGGCCCTGCCAGGACCTGGGGCGGTGGGGGCACAATGGAGATTTTTCTTTCTGTGAGAAACGTTGTTTACTGATCCAGACACTGGGGACTTGTTCTCAACAATCTGCCTTTGAGCTCCAACGTTGGTTAACCCAGCTGTGAGGAGAGTGTGTTCCTTTATTTCTCTCGAGTCAGAGCCTCTGAGTGTCCTTTCTAAGGAGAGTTTGGACTGAGCTGATTTGTTGGAGGTGTCTGCTTATAAACAGTCCTGGAAGTTGTGAAGTTGGTTGATAGGAGCAGAAAGAGGACTGGTTCTGAGACTGCTGAAGGGACCCAGCCAGGAAGGGTGATGGTGACAAGAGGGTGTGTCACCTTGATTGCCGGTGGGCCTGGCTCACACCTGCTTCAGTGCTTTTCACTGTGTAATGGCATTGGTGATGGGCGTTCTGTCCCCACTTGTTGCCCCAAAATTGGAGTTCTCTGAACTCTCAGTGGCTCTCAGACAGGGCCCCTCCCCTTCTTATGCCTTATGTGAATGCAACAGTCTGTAATGATGAAGCGGATACTTTTTGCATTCTTGATTTTTTATTCCTTTCAATAATGCCTTGCAATACAGTTGGTACTCAAGAAGTGTTTGTCATATGAGCAATAAATAGATAAAGAGAGGGAGGTAGACAAAATTCAAGGGTTTTTCATCTTTGCTCCTGTCTAGGTGTAAGGATGCTCTGGTGGCTGCTGCACCTAATCTAGATCCGTGGATTCTTGCTACAGCATTCAAGCGTGTGGTAGAAACTTCTGCTTGAGATCCAGACCTTAGTGTAGGTCCTAATGTTTTATTTTGTTCGCTGGAGGCATAGAGAACAGACCTTGATTGTCATAGCACCTGGGGAGTCGGGACATTAGTAGGGATAAAAATGGAGTAATAAGTAACCTTATGTTTTTGAAAAAGTATTTGTTCCTGCTTCAGGGACATAACATTCTGATCCAAGGAAATGTATTATGAGAGAAGAGAGATGCAAAGAAGGCTGCGGCCCACTTAACCAGTGAGAGGAAACCCAGCACCCAGCCTTTTAGGTCCTGGGGAATATGTGCACCTACTCTCTGTAATGAGACTCACCAAGACCACAGAAAGGGCCCAGCTTCTCCAGTAATAACGTACCTCTGACTGGGACTGGAAGCAGAAAACTCTTGAAAGAGGAGGAAGAATTTATCTTATTTCATTTAATGGATCTGAACTCTTTGCCCTAGTTCTGTAATACAGGTGGTGTTTCCCCGGGTTTTTGGAATGGGAGACAGATCTCGTGGAAACTTCTCTGGTCTGTCATTTGGGGTTATTTCATTGCCTCTTCCCTCTGAGGATAACACCTAGATTTAATATAACAGCTAGAAACCTACTAAAGTAGGTTTTTTTCCTCCTACTAATTCTGGTGTTTATGAGGGTTTTTTTAAAAATCTGTAAACAGTTGGCTTTATCTAGTATCCTAAATATTCTTTTTTTTTTTAAGATTTTGTTTTTTTCATTTTTCTCCCCAAAGCCCCCCAGTACATAGTTGTATATTCTTCGTTGTGGGTCCTTCTAGTTGTGGCATGTGGGACGCTGCCTCAGCGTGGTTTGATGAGCAGTGCCATGTCCGCGCCCAGGATTCGAACCAACGAAACACTGGGCCGCCTGCAGTGGAGCGTGCAAACTTAACCACTTGGCCACGGGCTGGCCCCTCAAATATTCTTAAAAGTTGATACAATCCATACACATTTTATAATCTTTATGTGTACACACTTTTTTACTTTACTCTGATATTTGTGATTTCAATAGTTGCTGAGTATTTCATTCTGTTACTATTCTTTGGAGCCAGTGTTACCTGTTTTTTGTTGTTATAAATGTCACTCACTGTGTTGAGGGACCCAAAGGTGGCATATTGTCAGGGACCTTGGGCTCTTTCTGTGGTCCCAGTGTAGTCTCATTACAGGGAGTAGGTGTCTGTATTCACAGGATCTAAAAGATTAGTCCCAGTTGCTTCGTTTCCCCTTGCGCTTCTTGGGTACTAACTGAAATGCTCGTTCCGTTCCCCTCTTTCTGAATTCAGGAGGTGTTTTTTTTTTATCTTTGAACCTTGAACTTTTGTTTCTGCAGCACTTCCTCATTCTCGTTCAAAACCTGCTTCCTGCCAAGTCTGCAAGTAGGAGACCAGAGCTTCTAGTCCTACCCATGGAAACTCAGGCTGATCGTGTATCTCAGGAACCTCAGGCCCTGCTTGAGAGTGGTAAGGAACAGGGATTCATTGATTCTTTCTTTCAGTCATTCAGCAATCATCTGTTGAAATCTCTTATTCACTAGGTGCTGGGTTAACCGCTAGAGTCCAGGCTTGGATAAGGCACAGTCCTTGCCATTCAGTAGCTGACAGGCTAGTGAGGTAGGCTGAGTGAAGCCAGTAATTAATGTACAGCTTGATATTATTTAGAGCTGAGGCATTTTTAAGGGCTGTGGGTTCTCTGTGCAGGATTAAGAATCACTGAATTCCATTTGCCAGGCGCTTTCTAACAGCTGACTTCATAGGCCTAGTTTGTGCTTTTTAGGAACATGTGCTTAGGGGAGCTCTGGGGAATCATTTTGTAGATCACAGGCAAAAGGATAAAATGTGTAGGAAGCCACAAAAGTATTTGTATTTTGCTTTCACAGCCTGCCACTGACTTTGGAGCCAGTTTCAGTCCTAATGGGTATTCCCATGCTTATCAGGAAAAGGAATTGAAAACCTTTTTGTTTGAGTGATTCTATAGAATCTAGTGTCGCTGGGGGTTTAGAGTCTCTTAGGGACAAATATGTTAACATGAGAATTACAGGAAAAGGCATGTGATCAAGCACAGAAACAGGAAACATTTGTAATGTTTTGAGATTTGTAGATTTGGTCTCGGGATGGAGGAAAGGAGAAGAGCTATGGGCATGTGTCTTCAGTCAGGACGGGGGTGAAGCTCCTACTTTTCCTCTGGTCTAAGAGAACCTCATGCAAGAGTTAGAGCTGAGAGATGTGGAGAATGATGGAAGGGGCACGAACAGGATAGCCTGTGTTTCTGGCCAAGCTTGGGAGAATGGCCGAGAATACACTATAATCACTAACAGTGGGACTGGGCACATTTCATTGAGAGTAGAGTGACTGGAGAGAGAGGAAGGGACCTGGGGCAGATGGCGGGAAGAGCTAACGGGGCTTTGGACATCTCTCCTCACGAGGATGGACCCACACTGAATGTGCCTGCTGTGAGTGCTTTTAATAGCTGCAGAGGAAGTGAACTTAGAAATATACGAGGGAGCAGGTCCTAGGTTGTTCCAGAACCCCATGAGTTTCCTGTAGGTCAGGGGGCCAGAGATAGACTCACTTATGGACCATTTTATTGTTCTTCAGCTCTGCCCTCCTCCAAAGTTCCTGCATTTGCCAACAAGGACAGCCTGGGGGATGAGATGCTGGCAGCTGCACTCCTAAAGGCCAAGTCCCGGGTGAGCTCTAGTTCCCTTTGTCCTTTTCCTTCCCATTTTGTGGAAATTTTTTGTGCCGTGGCATCCCATTCAGTGCCCTAAACCATGATTCCTCCATCAGGAGCTTTTTTTTGGCACTGCCAGTCCCATCCCTCGCCGTGAAATTGCATGCAAGCCCGTGTTGTTTCAGGAGTTGGTGACATTTGAGGATGTAGCTGTGTACTTCATCCGGAAGGAGTGGAAGCGTTTGGAGCCTGCTCAGAGGGACCTCTATAGGGATGTGATGCTGGAGAATTATGGCAATGTGTTCTCACTGGGTAAGGAGTTACGCTTTCTCAGTAAAATTCCCTTGGCATTTCTTTGCTTCCTTGTTTGCTAGTAACAGTTGAGTCACTGAAAATAATTAGCTAAGGATTGACTGAGTCTCAGAAAATTCTAACAATAGTAGCTCCCATTTGTACAGTAACATGGCAGTTTATAAAGAGCTTTCATATATAGTCGTTCATTTAATCTTCACAGTAATGCAGCAATTGAGATAGCTAGAATTATCTCATAGGTGAGGAAACAGAGGTCAGAGGTGTTAAATGCTTTACACGCGGTCACATAGCTGGTGAGTGGCAGACCTCGAGCCTTGGTCTTTTGCCTCGAAATCTGGTACTTTTTTCCATGTTATTCTTAGGCCTTAACGTATAATCCAGAGACTTTTCCAAAAGAGGAGCATGTTGAGATCCCTGAACATGTGAGGTACTGCTCTGTGCCCAGGTGGACATTCTGGAACTCTGTCTCCTTCCTATCTCTGTTGGATTACCTCTGGGGACCTGTTGTGTTGTTCAGGCCCTGGTGCCACTGCTGCTCTTGTAGAAATTGCAGCTTGTTGTAGGGAGCACTTGGCTTCTTAACTTTTAGTCTGTGGACTGTGGATTCCTCGTCTCTCGCTCAGTCTCGGTGAGAACATTTTCCTAAGCACTGTCAGGGGTTTTCCTAACTCCCATTTGAGATCTCCCTGTACATTTCCTTTCCATCCCCTACAGATTCAGGGTATGGGATTGAGGCCTGGGGCCGCTCAGTATGAGCAGGATAAACCTTGTCCCATGTCTTTCCCCATGAGCAGGATTCCCATTTCTGAATTTTGACATGATCTCTGGGCTGGAGTGAGAGGAAGAGCTGAGGGCCCTGGGTTTGAAGGGAACTGAGTGCAGAGAGGTCCTGAGAGGTACCTGTTCAGGTGAGGGAGAAACAGCTATTTCTGTCCTTAACACAGATTGCCCTGTCTTTACTTTTTAAAATATTGACAAACCAGAAATGCTGTCTAGACCCTTTATCCTTATTCTCTGTGCCTGAAGTTCTCTGTGGAAACACCAAAGCAGTGAAAATAGAGAAGTCAGATGTGGAAGCTGTTTGCATATCCTCACATTTTAGCATAGCCTTCTAGGCCCGGGGCCCAGGGATGGACTGAACTCGGTCTTTTGCCCATTTCCGTGGATTTGGCATGTGTGGCTCAACTACAGACATGAGTGTTCTTTTTACCTGGGGCTCAGGGGTCACTAGTGGCCTTACTGTTGTTGCTCCTTCCTGCTCTGCTGCTGTTTCTCATCACCTTCCCCACTTTTCTCAACACCCATCTCTCTTTAGTTTCCTGTGTTTGTTCTCCCGTGTCGTTCTTAAACTGTGCTGGTAGTCACCATGTCCCCAGTTACAGCTGCAGTCTGTGAGGACTTTGTCACCTCATTAAATAGCATGGCCTTTCTCTTCTAGTTTTGGTTCCCAGCCTTTGCCCGATCCCTCCTCCTCCTTGCATATCCAGCTTTCTCTGTACGTCCAGCTTTGCTTTTGCTTCTGCTTCCTGCCTCGCTCCTTCCCTGTTTCCTCGACCCAGCTCTCTTATTCTGCCTCAGCTGCACAGAACCTGGGCGTGCCTTTCTACATGCAAGAGACGGCATTTGCTTTTAGCCCTGTAAACATTACTCACATGATTATCCCGTCCTCTGGTTTTGATTCTTTCTTCTGCAAGGAACAAGTAACGTTTTTATTTTGTATTTTGCCAGATGGTGAGACCAGAACTGAGCATGATCAAGAAATTTCTGAAGATACAGGATCACATGGGGTCCTATTGGGAAGACTCCAAAAGGATATTTCTCAGGGTTTTAAGTTTGAAGAAGCCTATGAACAAGAAGTCACTCTAAAGGGGCAGCTGGGGAACTCCTCTGGAGAAAGATTAAATAGGAAGATACAAGATTTTGGTCAAGTGATAGTTGAGGAAAAGCTAAGCCCCAGGGGAGAGAGAAGTGAGAAATATAATGATTTTGGGAACAGCTTCACTGTGAGTTCCAACCTTGTTTCACATCAGAGACTTCCTGTGGGAGACAGACCCCATAAGTGTGATGAATGTAGCAAGAGCTTTAATCGAACTTCAGACCTCATTCAACATCAGAGAATCCACACTGGGGAAAAACCCTATGAATGTAGCGAATGTGGCAAGGCCTTCAGCCAGAGCTCACATCTTATTCAGCATCAGAGAATCCACACTGGAGAAAAACCTTATGAATGTAACGATTGTGGGAAGACCTTCAGTTGTAGCTCCGCCCTCATTCTGCATCGCAGGATCCACACTGGAGAGAAACCTTATGAATGTAGCGAGTGTGGAAAAACCTTTAGCTGGAGCTCCACCCTCACTCATCATCAGAGAATCCACACTGGAGAGAAGCCGTACGCTTGTAATGAATGTGGGAAGGCCTTCAGTAGGAGCTCCACCCTAATTCATCACCAGAGAATCCACACTGGAGAGAAGCCCTATGAATGTAACGAGTGTGGGAAGGCCTTCAGCCAGAGCTCACACCTCTATCAGCACCAGAGAATCCACACTGGAGAGAAGCCCTATGAATGTATGGAATGTGGAGGGAAGTTTACCTATAGTTCAGGCCTTATTCAGCATCAGAGAATCCACACAGGGGAGAATCCCTATGAATGTAGCGAGTGTGGGAAAGCCTTCAGGTATAGCTCAGCTCTCGTTCGCCATCAGAGAATTCACACTGGAGAGAAGCCTTTGAATGTAATGGGAATGAGCAGAAGCTCTCTCAGAGTTACTGCTGAGTTAAATATCAGAGAGTCTACATGAAAGAGCCACACACCTGTTTTCCTCACGTTCTCTGAGTCTAAAGAGCTCCTGCCTTATGATCCAAGTATGAACAACTTAGAATGTGTCCCTTCCGGCTCAGACCTTTCACTTTAGAGAATGGGGCAAATTGGGCCAATCATCCTGGCACCGTGATTAGCAACCTAGTCGGTTTCCCCAGCAATGACACCAGCCTTGAAAAATTAGGAGGCGAGCAGCAGAGTAAGTGCTGGGAGTAGAGGGAAGCTCTGGGACCAGTGACCTTCCATTTTGGAGGGGAATTTGCACTAGATCAAATTTCTCACACCGGGGAGCTTTTCTTTCCAAGGTGGGGATGGAAGCACAGTAGGAGTAAAATTCTAAGGATTCCTCTAGTTGGAGTCAGTGTAGTCAGCACAGGAGGCAGTAGAAAGAATGTTCTGGATCCTGTTATTTGCTAGGAAGGGGAAATGGAGGCTGTATTTCAAAGCCACTGTTCCTAATCCAGCTTTAAGTTTTGATAAGGAATGTGCTATTTTGTTTCGTGACTTCATTAATTATGGAAATTTGGTGCTGAGGGATTTGTTAATTTGTTGAAGGGGGGAAGACCCCAAGAGAGGCTTCCTGTGGTAACTATCCTTTAGGGCTCTTGGAGCACAAGACCAGGTTTCCAACAGCAGCCTGGCAGTTATGTTGGAGAACCTGTCAGCATTCCCTGTTGTGACAGGACTAACTGGGACATCCAAGTAACCAGTGAGTCTAACGTGAGGGAGAGGATCAAAAGCATTTAGGATTGACCTCAGTTTCCCTTCCTCCTCTCTCCCTCTTGTCACTCCTGTGATGAAAAGTGATTTAATCCAAGCCTCTAGTTACTAAGGATGCTTTTAAGGAGCTTGCTCAACCAGCTTGCCCTGCACCATGTCACCTGTGACCTATGACTTCTGGCTCTGGCAGCCAGCCCTCTCCTGATCCCACCTCTCACATCAGCCTGTGAGTATGAATGTGAACATAGCGCAAAGCCCAGAGAAGAAAGGCTGTGGCCTGAGCCTGGCGGCAGGGCTCCTTGCTGGGTTGGGATGGAGTTCCCGAGTTTTCCCAGCTGAAAGGGTGACCTTTCCTTATGTTTTCCCAATCCTGCTCATCCTGTAGCATAACTGAAGTGCACTATTAAACAGAATAGTTTTTCAGAAGGAGAGTTTGAGTGTGTTTTTGTGCACGGGCCAGATTGATTTGAGTTTAAACAGGAAACATTAATAACTGTAAATGGAATCTTTAATCTTTAAAATTTTCTTACAGGCAACCTTTTCTGTTAGTCGCAAACACAAGACCTCTTTCCCTCAGGACTCCATCGTATTCCTCTAGGTACTGCCGCAGACTAGTCATTTAGACAGTCGCTCTCACCTTCATGCCCACATGTGGGATTCTGCGTGTTGTGTATCATTATGTATGGTACAATACTTAGGACCAGCCACCCAAACTAGAAAGGTCTTACTGGTAGGGTGCTTGACAAGAACTGGGTAGCAATGGGCATATTTAGATTTCTTGGTTTGGCTGGTGGTGGGAGGGTGTTCTAGTCATGGAGAAGATGAGAAAATGTCTGGAACTCTGGCCTCTTAAAAATTTTGGATCATGTCTTGTGATTGACCACCTAATATGTTTTTAATTTCTTAAAGCTATAATGAAACTCGATTTTGGCTCCTCTTTGACATGATTCAGTACATACTTTCAAATTAACTTTGTTTCTCAAAGCGTAGATCACAAACTATCCTTATTAGAATCACTAGGCTGCTTGTTAGTAATGCAGGTTTCTGTGTCCCAAATGAGACCTATAAAATAATTTCTGAGGATAGAGCCTAAAACTTTACACTGAGAAGGAAGAAATAGTAGTGGAATAGAGAAAATTTCTAGAAAGAGATAAACTTGAGCTATGTCTTATGGGACAGATTATCTGTGGTGAGGAGAGGAGGTTCTGGGCAGGCCGGTTTGGGGTGGGCCTGAGCATGGCCACTGATAGGGAGGTTCTTGTGGAGTTCTGGAAAAGCCCCTGTACAGGTAAAAGTAATAGGTGATGAGTAGTCATTACATATGAAGGATCAGCCCCTTCTCTGTCTAGACTCTGAACTCCCTCCCCCAACCCCAAAAGACTCCGACTGTCACTCCACAGCATCTCAGTGGGACCTGAGACTGATCGGGGCCATTGCGTGAAGACTATGTTTGTTAAATGTCTTTGAAGCTACTTCTAACATTTGATTCGCCTGATTCTCCTGATTATTCCTAGTTCCTATAATGATTCCTCTTTTCTCAGTCCCTCACTGAGCGCTCCTTGATGCTCAGTCACGGTGTCAGTTTGTCTCTTTCTTTGCCATTATCCTGGGAACCCGTTTACTCCCATGGCCTCAACTGTTACCTCTATGCAATTAAGTTTTAAATCTGCACGTGTGGTACTGATCTCTCCCAAGCTCCAGACTTGGGTCTCAGGCAGACTGCGGGGCATTTACACTTGGCCCTCTGAAAGTTTCAAATTACATGTTTCAAATTACATGTTTCAAATCAGATACATCTTTTCCATAAACTGCCCTCAAAATTTCTGTAAACCTCTCAGGGTCAAAACTTCTGAGTTTTCTTTGATTATTCTCATCCTGCAACATCTAACTAGCATCCAGTCCTGGGTGGGTTCAGTAAGCATGGAGTGGAAAGATAGAGATTGTTGTCAAAGGGGAAGGCTTCAGAGTTGAGGTCATGGAGGAGGTGAGATTTCCAAATGATGGTACTAATAGTAGCTGACGTGGCATTTACTCTGCCTGGCCCTTTTCCAAATGGCTTCCAGATATCAAATCATTTAATCCTCACAAACCCCTGTGGTGAGCAGGTGTTAGTATTAACTCCATCTTACAGATGAGGAAACAATTGAACTTGCCCAGTGAGATCAGAGAATGGAAGACCTCCCCTGAGTGGCTCTACTTGGTGGGAGGCTGGACCATGTGGCCTAGACGGCTTGGATGTGAGGGAGGTGGGGAGGTATGTGTGAGGAGTAAACCTCATCCAGGAGATTGTCTTGTCCTGTCTATTATGACTGCAGTCTCCTTCGTAGTTCTTCCTCTTCGTTTCCATTCCTACTAACCCTAGAGTTCAGGTCTTTATTACTTCTCCCCTGGATTATACAAATCTAATGGATTAATACATTTTCTCTCAAGTTAATCTCCCTAAAGCACTACACCCGTCTTGTCACTCCTTTATGAAGAAGTTTCAGTGACTTCTCCCTTAGAGAATAAAATTTGAACTCCGTAGCTGTATGGTCAAGGTTCCCTTGAGCTGGTCTCTACCTGTATAGCCTTATCTCCTGCTCCCCTCACACATCAGAAAACCAGGTTTTATTCAGAACTATTGCAATAGGGAAAAGAGCCTTCAGTATACTAGGCTAGTATACTAGACTCAATTCTGAATAGAGCATGGTCAAGTGGGGGATTTATAGCCAAGAAGCAGGTTGGGGGTCAGTGGATAGAAAATTTCTGAGAGGAAGCATCAGGAGTAAGAGGGGTTTTGGCTGAACTGGCCTAATGGGATTCCTGCTGAAGACAGGCCAGGGCGATCAGACCTCACCCGTAGGTGATGGTGGAGAAAGAGGACCCGATTTGATACCGAGGGGCATCAGATATGGAGGAAGGGGGAACTCTTGCTAAACTGACTTAGCAGGGTTCTTGCTAAAACTAGATTTTACAGGGAAGTGCACAGCTGGGCCTAGGAGAAGGTTCAGGAGCCTGAGTATAGTTTGTCAAGCAAAGAATCTTTGCCAGTTCAAATAGCGAGATGATAAGAAGGCCCTATACACACCATACATGCCTGCCCATGAGTGTGTTCGCTCACAGAGTTGCCATGTCCTGCTCCAGCTCCTCACACCCCATCAAGAAAAATCAGAGTCCAGGAGGGCCTTAGGAACCATCCTTAACCTCCCGCTCAGTGCAGAGACTTTCAAGGGTATCCCTAACAGATGGCTATCCATTCTCCGTTGGAGTATCTTAGGGATGAAGGCACACTGTAGCACCGGGCAAAAGCAGACCGTTCCACTGTGGGGCATTCTGAGTGCTGGAAATTACATCGAGCTGAATTCTGCCTCCTCCTAAGCTTCTGCCTTCCGCTCTTAGCTTGGTTTTGCCTTCTCATTGTGAAATGAGAGGGATGGGCAAGATTTCCAAGGACATTGTCAGTCTTGGCGAAAGCAGTTTCATTCCTAACGGCCCCGTCCATCCCAAGTCGTGCTTGTTCTTTGAGATCCAGCTCAAAGAATTCTGAGAAAGGATATTATGTGAGAAATTACCAAGTAAACGAAAAGCCTGGCTTGACCTGAACATTTCAGCTGACGGAAGTGTGAACCACGGAGTGGTGGTGGTGAAGAACATCTTAACGAATTGTTTCTTTTTAATTAAAAGGTGGTTTTTAAAAGCTCCCCGAAGATATTTTCTCTTTTTTCATAAATTGTTTATAGAATTTAAATTTTTTCTACTTCAAAAAATAAAGGAAAGCCCAGTCAGGTGCATTATTTTAAATATGTCAGTAATGAAGAGCTGAAGATTTTGAAATGAATAAAAAATTACATGGACTGTTTTCAACGTACAAAGGTAAATATGGTCACCAGAGTGGTTTCTCCAGGAAAGACAAACGATTCTTAGTATCTTCCCCCACAAGCATATTTTTTCTTGCTTACATGTCTTCCCTATTTTGGTGGCTGGCAGCATCAACTTCCCAGTCAGCCGAGCCGGAAACCTGGGAATTGTCTGGCTGCATCGTTTCTCTGCATCTCCGCAGCCGTACAGCTTGTCCGTCAGTATCTCTCGCCCATCCTGTCTCGCCCATTTCTGTGACCCCTCCGCTGGCCTAGGCTGTCCTTCTTCCTGGACTTTGGCATCAGCCTTACGGCAGATCTCTTTGCTCCCAAAGTCTTTCTCCTCCAACCCATTCTTCATCCCTGTGCATGAGTTGTCTCTCTTAAATGCTAACTGGATGACACCACCTCAGAACCTTTCAGTGGCCCCTTCTCATCCCCTAGGTCAAAGTCCAAATTCTTTATCACCGCAGAGAGTTTTTTGTTTGCCTTCTACCCCCTCCCACCTCCCAGCACCCCTCTCATCCCAACTCCTCTCCTCCCCTCTCCCACATACTTTACACTGGAGTGATGAAGAACTCTAGTTACGGGAGCACAAATGCTGCTTAATGCCTCTGTGCCTTTGCATATGCTGTTCCTTCTTCCTGAATGCCCTCCCCTCCTTGTCCACCTAACAAGCTCCTATTCGTCTCTGAAAACCTCATCATAAGCTTCACCTTTTCTGTGGAGTCTTTCCAGGGCATCACGCATGCCACCTTCCACCCCCACCGGGTTCATCATTTCCCGTAAAGCTGCCTCTGCGTCTTGTACGTACTTTCATGATTGGCTTAGCCCCCCCATCGGGTACTTACTATTTGTTTCATACGTCTGACTCCCTTACTATGGTGGGCTTTTTTCCTACATTTTCACACTTTTCTACCACAAATAAGTATTCCTTCCATAATCAGAAAAAAAATATTAAGAAAAAAACATAAAAGTAGTCGGAAGTAACATCCATTGAGCACGTACTGTCAGGCATTGTTTTAAGCACTTTATACGTGAACTCATTTAATCCTCATGACTGTCCCATGAGGAAGTACCATGATTGCCCCCATTTTTATTCCTCTTCTTCAGGGAAGAAGGAAGGTGGGAAAGGAGGGAGGGGAGTTCACCAGGCGCCCAGTAAATGGTGCAGGGAGATTGAGAAGCATTTGGAGCCCAAAGCCCCGGCTTCATCTCCCTGATCACACTCTCACCAGACCACAAGAGGGAGTCCCAGTGCCCTCCTCCGACACCCCTCTCCTCTCAGATCCTTAAAGCTCTGTAACAGCGGGTCAGTGAGTTCTGCAGGGGATACAAAGATGAATGCACTGAAGAAAGTTCCAGTCTAATGGGAGACACAAAACCTGTGTTGATAATACAAGACACAATGAGCTGCCAGGACAGGTACAACAATCATAATGATAGCTGATCTTTATTTTTATTTTTAAGTTTTTTTGAATTGAGGTAACATTGGTTTACAACATTAGATAAATTTCAGGTGCACATCATTATATTTCGATTTCTGTGTAGACTACGTCATGTTCACCACCCAAAGACTAATTCCCATCCATCGCCACACACAGGTGCCCTAACACCCCTTTCGCCCTCCTCCCTCCCCCCTTCCTTTCTGGTAACCACCAGTCTAATCTCTGTGTCTATGGGTTTGTTTGTTGTTTTTATCTTCCACTTATGAGCGAAATCATACGGCATTTGGCTTTCCTCCTCTAACTTATTTTGCTCAGCATAATACCCTCCAGGTCCGTCAATAGCTGATCTTTATTGACTACTTGCCTATGTGCCGTATGTATTGTCTTCAGTACAGGCAGTAATGTCTTCACAACACATACTAGCTTGTCTTCAGTTGTGTGTGCTGTGCATCCTATTAATCTCCCTATTTTACAGATGAGAAAACCGAGGCACAGAGTGGTTAAGTAACTTGCCTGACGTTAAAGGTTAGCGACAGTGGAGCAGCGACTCACACCCAGGCAGGCTGGCTCCAGAGCTTGGGCTCCTAATTCCGCCACAGTCTGGTCTCTACAGATGAAGGGGGGAATTCAAAGAAAGCGAGCTTGTGTTCCGCTGGGGGAGGGGCGAGGCACACAGCTGTCCCAAAAGGCTTCATGGAGGAAATGGTACTGAAACTAAACTGAGAACACGGATGGGTAAAATACAGACAGCCATTTCTCTTTTGGTCACTAGCATGTGACGTCTTTTTCTCTCAAGCTTCCACCCTACTCCTCTAGATACTGCCACAGACTGTCCCAGTCATTACACAGTCGCTGCCACCTTCACACACACATACAGGATTTTATGTGCCGCGTATCACTCTGTAGGACAAAACTTAAGACCGTGGGCGGGCAGGAATCATTGAGACCAAACTATTTAGCCAGAAACATGAAATACCACTGCCACCTCTCCCTCCCATTCCTGTCTGCTTTGTCACAGTGTGGATGCCAGGATGGAAAGTTCCAGTGAAAAGAAAGTTGAGATCATCTTTTCTGTAGGAAGAAGCTGACACACCATGAGAATCATAAGGAGTAACAAATGATCCCAAAAAATTGCTTTTAAAAAATCACCTTTTAAATCTTCTATCTTGTACCCTGAATCGCACATATAATGCTTTAATTACGCCACAGGAAAACCTCGCCCCAGCAGCCCCTCGGGACCCCCTGGCGTAGCCCATCGCCCCATTTTCTTCAGGTCCCACCCTGGTCAGAGTCCTGTGCCCTGTCATGGACTTCCATCACCTATTCCATGACCTGGCATTAAAGGCCTGGCAGCTCACCAGCCTCCCCAGGACCCGCCCAGTTTCTTCTCTCATGAGCATGCCTCTTACTGTCCATTGCCCTGCCCTTGCTGGTGCTGTTCCCTCTGTTTGCAAGGTCCTTCTTTCCTTTCCCTGATTGCTAAAATCCTAGTATGTTAATATTGGGGGAACAGTATTCCAAGCAGTAAGAACAGCAGCTGCAAAGGGCCTTTCGAGAGGAGTGTGCTTGCCACATTCCGGGAAGAGTGAGGGGCGTTGCAACCTAGGAAGGGCTGCATCCTGAAAGTCAGATCGTCAGATGTGAGGGCATTTTCTTGTACAGAATCCCTGATCCTTCATCCAGTTGAAATTCTGATAGAAAATTTTTCTACAGTTATATATGCAAGGGTCACTGCCAGTACGACTCTCACAAGTTAAGCCACGTCTGACCCCTACGAAGAAGCGGCATGCATTTGTATGTTTGTCTGCTTGAGGTTCTTTGTGTGTTTTTTAAAATAACTTTATTGAGATAATTCACACACCATACAGTTCACCCATTTAAAGTATACAATTCACTGGTTTTTAGTATTTACAGAGTTGTGCAACCATCGTCATAATCAATTTTAGAACATTTTCATCACCTTAAAAAGAAACCCCATACCCTTTAGCAGTCACTCCCCGTTTTCTCCCAACTCCTTCAGCTCTGGTACAACTACCAGTGTACTCTCTGTCTCTGTGGATTTGCCTGTTCTGGAAATTTCACACAAATGGAATCATAATCATACAATATGGGGCCTTTTGTCTCTGGCTTCTTTCACTTAGCATAATGATGTCAAAGTTCATCTATGTATGTTGTAACACAAAACTGTACTTCATCCTTTTTTATAGCTGAATAGTATTCCATTGTATGTATGTACCACATTTTGTTTATTCTTTCATCCACTCATGGACATTTGGGTTGTTTCCACTTTTTGGCTATTATGAATAATGTTGCTATGAACATTTGTGCACAAGTTTTTGTGTGGTTATATGTTTTCATTTCTCTTGGGTATATACGTAGGATAGGAGTTTCTGGGTCAAATGCTTTATCTAACCTTTTGAGGAAATGCCAGACTGTCTTCCAAAGTGGTTGTCCCATTTTATATTCTCACTAGCAATATTTAGAGGCTTCTGATTTCTCTACATCCTCAACACTTGTTATTATCTTTTTTTATTATGGCCATCCCAGTCAGTATGAAGTGGTCTCATTGAGGTGTTTTTTTTCTTTTTCCCAAGGAAGATTAGCCCTGAGCTAACTACTGCCAGTGCTTCTCTTTTTGCTGAGGATGCCTGGCCCTGAGTTAACATCCATGCCCATCTTCCTCTACTTTATATGTGAGATGCCTACCACAGCATGGCATGCCAAGCAGTGCCATGTCCGCACCTGGGATCTGAACTGGGGAACCCCGGGCCACTGAAAGCGGAATGTGAGAACTTAACCGCTGCACCCCCGGGCCAGCCCTTCATTGAGGTTTTGATTTGTATTTCCGTGATGCCTAATTATGTTGAGCATCTTTCCATGTGCTTATTGTCCATTTGTATATATTTTTTGGAGAAATGTCTACTCAGATCCTTTGCCCATCTTTTCATGGGTTGTCTTTTTATTATTGAGTTGTAAGATGTATTCTAGAAATAAGTGCCTTATCGTATACACATGATTTGCAAAAATTTTCTACCATTCTGTGGACTGTCCTTTCACTTTGTTGACGGTGCCCTTTGAAGCACAGAGGTTTTTAATTTTGTTGATGTCCAGTCTATCTATTTTTCCTTTGGCTCCCTGTGCTTTTGGTTTCTGTATTAGTTAGGGTTCTCCAGAGAAACAGACACAATAGGGTATATATAGAGAGAGATATAAGAGGAGATTTATTATGGGAATTGGCTCATGTGGTTTTGGAGGCTGAGTTTTGCCACGATATACTACTTGCAAGCTGGAGACCCAGGAAAGCCAGTGGCATAATTCAGTCTGAGTCTGAAGGCCTGAGAACCCCAGGGGCTGCTGGTGTAATTTCCAGAGTCCAAAGGCCTGAGAACCAAGGATGGTCCTGATGTTGGAGCTCAGGAGAAGATGGATGAACCAGCTGAAGAAGAGAGAGAGAGAATTAGCCCTTTCTCTGCTTTTCTGTTCTATTGGGGCCCTCAATGGGTTAGATGATGCCCACCCACATCGGAGAGGGTAGATCTTCTTTATTCAGTCTGTTTATTTGAATGACCATCTCTTCCAGAAACACCTTCACAGACACATCCAGAAATAATGTTTTACCAGCTGTCTGGGCATCCCTTCCTTAGCCCTGTCAAGTTGGCACATAAAATGAGCCATCACAGTGTCAGATCTAAGAAACCACTGCTGGTGGGAATGTAAAATGGTACAGCCGCTCAGGAAAAACAGTTTGGCAGTTTCTTATAAAGTTAAACACTCACATACAACACGACCCAGCAGTCCCAATCCTAGGCATCTACCCTAGAGAAATATAGTTACCTTCACATGAAAACCCGCACGCTGACGTTACAACAGCCGTGTCCATAATCTCCGAAACCTGGACACAAGTCACATGTCCGAGTGGTGAGGGGATAACCAAATTGCGGTACCTGATACAGTGGAACACCGCTGAGCAAGAAAATAAGATGTGATATCCACTCGCAACAGCTCGCACGAATCTAAAAAGCACTTGCCGAGTGAAAGAAGCCAGCCTCAAAAAGTTATCTACTGGATTATCCCACCTACCTGATGTTCTTAAAGAGACAAAACTACAGAGATGGAGAACGGATCAGCGGTGGCCAGCGGTTAGGAGTGGAGCGAGGCTGCGACTGCAAGGGGCTGCAGGAGGGAGTTTTTGACGGACTCATCCAGTACCGTGATTGAGTGGGAATTCCACACTTCTATACCTGTGTTAAAATGCATAGAACTGAAAAAAAAAGAAAAAAAAGAAAAAACTCACTTTGCACGATAATTTTAAAAAATTAAAAATTTAAAAATATCTACCGCGTGGATTGTTGGGCAGACAAAATACCCTATGTTCTGTCCAGGAAACCGCGCTCTTGGGGTTCGTCGGCGTGGCTGACTTGGTTAGGCAGGAAGAAACTTCGGACGCTGGCCGGGAGAACAGCGCGTGCAACAGCCCTGCTGGCCGTCCAGGCGCCACGGGCGAAGCCGCACGGAAGATGGTGTTGGGAGCTCCTCCGAGGGGCTGAGCAGACGGGCACCGAGCAGGTGACCGGGTCCTCAGAGCCCGCGCGCGTCCCCGCCTGTCCGGGAGGGGGCGACCGGAGCCCCGCGCGGAGATGGTCAGTGGGACGGGCCTGGAGCCTCCAGGTGGGAGCGTCCCCTCCCCACACCCGGTCTGGACGAGCGGGGAGCCAGGGGACAGCCGCACACCCCTTCTCCTGCCCCACCCGGCCTTCGGACCCCAGGGTGGGCCCCTTCCGAGTGCGCCTGGGTCCGGGCGCCCTGCGGAGCCGGCAGCGCGGGACTCGCTGGGGAAACCGTGGTGTCCCCGCCTCCGGCCGCCCGCAAAGCCAGAGGAGCTGCAGACCGTGGCGCGGGCTTCCGGGGAGCCCGGCTAGGTTTCCAGGGTTCAGGACCCCCACACCACCCAGGGGTGCGACAGGGCAGTTGGGGGGATGGGCCTGCAGTGTTTCGGGTTCTAGTTTCGCTCCACGGTTGATTCTGATGCACAATCAAGTTTGGGAACCCCTGACTTACATCCTCTTTCAGGTCAATTGGCAATCCACAAGGTGGATGCCAAGATGAAAGTACGAAAGCCACAGTCTCCTCGCTTTGCTGGTCTATAAATCCACTCCTTTCACAGGATGCTTGAACGTCTGTTATAACCGGCAGCCCCTTGTTCAGCATTCCCGATGCCCCTGAACCCCAGCGACCAGCGACTGGGAGCTCCCTCCCTAAACCTGTCACCTCATCACCAGACAAGCTGACTTAAGTGCTGGTCCTGCGCTGGGTGTGGGGACACAGCCCCAGGTAAGAGAGGTCAGCAGAGGCCAAAGGAGCACTGTGGAGCAGAACAGCGGGACCCCGAACCCCCGAGGTAAATTTACCAAAGCAGGAAGAATGGCTCTGCTGACCAACCTGGGGACCCCTCTGAGGAGGTGAGGTTGAAGGGTGAAGAGAGGGGGTCTCTTTCATGGTGGAGAAACATCGGGTGCACTGTTCCCCATGGAGAAGGGTGGCTGGACCAGGTGTGTGTGGGGGAAGGAGGGCATGTGAGAGAGCAGAGGGTCCCCCTGGGAGATGAGGTGGGAAATCCTGGTGGTTAAGGTCAGATAGGAAGGGCCTCACATGGCAAGGCAAGGACTGCTGTCTTTCCTATAGGTACCAGGAAGTCAAAGGAGGTTTATAAACACGTTGATTCAGTGAAAGCGGTGAAGGTGCCTAGTTGTAGCTGAGTCCCACAACACAACGTGCCTGACGACAAAGCCACTGGGGTCTGAGGCTATGTAGATAGAATGTGGAAGGTGAGAGCCCCTTCCACACAGGAGGGACGTGTGGAGAATCACGCTTGGTTTGGCGCCACACTCAGAGGGCGTTTGAGTTGGGAGTCACGGAGGCGTGAGAGTGCTCAGGAAAAATTGGGAAGGGCTATGGCAGGGGAGAGGTGATGAGAGCTCAGGGTCGGGGGCAGGCAGGGGAAGCTGCAGCCAGAGAGGTTTGGCCCAATAGTCAGGTTGTCTGGAGGTAAAGGGATGACTTCAGAGAGGGAGCTCCCAGTCACTGGGCCCTGGGCTGTTATAGCAGACGTTCAAGCATCACACACATCACACGTGAAGGTTGTCCATTCATTCATTCCTGTTCCCTGAGTGAGCCGGGAGCCACAGGAGGGCTTCAGTAGAGTGACTGTGGTCTGAGTTCCATTGACCAGGGCTCACTCTGGCACCAAGGAATCATGTTGGAGAACAGCAAAGAAAGTTCTGGATCAGGAATGAAATTGATGTGCCCTAAAGATGGGCTGTTACGTAGCTGTGGCTGGAAAGGCAACGAGGACTCAGTGTTTGTGTGTGTATGGATTGATTGATCAATTGTCAGCGAACAGCATGATGAACTCAAAATGTGATCAGGCCCTGGTGGAACTGAGGCAAACTTTAATCTGATCAGATCCTTGGCCACATGGCCTTACCGCTCAAGTCATTTCCGACTTCTCTTGACTTCACAGTCTATTTTCAATGCTGTCTTACCACAAACCTCGACAGATTCTTTGACAGTCAGCTTAACTGCCACTGAAGCTTGTTTTTTAAAGAAATGGTCTCTATCCTTACGGAGCCAACACGGTGGGTTCGGGAGTCAGATACTCTTAGCTTTGCCCCTTGACTTGCTGTGAGTGACCCTTTGGCAAATTGCTCACCTTCCCTAAGCCTCAGTTTTCACTTCTACAAACAGTACTCACTCCACGGGGTTTTGTAAGGCTTAGATGAGAGCAAGCCAGCAAAGTGTCTGCAGGGAGGTTGCCCGTAGACTGTGCTCAGGAAACATGATTCCTCATTCCTATGGGCCTGAGGGCCTGCCAGGAGCATTTCCGTGGTTTAGAGAGATGCCAGACGGGTCCTGTGGTGTCTTTCTAGACGGAATCAACAACTCTCAAATGATTTTTCAAAAGCATTTACAAACTCTTTCAGACTAATCTCAGGTTTGCTGTAAGTGGAATTTCGAGTTTAGATATACTTTTGAGCTACCATAAAGCATCTTCCCTCTTTAACATCCTCTAAATTTCCTCGAAAGATAGACTCCACAGTTGCAGAATATGATTCAGACATCTGTTAGAGCCTTTTTCTTTTTTTGGTGAAAAATGGGATTTATTGCATACACCAAGCATAAAATACTTTTATGGCAATTTTTAAAATCATGGTAAAATGCACATATCAATTTTACCATCTTTAAGTGTATGATTGAGGGGCATTAAGTGCATTCACAATGTTGGAGTCCTTTTTTTTTTCTTTCTGCTTTTTTCTCACCAAATTCCCCCAGGGCATAGTTGTATATATTTTAGTTGTGGGTCCTTCTAGTTGTGGCACGTGGGACGCCGCCTCAATGTGGCCTGACGAATGGTGCCATGTCCACGCCCAGGTTCTGAACCAGCGAAACCCTGGGCCACCGAAGTGGAGCACGCAAACTTAACCACTCGGCCACAGGGCCGGCCCCTGTTGGAGTCTTTTTGATACATCAGATGCACAGGGTTTTCCAGGAGTATGAGTTTGGGTCACTGTATATGCCCGATGCAGGTCGCCTCCCATCTTATAACAATTACAGGGCCCCTCTCTGGTGGGGGGATCCTAAATTATAATAACCTAATATAGCATAGATACTGTATATGAGATAGAATCCTAACTGTGCTTGAAGGCTCTCTCAAGGTTCCCCTTTAGGTGAACTCTCAGGAGCTTGGTAAGGTCCCAGCTAAGACAGAAGTTTTGTTCACACTGGCACGTGTAAAGGGCCTCTCTCCAGTGTGGACACTCTGATGGGTGAGAAGATTTGATCTTTGGCAAAAGCTTTCTCACCCTGCTTGCATTTATAAGGCCTCTCTCCAGTGTGAACACCCTGATGATTGATGAGATCACACAATAGGGCCTCTCTCTGCATGAATGTTTTGGCATGTGATAAGATTTGAGCTTTGGCAGAAGGCTTTCCCACAATCATTGCATTTATAAGGTTTCTCCCCAGGGAGTGTCCTCTTGTGTTGAGAAAGCCGTGACTAATTCCTGAAGGCTTTTCCACACTCACAACATTTATATGGTTTCTCTCTAGAATAAACTCTCTGATGTACAAGGAGGTGAGACTTCTGCCTGAAGGATTTTCCACAGTCACTGCACTTAAATGGCTTCTGCCCGGTCTGGATTTTCCAATGCTGAGTAGGGGCACTGCTCCCAGTGGACGCCTTCCCGCATTCATTACACACGAAGGGCTTCTCTTCAGCAAGTTTTCTCAGGTGCATTTTAGGGTGGGACTTCTGACGGCTGGTTTTCCCACAATCACTACATATGTAGGATTTCTTTACTCTGGGGCTTTTCTCATGTTGACCAATGGCTGAGCAACCCAATTTACATTTCTTACAAGATCTTTCTTCTTGGGAATGCTGACATTTTGGTCAACCTTCTTATGGCTATAGGCTTTTTCTCCAAAGGGGGGTTTTCTGGGGATGACTGTTGCTCTCCTAGAACAAAAGCTGGAGGAAGGGGACACTTTCTTTCTCTCTCTTGTGGAATTTTGCTGCCCTGTTTCTAAACAGCTCACAGATTTGTCAGACTGATCAAATCTTCCATTCATATCAGTCCATCTTGGGTTGCTCGGCTCATTCTTGGTTGTCAACTTTGGGTCTAAGCCAATAAACAGAACAGGTAAATGTCATTAATCCCTGTGGTCAGGAAAAGAAACGTTCTACAGGCGGGTCTCAGAAGCTCAGACGCAGGAGGAGCGGCAGGCAGGCCAGCTTCACAAAGGCTTTGGACCATGGCCTGCAGGCTCCTGGCATGTACCGCCACCATCACGATGCCCAAGAGGAAGGTCAGCTCTGCTGAGGGCGCGACAAAGGAGGAGCCCAAGAGGAGATCACAGAGGTTGTCAGCTAAAGCTGCTCCTGCCAAAGTGGAAATGAAGCCAAGAAAGGTAGCAGGAAAGGATAAATCTTCAGACAAAAAAGTGCAAACCAAAGGGAAAAGAGGAACAAAGGAAAAACAGGCCAAACTGGCTCACCAAGAAACTGAGAAGACTTACCTGCAGAAAATGGAGAAATCAAAAACGAGGAGAGTGCAGCCTCTGATTAAGCAGGAAAGAAAGAAGCCAAGTCTGATTAATGTCATACACCATGTCTTATCAGCAATCCCTATCTGCTTTGTTGTGCAATCCAGAGGGATATTTTTATCATTTTGTAAATGCAAGTTTTTTAGTAGCTCTGGAAACATTTAAGAAAGAAGGAATCCTGCTTCATCCCATTTTTTAAGTGCAAATGCTTTTTTTTAAGAGGTGCAATCATTTGCTGGCTGTTTATTTTTTGGCACAACCAGGAAACACTGGGATGTTGAATATGGGAAGCTTTGATTGTCTTGGGCTTCGGCTCAACATTCCGTAGATGCGGGTAGTTTTTATATGCTAAAATACAAAGCATACTAAATGGCAATTTGGAGTCAGTCGTGCATTAACATATCTTGAATATTTTAAATTACTTCCACTCTTATGTTGTTTCTGGTAGAATTGTTTCCTAAAGAACACCGCTCCTTGTTCTTGGCTCTCCCTGTCAGGATTTTGTGTCCTCTGTGACATCTTTGGCTGTGGAAGTCCAGTTTTCCTAGTAGCTTTGTTAATGTGCTGTGAAAGATTGAAATTTTGAGTATGTAGTGTATTTGATACTAAATTGTGAATTAGTGAGACTTACGATGAAACAGGTGTCAACATTTGAAGATATTGGTACTTGATATCCTGTTAAGGGAAATTTGCCTCCACATTTTAAGCTGGAAAGTCACTGGAACAACCATTTAGAAAAGGATCATAACTACATGAATTTTTAGATTTTTGGTATGTATGTCAAGAATTGTGTACTGATTGAAATGATTGTGTATTGATCCTCAAAACAACCAATAATATCTCAATTATGAAAAAAAATAAAAGAAAAATTCTACGAAAAGCCTAGAAAGATCTACATGAATCTTAGGTAAATGGGCAGGCAGCCTGGGCGTTGGAGGCAGACAGAGCTTCAGTGAGAATTGGCGCTCCACACTTAATTGCTTGAAGGCCCTGAGTCTGTTTACTTCTGTATAAAATAGGGATGTAACTAACTCCTACTTCAGATTCTTCTGGGTACAGAATGTGTGTGAAAGCAGTGAGCACTGTACATGACATAGGAAGCTGCCGTGTTTGTTCAGTAAACAGTAGCTAGTGTGATCTTCAACAGGGACTTGCTAAGTACATCCTTCACACTTAGGTCCGGTGGGTTTCTGACACCCTGCTAAGCAGAGGCAGAGGAGAGTGTAATAAGAAAGCACACCCATATCAGAAATTCATAATCGATTTTGTTTCCATGCTTCAAACCTCTGCTAACTGTATCTCCTCTATCAAGATACTTCACTTCTTGGGCCGGCCCAGTGGCATAGTGGTTAAGTTCGTGTGCTCCACTTTGGCAGCCTGGGGTTTGTGGGTTC
This sequence comes from Equus quagga, assembly GCF_021613505.1. Lineage (NCBI taxonomy): Eukaryota > Metazoa > Chordata > Mammalia > Perissodactyla > Equidae > Equus > Equus quagga. The sequence goes on along the minus strand of NC_060273.1, from coordinate 36,974,882 downwards.
AGATCCCAGGTACAGACCTACACACTGCTCATTAAGCCACGCTGTGGTGACAGCCCACATACCAAAAAATAGAGGAAGACTGGCACAGTTGTTAGCTCAGGGACAATCTTCCTCAAGCAAAAAAAAAACCCCACAAAACCACAAAAGAACTCTCACCTATCAGAATAGTTATTACAAATCCTGTACAGGAAAAGGGGTCCGGTGAAGACTGATAACATACCCAAGGTTAGCATTCTGGATGGCAGGAGGACAATGCTAGCTAGATTGTGAGAGGACGAAGGCTCACATCACAGGTGGCCCTTTGATGTGCAAAATGAGGCTCCGCCAGCCTGCTCATCTTTGCACTTTAATATCTTTTGCTGGATTTCACAGAGCACATAAATAACTCTTATACTTGAGAACAGTTTTAAATGTTTCTTCAGACAAATCAGGTTAGTCCACTAAGTTTTGCAGATAATTTGGTTAATTTCCAGTGAATTACCTTCTGGAGAACAGGCCTGAGTTATGTTCTTATAGGCCCAGTTCTTAAATGGGACATCTTTAGTGTGAGAAAACCCATTCCTGATGTGCCGTAGGCTTCTCTGGTCCCCGCTGTCTGTGCTCGAGGGTCTCGAGGCAGGAAGGACGTTATCATGGCTGGGAAGAAGGAGGGGATTGAAGCTGCTTTACTCTCTCAAAGAAAACAGGTATTCCAAGTATATAAGCTGCTGAAGTGTCGGAAGAGAATCCCTGGCTGCTTCTCTCTCACTAGTTCCACCATTTCCAGAGATCTCAGGCACAAGGGTATACAAGAGTTTTGCCAGTTGCAAGCCTTGTGAACTTGAGCATATCAATGTACCCTCATCTGTAAAACAAAGACAGACCACTACCCATGTCACAGGTGCTCGTAGACAATGAGAGTATATGTGTAGCTCTGAGAACATCGCCTGGCACAGCACGGGACACTGAATGCCAGCCCTCCAACTTACACACATTTCATAGGTTTCCTTTTCATGCTGTTTGACGCTGTCTCCAAACTGCTCTTCCATCAGCTTCCATGAGAACAAATGTGAATGGTGGGGAAGGCAAGTGTTGGCCCCTGCCCCATGGAACTGTCACACACAGGTGAATACATGACCAAAAGAGCCAATTAGGAGCAAAAGGCCAAAACACAAAAACAGACACTAAAATGCGTGTGTCACACAAAATAAAGCCACAACTCTCACACTTTTTATTTTTGACAAAATCTTTGAATTTTTTGACTGCTGCTTTTAAGTTTTGAGGAATTCATCTTAAAAGATCCACAGGACTAAACACAGAATCTCCCCATTTGCAGAACTGAAGTCAAAAACAGAACACATGATAAAAACTCCTGTTAAGAGTGTCTATTAAGTAGATTGAGGTTTGGGACACTGATGACAATTCCTGGAGCTCTGTCCTTGATGGGAATGTAAGAACATTTTCAAAGAGTCTCATGGGGACACAGGACACACGTATATGAAACCACAGATACATCAAACCATGGACAAAATACAATGTTAGATCTAATTCCTTCTGGTTTCGCCTCTTCACAGCATGTGCTTCACAATGCAGCGGCAGCCTGGCCACAAAGCAAACCATGTTCTCTGGGTCACTCAACTGCCGCTGAAACTGACTCAAAATAAGGGCTAAAACCTTCTCTTGGATCAGGTTATGTGATAGATCATCATATAAAATTGATTGACATTCCTCCAAAAATTTTAAAAGAAATATTAACTGAATTCTCATATTTTTAAATTAGCAAAATCCATTCTTAAAACCCTTAATTTGGTTTCTGCAGTTTTCCCCAACTTTACTATATTCAGAATATATTCCCTAAATTGCAAAAAGAAACGATGAACCCAATTTAAACTTCAACTTAAATGTAACATGTATTATAGTCTTAAGATTTTCCATAGGAGCAAAGGTTGTTTCAATTTCTGGCAAGTTAAATGTTCCTCTTGGCGTTCCTCATATTGATCACAATTCATGTGAATACCTGGTAAATGCCTTGGCTCTTTTCAGTTCTCTTCTTATTTACTTTATTCGTAAGAGTTATCTCCTGAGTAAACCATCTGATGATCTGATGGTTGGCAGAACCCTTTGCTGAGAAAGGGTTTTCACACCAACCATGTGTTCATACCACTACGGTATAGACAGTGTAACATATGAACGCCAAGAGAAAAATGTCCCATGTTACTGCATTTCTTTCTTGGTATTGTGTTTTTCCTCACATCTGCTGTGTTTTAGCTTCTTGCTGTGATCACACTTGGGTTGGCCGGTGTGAAATAAGACCAGAGTTTTAACAGGCGGCTTCCCTGAGTCCCACATTTACTGCACTGAAAAGCTTTCTCTCCAGGTGGATCCTCTGATGGTTGGTATAGTCTGTGCCAAGATGAAAGGTTTTGTCACACTCATTGCACGCACAGGGTTTCTCTCCACCGTGTGACTTATAATTGAATGCATTCCCACACTCAACCTTTATATAGGGCTTCTGCGTGGTAGGAATTCTCTGATGCTTAACTACGTGAGCAGACTGCTTAAACGATTTTCCACAGTCACCACATTTAAGTAACTTCTCCCCTGAATGTATTTTTTCATGTTGAGTAAGAATTGAGTTCTGATTAAAAGCTTTTCCACATTCATTACACACAAAAGCCTTCTCTCCAGGGTGAATTCTCATGTGATTTGTAAGGTGTGATTTCTTTCGGCATGATTTTCCATACTCTTTTGTTTTTCTTTTAGGAAGATTAGCCCTGAGCTAACATCTGCTGCCAATCCTCCTCTTTTTGCTGAGGAAGACTGGCCCTGAGCTAACATCCATGCCCATCTTCCTCTACTTTATTTGTGGGACGCCTACCACAGCATGGCATGCCAAGTGCTGCCATGTCTGCACCCGGGATCCGAAGCAGCGAACCCCGGGCTGCTGAAGGGGAACATGAGAACTTAACCACTGCGCCACCGCGTCGGCCCCTCCACACTCTTTACATACATATGATTTCTTTGTGCTGTGCATTTTTGGATGTTTTCTGGAAGATGAAGTTCCACATTTAAAATTCTCACAGAGTATTTCTTTTCCCAGAATGCTGAAAATTTTTTCACATTTCCTGTTTTTATAGACTCTTTCTGTGGTGGAGATTTTCCTGTGCATGGCCTTCACCTTGCTGGAAGCTGTGCTTAGGAAAGGGGATTTTCCTTTCTCCTCTCTTATGCGCAAGCTCTGCCGTCTTTCTAACCAGCTCCTAGTGTCATGGATTCTCCAAACGACTCGTGCACATCTGCTGCTGCACAAACATCACATCTGAAGTACTTGTCTCCCTCTTGATCTTGATTTTATGGTCTGACAGCAAACGGAAAGTGCAAGTCTCATTAAGGCTTGGGCTAGGTGGGTAAAGAACACAGTTTTGAGCAGGAGAGGATAATCCTCATGGCTTAATACAGGATAACGGACGTATATAGGATAGTTATTATTAATTGGGAGAAATGGCATGGTGTGATGACCCCCGTCATTCTTACACTGTCACTTGTTATCCAAGGAACCTAGAGGAAGAGATGATGTCAGCTAGCTCACAGGAGAATTGTGAAGAGGGAATGTGGCCATCGATGTCAAACCACTCAGCAGAGTACAGAGCACCGTGTCGGTTACATGTCTGTTGTAAGCGGGAGCAGGATGCTTATCCACTCAAAAGGTTTCATCGCTCCAGGAAGGGCCCAAAGTGCCGTGTGTGCGATGGGAATAGCAGAGCATATAAGAAAACAGTCAGTTTTTGAGAAGCTCATAATGTCCTAAACGAGAATGGACGGACGTATGTGAAATGAGAGATGAGTGCGTGGGATTCAGTAAACAAAGTGCGGAAAGACGTTCAAAGTCAGAACGTGATCAGACTGGAGTACGGTGCGCCTGGAAGGCGCTCTTGAAGAAAGAGTCTTAAAGCAAGTTAGTATGGATCAGTAGATTTTATACAGGAGGTCAGAGTCGGTAGTAAGAACGGCATTAAGTCAAAACTTGGGAAGGACCGAACTGGGGAAAGCATTGGGTTAAGACATCAACTCACAGGGAGAACCAAGGAAGAGCTAGTGATTAGCAGCAAGAGACGGGAGAGGTAATCCTTAGGGCCACCGAGTTATTTAGAATTTGCCTGAGAATCAATAGATAGGTAGGCCTAGGGCAGGGTTTTGACTAGAGAAAGAACAGTAAGATAGGAGTTTTAATTACGGCCCTGGACAGATGACAGAGTCAGGCTACAGAGAAAAGAGGAGGTTTCAGCAAAGTTTTTAACAATCTAAGTTCAGCCGTGCCTGGAATATCACCCCGAATTCCAGTGACATACGCCCATTTAAACTATGACTTCTGGATTGATCCCTCACCATCAGAAAGCGATACTAGACTGGATGTTTCTGGTTGGCCCACAACCTTGTGCCAAGATCGTGCACCACACTCCACCAGCTCTTCTCTAGTACCCACACTCCTATCAGCCTCTCCCGGAGTCAGGCCTGCCTTACATGACTAACTGCCCTCTGGAACTGTGGCTTCTTTATTTAGATTTTAAAACTTACGCTAAAGGTAAAGGTAGTTATTTCCATTACTCCTTAATTCTCTCTGCCCCACACCAGCTACCTAATAAGTCCTATGCTTGGACTATGCTAATATGCGTTGGATCCTAGGGGACACAGTGACACCTTCTAAAAATTCCCAATCCAGGTGTGAGGCTAATACAGCCTAACTAGAGCAACAGAGAACAACCCGGTTGGAAAATGTGACAGCATCATTAGTACTTGGTAATTATCTGGATATAGGTGTCCAAGGTCATTTAGGAGCCATTAAATCAAAGTTGTAAGCCTAAAGGACAAGAAAAGCAGAAATGCCATAGATAGTAAGGAGAATTTGATGATGACGATGGCAACGTAAACTTTTTATGGAGGATAACAGTATTATTATTAATATATAACTTTATATTTTTATTATATGTAATATTAGTGTGTTATGTTGTGGACTTTGCAAATGATCACATTTAATAATCACATAACCACTTTGTGAGGCAAAATATAATCTTCCTGGGGAGAGAGGGCCTGGCACACAGGACATCTCCATAAAATTGAGCCTGTCATCTTTAGTTTGAAGGTAGCGCTTGTGGTGACGTCCCCTGCTCCCAGCTCTGCCCGATCCTCCACGGTCCCTCCATTATTACTTTTATAGTTTGTTTATAAAAACTATAAGCTTTGAACACACAGCCACGGATTCAAATCTCAGCTGGGCAACTTATTATCTTGAAATGTTCAGCAAATTACTTCAATTGTCTGGACCTCTGTTGCCTCATATGTAAAATAAGAATGTTAATGCCTGCTTTGCAGGGCAGTTGTGAAGATTAAATAAAAAGATACATGTAAAGGGGCCAGCTGGGTGGCATAGCGGTTAAGTTTGCACACTCCCCTTTGGCAGCCCAGGGTTCACAGGTTCAGATCCTGGGCCCAGACCTAGCACCACTTGTCAAGCCACGTGGTGACGGTGTCCCACATAAAATAGAGCAAGATTGGCACAGATGTTAGCTCAGCAACAGTCTTCCTCAAGCAAAAAAAGGAAGATTGGCAACAGATATTGGCTCAGGGTCAATCTTACCCACACACACAAAAAAAAGTGCATGTAAAAAGCACCTCATGTGATGGTTACACAACAAAGTGAATGTATTTGATGCCACTGACCTAAATGGTTAAAATGGCACATTATATATTGCATATATTTTACCACAATAAAAAAAGCACCTTATAGTTTCTAATAACTCCTTGGGATTATTATTATTATACTGCTTATGTACTATTTCATGATTTTCTCAAGTCGTCTGTAAACTCATCAAGAGAAGTGCTTCTGCGTTGCTGCTGTATATTCCAGGGCACCCATCACCCTTGAACCCCTAGCAAATGCTCAGATATACTTGTTTGGTGGCAGGTATGAGCTGATATACCCGCAACAGGCCTAATGGGTTGTTATGGGCATCACGACTCCCATTTTACAGATGAGAAAATAACGACAGGGAAGTTTAACAGTAATAACAAGATCATCTCTGAGGGTCCCTGGGAAGGATCAGGAGGAGCTGGCACTAAGGATCAGTGTGGGGACACCCTAATAGGACAGAAAGGGAGCTCACTGCCCCCTCCACCCCCTGCATCCTTGGCAGTCAGGTCTCCCCAGGATTTCAAAGCAGCCACCAGCTCCTTCCCAGGTGGGCTCTTCCTTCCTCTGTGGCGGCATCCTTCAGATCCCCCTCACTCACCCGTGTTGACAGGTATCAGGAACTCTTCATGCTTGGCTCTGTGCGGAGGCACGGCCCTGGGTTCTTCTCCTCGTTCCAGCTTAGAGGTCAGAGCAATTTTGGAGATTGGAAACCCTGCCCATGAGGAAGGAGAAAGGAGGTGCTCTGTGCTAGTTTGCGAAGGGGCCCCAGCCTTTATCCCTTTGTGGAAAGAAAGGACGTTTTAAGACAAGAAACGAAGGCTTGGCAAGTAGACTGTTTTACCTCAGAAGGACAATTAGATAATTTTCTTTCTCTTGTATAAAGAAAACTCCAGAAGTTTTACTGGAGACACAGATATTAGTCCCCAGCCTGAAAGAAAAAGTGCAGTTACCCAAGGGAACGAGAAAAAAGGCTGGAAAGAGAGGACTCAGCCGTGGTAAAAGAAACTCCTGTTTCTAAAAACAGGGCAGCGACTCTTAGGAATCTCCACGTCTTAAGGGAAATACGGTCTCTAACTCCGTCCCGGGTTCAGTTGGACAGGAATTCTCTCATCCGTCAGGAAATATCAAGGCCCCACCAAACTATTGTTATTTTAAGATTGCTATGTCCTGTCTCATTCCCAAAGAGGATTTGAGGCAGATCCAGTAGTACAGGAGGAAGGAAAGAAATCACAAATATGGATCTTCAGTTGGGGCAGGGAATTAGGGAGAAGCAGCGGTCCTTACCCAGCCAGAGGCAGTTCCGGTGATCCTCCGGCGTCACGTCTCTACAGAGCTCCTTCTGGGCAGGATTCAGACAGTCCCACTCTTCCCGGGAGAAACGTACAGCCACATCCTCACGTGTTAATGCATCCTGAAAGGATACATTCTATTATTCCAGTTCCTGACCCCACTGTGTAGGCCCAGGATGAGGGGCGAAGCTGGCTGAAGCAGAACAGAGGCTGGAGGGCGCCAGCGTCACTGTGTCCATGTGGGATTTAGGTGACAGACAGGGCTCATAGTGGGGAATATCTTTCAATAGCTGGGCCTCAGCTCACAGGGAGCTGGAGGAAAGGCAGGGGGCTCTGATGGCAAATTATTGGACAAACCAGCCAGAGGCTGAGGAAATGCCATCCACAGTAATGGGGCTTTAGAAGGCATGGAGAGGACTGAGACCCACCTCTAGTTTTTCTGACAGGACAGGAGCCATACTGGGGGTCCTGGTCTTTTCTCGGGCACTGGGAGGTATCGAGTAGAGCTGAGAAGGAAAAAGCAACTGTGAGCGCCATCCTCAAACTAAAGATAACAACAGCTAAGTTTTATGGAGCATTCCGGTGTGCCAGACCCTCCTGAGAATCAACGAGAAGCCCAGGAGCCCTCACATCCACAGCGCGCTTCCTGGCCCCAGGCCCCAGCCTATCTGCCACTCAGCTGTAAAATCATCTTAAGCTAACGTGCTGTAGCTTAATCTCGAAAGACCACGCAAATATCTAGGGTTTAGGTTTCAGATGGGGTTGTTGGGGTCTTCAACCATCCATAAGCAGAAAGAGAACGAGCGACGGCTAACAGAAACGTTGCCATGAGAGCCACTTAAGGCCATGTCTTTTTTTCCCTCATCCGCCTCTTCGCACCAACACCAGAGGAGCCCAGGGAAGAGGGACGGGGAGGCAGTTAGAGAACAGCCTGAACATACTCCAAGCTGAGCTGAGAGAGAACTTTGAATCGGATATGCGTGAAGAATTTGGGGTTTGGTTTTGTTTTGTTTAGTCATGGCATAGAGAGAAGGGAGACAGGGTAGACCGAGGAGTTTGATCTGTAACCGACTGTGAACGATCCGTTGCGCTAACTCACCACCTGTGGACCAGCCAAGTATTCTTGAACGAGGACTAAATCTTAAAAATCGGCATAACAGTGTTGATAATGCTGTTGTGGTTAGGCTTGAAAGAGAGACCTTATCTTTTAAAGCTACGCACTGAAGTATTTGCAGATGAAATATGATGTCTTGGATTTGCTTGAAAATAATATAGAGGTGGAGAGAGGATAAGGGAGGACTGGCCAAGGGCTGGTGTGTGTTGGGGCTGGATGATGGGCATGTGGGGTTATCATACTATTCTGCCTACCTTCATGGATGTTTGAAATTCTCCATATTAAGAGGTTTGAATAAAAACCTAAAAGTTATTTAAAAAACTATTTTGATAACTAAAAATGGCTGAAACAACCTCAGTGTTAAAGTTCAACCCGATAGGGCAATAAACATACACAGAAATACACATACACACAAGTATGTGAAGATATAAATATTTCCGGTGGACGGGGTTAAACACAAATAGGTTTATACTATGCATGGCGTTCTGTAATTTGAGTTTTTCCCGCCTTATGTTTTGGGTGTTTTTGTGTATTGGTACTTTCAAGTTTATTGCATTCCTTTTCAACAGCTCAGAGTATTTTGATATACGAATTTACTGTAATTTTATCAGTTCCCCATTGATGGACACTTAGATTGCTTCTAGAGTTTTCCAATAACAAACAAAAATGCAATGGACAGCCATGTGTATATATCTTTGCATTCTTCAGCAAGTACACCTGATGGGCGATACCTGGAGGCTGAATCGTTCAGTAAATGAACAGGAGCAACAGTCAACACTCCTGCCGACAGTGCCGTATTTTGCCTGCTTCGTTATGCACACGTCTGCATCCATCAAATTAAAAAATGTAGACACAGGAGCATAAAACACACTTTTTACAGCTTGCTTTCTTCACGAGAAAATCTTTCCATGTGTGAACACATTAAGGATGTTTTCTTGAGATAAAGGAAGAACTGAATCTGAAGGCTGAAAGAGCTCACTACGTTCTTGAGAAAAAAAATAGTGATTAGGACCAAGACACATCTAGAATAAAAAAGAACGCATGTTTTCCACTTCTGGAAGACAGACCCTTATATTGGCAAATTTGTCTAATAGAGTCACAGATAGACAGAACAGTCCCAACCAGGGTAGAGAGTGACTAATATCAAAGATGAAAATTTCCTGGAATTGAAGATGGACCAAGTCTTCAAATAGAAAGGGCCAACCAAGTACTGAGCAAGATGGAGGAGAGGAGAAAGGTGGGCAGGAGGGGTGGGATCAGCCCCACATCTAGGTACATTTTAGTACAGATTCCACAACTAGGCACATTATACAGATTATGAACTCCAAGAATACAGATTTTAAAACCTAAAATGAAATCAGGAAGAAAAAAATAGTTACCAACTCTGGTGTTTTTCAACACCACTAAGCAATTAACTCATTTCTGACACTATCTACCTGGAGATAGCAGCAGAACCCACAGGCTAGGGGCTCAGTCCCACAAGACTGCCCCCCTCCAAAACCACACACTTCAGGTGCCAATCCCAAATCCAGGTTGTCACCTGCCCTTCTGACTCACCGGCTATTGATAGGAGCTTCCCACGGCCCACTCCATGGGTTCGATTAATTTGCTACAGCAGCTCAGGGAACTCACAGAAACATTTTACTTCTTAGATACCAGTTTAGGACAAAAGGATCAACTCAGGAACAGCCGGCTGGAAAAGATACATGGGGCAGGTTATAGGGAGGGGCGAGGAACTTCCAGGCTGTCTCCCAGCTGGCCACTCTATTCTCACCTCCACGTGTTGCCTGAACCCTGTCCTCTCGGATTTTTATGGAGGCTTCATTACATAGGCATGATTGATTAAGTCATTGGCCATTGGTGATGGAACTCAATCTCCAGCCCCTCTCCTCTCCCGGAGGTTGTGGGGAGGGGCTAAAAGTTCCATCCTTCTAATGAAGGTTGGTTCCCCTGGTAACCAGCCCCATCCTTAGGTTGTCTAGGGATCCACCAAGTGTCACCTCATTAACATACACTCAGCTGTGTATAAGGGGTCCTTATGAATGACAAGAGACACTCCTGTCACTCAGAAATATCCAAGGGTTTTAGGAGCTCTGTGCCATACCAAATATATTTCCTATCGACCACTCCAACAAAAAATCGAGCTGACATCATACTTCTCGTTTGCAATCCTGGCGCTAGATGACAACAAAGCATGTCTTTGGAGTTCTGTGGAAAAATTAGAATTGAGAATTTTATAAACAGTCTAATTTATCTTTCAAATACCAGCCTTCTTTCTCCCTCAAAAAGTGGGAAGGGGTGAATAAACAAGGATGGCAGAATGTTGCTAATTGTTGGCTCATGGTACATGTTGGTTCATTAGTACTCTTGTCTTTTTCATGCCTGTTTGAAATTCCCATAGAACAATGTTTTTAAAAAAAAGAAGCATTTTACCAAGTCAGTACTAAAAGTTATAATTCAAATGTAAAAGCAAATTATCTTAAAATGTTAAGATTCTGAAATCTTTCACCCACAATGGGCTACTTGAAGATGTACACAAGCAAAACAAAAAATAAATCCAAGAAGGGCTGCACGGTGGCGCAGCGGTTAAGTTCGTGTGCTCCACTTCGCGGCCTGGGGTTCGCCTGTTCAGATCCTAGGCGTGGACATAAGCACCACTTGTCAAGCTATGTTGTGGCAGGCGTCCCGCATATAAAGTAGAGGAAGATGGGCATGGATGTTAGCTCAGGGCCAGTCTTCCTCAGCAAAAAGAGGAGGATTGGCAGTGGATGTTAGCTCAGAGCTAATCTTCCTCAAAAATAAAACAAAAATCTGAGAGAGAAGGTGACATGATATATAGGAAACAATGATGAGTAAACAAACCAGCATAATACATAGTGAAGTCTGAATGATTATTGATAATTGGTCTGTGAAGTTTAATAAAATTGTTTTAAATGATTCCTAAGAAATCAAAGGCACATAAAAATAGTATAAACTTAAAATTCCAGATAACAGTAAGACAAGGGAGGTAGCTGGGGGAGAAAGGAGTAAGGAGATGCAATGGAAGTATGAGAATGTCTACCCTTCTCTGACACTGGGAGGGGTGAAATAGTGGGGAATATAGTTCATTCTTTACATTAATAGAAAAATGAGTTCAAATAAGAAAACAATTTAAAGCTCCAAATAAGCCAAAAAAGAAGACATGAATAAAAAAAGTTTTTGAAAAATAAAAGCAATGAGGATTTGCCCTACTAAATACCAAATATTCTTTAAAGCTGCATTAATAAATGTGTGGGATTAGAGTACAAATAGGCAGAGAGATCAATGGGAAGAACAGAGGAACTCCAAACAGACCCAGGGTGTAGAGAAAGGTTTTGATAAAGGTGGTATTTCAAAAAATGATGTAGGGGGGCCGGCTCCGTGGCCGAGTGGTTAAGTTCGCGCACTCTGCTGCAGCGGCCCAGGGTTCGGATCCTGGGCGCGGACATGGCACTACTCGTCAGGCCATGTTGAGGTGGCGTCCCACATCCCACAACTAGAAGGAACTGCAACTAAGATATACAACTATGCACTGAGGTGGGGGAGGTTTGGGAAATAAAGCAGAAAAAAAAAAAAAAAAGATTGGCAACAGTTGTTAGCCCAGGTGCCAATCCTTAAAAAAAAAAAAAAAAGGAAGATTGGCAACAGTTGTTAGCCCAGGTGCCAATCTTTAAAAAAACAGAAAAATGACGTAGGAAAAACTGGCTATCTGGCTGAGAGGAAAAAAAGATCAACACCTCGCATCATATAGAAAATAAATTCCAGATGCATTGAAGATCCTAAGGTTAAAAAAGATACTTAAGAAAATATTCGAGAATATTTTTGTAATGTTTGATAGGAAAGGCCTTCCTAAACAAGATGTCACACCCAGTAGCTATTCAAACAAACAAACAGAGTCGGCTGGATAAAAAATTAAAAATTTCTATATGACAAATGGCACTATTAACAAAATTAAAAGATAAACAACAGACTGGTAGAAAAATCCTCTCAGCAGTAGGGGAAGGAAAGTATTTTTCCCTCTACTCTGCTAGGTTCTGTGGCTGAGACCCCCCAGAAATAAAAGACAGATTAACAAGAGAGAAATAGACACAAGTTTAACAACATGTATATGTCCTGTGCGCATGGGAGAGACCCAGGAAAACTGAGCAAAACTTCCAGAGTTTTAAGCACCTTAAACACCATCTTCAGCTAAAAATGAAAGGTGCTGGGGCGAGGTCACCAGGAAGCAGGTAAACAAGGGTGAGGTTTGTCATGCAGACATCAGTCGGGGCGTCTCCACTGATGAAGGGGCTTCTGGAGGTTCTGAGGCAGCCTTTTCCTGGTGCGCAGAGGGAGGCAACCCCACAAACGGAGATTTCCCTTATAAATGTGAGTTTCCCTCACAAAAGGGTGAATCCTACTCTGTTTTTAGAGCTTCTCCTATGTTTCTTTTTTCTCAAAAATAATCAGTTCAAAATAATCCTTATGCCAAAGAGGCAAATATATTTTGGGGTGGCACATTCTGCCACCCTTCATAGCCCGTATAAAATATAAAGGATTAATATAAACTTCTAATGTCTAGAAGCTCCTAGAAACCAATTTAAAAAAGATAAACAAGCGAATAGAAAAATGGGTAATCTAATTCTCTTTATCTAGAGATGATCAAGGAGTGGTCATGTGACCGAATTTTAGCCACTGACATGGAAGCAGCAGTCTACAGGATGGTGCTTCAGGAAAGCCTTTGTTTTCTGTGCTAAAAGGGGCAAAGCCAGCTGATGCACGCTTTCTGCTCCTTTCTCCTTCCTGCTTGGAATGTAGATGTGCTGTGTAGGGGTGCAGCAGCCATTTTAGGACCATGAGGTGACAAAAAATGACAATGAGCATGAACATGCCAAGGATGGTGGGAAAAAAAACAAATCTGGGGCCCTTATGGCGTTGCCAGACACCTCGGTCAGCTCTGGACTACCTATCTCGGGACTTCAGGTTTGGGGAGGCCAATAAACCACAGCGAGAATTTCTGTTACTCATAGCTGAATGCATGCGGAACTGAAACATTCTGCCTTCCCTCTTGTTCCAGCCCTCTCTGTTTACCTCAGCAGCAGAAGGCTACTGGGTTTTGTTTATTGATCTACTATCAGGAAACCTCACGGAACCCTCTTCTTCACTCTAATAATTGATCTTTCGGATTTTTTGTCTAGACATCATATCTATGGAGATAACTGCAAATAATGGCAATTTATTTCTCCCTTTCAAATCTCTTAACTTTTTGTCTCTTTTCGTTTCTTGTGTCTGTTAGGACCACCAGTACAATGTTGAACAGAAGCCACCCTAGTGGGCATCCTCTTATTTCCCCTTTAAATGGGGTGATTCTGACGTTTTACCGTGACTATATTTAAGTATTTGATCGATCCTTTTTACCGAATTAAGGAATTCATCGCTAATCTTAATTTGCTAAGTGTTTTTATCATGAGTTTAAACATTTTTATGCACACACACACTCTTGCTGGCTTTGATTTGCAAATAGTTTGTTTAGCACTTTCCCACGTCTATGCTTTTAAGTGAGATGGGCCCATAATTTTCCGTCTCTTACTGTCCTTTTACGAGTTGAGTAGCTGTTGTTGGTTTTACCTATTGCTGTTCAGAGGTTCAGTGGCGCTACCTCATAAAACCACGTGGGGCTGATGAGTTTAGTTTCATTAATCTTCAGTCTTCTAATAATCGGTGTACATTCAAAGCATAAAATTTGCTGTAAGTACCATTTTGGCTATATATCACAAGTTTTAATATGCATGATTTTCATTGTCATTCGGTTCTAAATAATTCTGAGACTCCATTATGATTTTCTTTTAGTCCAAAAAGCATTTGGAGATGTCCTGTTAAAATTCCAAACTGAAGGTTTTGTGCGGGAGTAGAGTAATTAAAAAAATTGTCTTGGGGCCAGTCCCCTGGCGTGGTGGTGAAGCTCGTGTGCTCTGCTTCCATGGCCTGGAGTTTGAAGCTTTGGATCCTTGGTGCAGACCTAAGCACCACTCAGCAAGCCACGCTGCGGTGACATCCCACATAGAATAGAGGAAGACTGGCACAGATGTTAGCTCAGTGACAATCTTCCTCAAGCAAAAAGAGGAAGATTGGCGTCAGATGTTAGGTCAAGGTCAGTCTTCCTTACACCCCCCCAAACGTTTTTTATATCTAATTGTATTGCATTGTCCTCGGGGAAATAACCCGTAAGATATCAACCCTTAAGTGCATTCCATGTGTGCTTGAAAAATGTCTCCTTGTCTCATTGTTGGGTTATTTACAGGTCCATTAGATTAAGTGTCTTAAGTTGTGCTGTAAAAGTCATCTAATTTATTACTAAGTTTGTCTGTTTATCAATTGTTGAGAAAAGTATAAAATATCTCACTATGGTTGTGAATTTGTCCATTTCTCCTAGTTGGAACAATTTTTTTCTGCTTATCTTTTGAGGCTATACTGTTAGATACAGACAGCTTCCAAACTGTTATATTTTCCTGATGAATTGACCCTCTTAAAATTATGACCTACCCCTCTGTATCTTTGATATAGCTTGTTATCACATGGTTAGTTTTGCCAGATAGTAATATAGCTGCACCAGCTTTCTTTTGCTTAGTAATTACCTGTATACATATTTTTTGCACCCCTTTACTTTTCAAGCTTACTGGATAATCATGTTGGTGTGTCTCTTGTAAACAATATATAGCTGCACTTTAAAAAAAATCACCATCTTTGAAAGTGCACATTATAGTCTGTCTTAAAATTCACTTGAGATTTCTAGTAGATTGTCATACCTCAGTTATACAATTCTGTTACTCAGTTAGAGTGCTTACTGATGCGTTGGGATTTATTTCTACCACCTGCACTCCAGCTGCCCTATTGCCTTCCCCTGTTTAGTCTTTCTCGATAGCACTGCTCCTCATATACATAGTAGATATTTTATTAATTTCCTTTGTTTATCGTCTGCCTCCTGTCTCTCGAGTGTAACCTCATGAGGGCAGGGATTGTCTTCTGTTTGTTCACGTTATCTCCCCAATGCCAAGAATAGGACCTGGTACACAGTGGTCAGGCCATAAGTATTTGTGGAATAAATGAATGGAAATGAATTATATTTGTAACCAAAAGTCTCCTGCCCAGGCCACAGGGCAGGACTAGATGGTTTTACAAAAATGTTTTACCAAACCTTCAGAACAGATAATCCACATTACTATCTAAAGAAGGGAAAGCAACTCAATTCAATTTTTAAAGATGGTTTGACTAAATAAGAAACAAACCAGCGCCGGCCCAGTGGTGCAGCGGTTAAATTCGCACGTTCTGCTTTGGTGGCCCAGGGTTACCCGGCTGGGATCCCAGATGTGGACATGGCACCGCTCATCAAGCCATGCTGTGGCAGGCGTCCCACATATAAAGTAGAGGAAGCTGGGCGCAGATGTTAGCTCAGGGACAGTCTTCCTCAGCAAACAGAGGAGGATTGGCAGCAGATGTTAGCTCAGGGCTATCTTCCTCAAACAAAAAAGGAAAAGAAAAAGAAAAAAACCATTCTCACTTATGAACATGGATGCTAAAATCCTAAACATCAATATGACAACTTTATTAGTATAATAAAATATATCATAAAATTTTATCACTGGAATGGAAGGATCTTTAAACATTAAACAAATCTATAAATGTAATATACTATATTAACAGGTTAAATGAGAAAAGTCATATGATCATTTCAATAGATGCAGAAAAGCGTTAGCAACTTGAAACATGCATGATAAAAATTCTCAAAAATCCCAATAAAGTGGATCTATCAAAACAGAAAGCACACATCATATTTACCTGTGAGATTTTAGAAGAAATCCCATTAAAGTCACGAACAAGACAAGGATGCTTAAGATGATTTCTATTTATCTAACAGTTTGACAATAAACTGCAGGTCCTAACTTATGCAAGAAGAAAAAGAAAGTCACAAGAACTGGAAAAGAAAAGATAAAAAACCACCTTGTTGAAAGACAATATGGGGGACTGCCCGGCGGTGTAGTGGTTAAGTTTTCGTGCTCTGCTTCAGCAGACTGGGGTGCACAGGCTTGGATCCTGACTATGGACCTACACCAATTGTCAAGCCATGTTGTAGCTGTAACCCACGTACAAAATACAGGGAGATTGGTACCGATGTTAGTTCAGTGACAATCTTTCTCAAGCAAGAGGAGGAAGATTGGCAACAGATGTTAGCTCAGGGCCAACCTTCCTCCCAAAAAGAAAACCAAACAGTATGTATTATCTACCTGAAAATCTTAAGAAAATTATTAGAAATAATAAAAGCTCAGCAAGTTGCTGGATACAAAATCAACATACAAATCAATAACATTCTTTTCTATTATAATAACCAACTAAGATTTAATAGGAATGAAAAGATCTCATTCACAATAAACACTGCAAAGTGACAAGACCTTGTGTAGAGATATGTAAGTATGAGGAATTATAAAATATTATTGAAGGACAAAGAAAGAAGACCTGAATAAATGGAGAAATAAACCATAGTAAGGAATGGAAGGACAAAACATGGCAGAGATATCCATTCTCCCAAACTTCCTGTATAAATTCATTGTAAATGTTGCATCACCCACAGAGGCAAATGGACCCTCCTCGCCCCATACAAAATTTGGTTCTAATGTCGAGACTGATGACTCCACACACACACCAAGGAGTATGAAATCGTTTATCAGTTACACAACTGGGGGCTCCAGGGAGTGGAAGGCAGCCCTCACAAGCAGATTGAGAGAGCAGGGAAAGGAGACGGGGCTGGGTTTTTGATCATTGTTGGGGCTGGCTGGGAGTTCCTGCTCTTCCACGAGCCCCGCTGCTCCGAATCTCCTGCTGACAGTGGAGGACACCTGCTTTCTTACCAGCTTGCTTAGAGGTGGGGCATGGGGAAAGAGAGGGGGTAGCTTGAAAGCTGTCCGCAAACATCAAAAGATGGAGTCAGGCTGCTCGTTATGCATTAAAATTTCAAAACTTGGTTAGGACTTTGCTTTTCTTTTTAGCTGGTGTAACTTGACAAGTTGATCCTAAAATTCATAAATGTGAAACAGCAAAAGTCTAAAAAGTTTAGAAAAAAATATAGGAAAATAACAAGTAACTTTGGGGTGGGAAGTATTCCAAAAATACAAAAAGGGGCACATTGAAAAGGAAAATACTGATGAAATTTAACGTCTGAGGTTAACCCCTTAAGTTTAATATCTGCCTTTACCCTCTGTTTCACAAAAGTATCGCCTGAAAACACGGGGAGCCACAGCAAACAAGGTAAAATACAGACCGAGGGGAGGGGTCACAGAGGTCCTTCAGAAGGAGTGAGTGGGACATGAGGTGCGTTCACGGGATTCAGGTGACAATCTAGGGCAAACACGGGGAGATGTTTGCAACACACACAGCTGATGAAAGGCTGGTTTCCAGAATCGCGCTGAATTGTGAAAATACATCCAGCCTGGAAGTTAAGGCCCAACTCAGCCTTTTATTAGAATTGAATAATTCCCATTTGGCTCTTCATTTTGTCACCCATAAAACAAGGGGATTGGGTTATAGGATTGCTGAAGATCTTCTATCTTGAAATTCCAATAAATAGCCAATTCATGAGATTATCATATTTACAAGAATATTGATCCTCATCATGTATTATGATTGCAGGCAGACCTAGAGTCACGTTACACAGGAGCCACCTATTAGCTGGGAGACTGTCTGCAAGACAATTACCCTTCTGGTGACTGTTTCTTCATTGATAAAACAAAGAAACTAATAATAACACTGTTGTTGAGGAAAAAATTAAATCATGTACGTAAAGTGTTTAGCACAGTGCCTGGCTCCTATTAAGAGCTCAGAAGATGTTAGTTGTCATTATCATCACTATTATTAAAATAGGAATTGTTTCCACTTGAGTAAATGTAAAATTGGTACTCTGTGACATTTATTCACTAGGGTTCCATCTTATTTTTTAAGGAGTCTTAAAGTGAAACAAGAGGAATCATCTACAAATTATTTATTGCCCACTCTCCACTTTGGAAACATAGAGATATGAATGAGTTATTTTCTAAGTTCTAGGCACTGCTCAGAATTTATATTTTGTTTGTAAATCCCCCTCAAATGTTAAGCATTGGCCCTGATGTAAGAAAGAAAATTAAATTTCTTTCTTTTTTTTTTTTGAGGAAGATTAGCCCTGAGCTAACTACTGCCAGTCCTCCTCTTTTTGCTGAGGAAGACTGGCCCTGAGCTAACATCCATGCCCATCTTCCTCTACTTGATATCCGGGACGCCTACCACAGCATGGCTTGCCGGGCGCTGCCATGTCTGCACCCGGGATCCGAACCGGCAAACCCCGTGCCTCCGAGAAGCGGAACATGTCAACTTAATCGCTGGGCCACCAGACTGGCCCCAGAAAATTAAATTTCTGATTCTCTTTCCCTTTACAATATCCTCAATAAGATAATGAGAATATTACTTTGTTTTTGTATTTTTATTAAGTGACTTTTTCCAGACTATATGAAGACTTTCTATGTATCAACCTAGTGGTAAAATAGGCAAGTAGATAAGCAATTAAAAGAACTCTGAATGACTAAAAACATGTCAAAAGATGCTCAATTTCAAGAAAAGGTAGGAAAATACAAATTAAGACAATGGTATTCCATTTTACAACCATCTGAAATAATTTGTTGTCAGCAATGCCAAGCGGTTTAAGGGGTAACCTGGGACTCCTCAAGAGAACAATTTGGCATCATCTAAGAGGACTGAAGATGATGCTCATGTGCTGTGCCAGCAACTGCACTGCTCAGGATCGGAGAAGCGCAGGGTTCTCACAGAGTATACAGTCATATTTGCTTCAACACTGTTTGTGATAGGAAAAAAAGGGGGAAACATCCTACATGTCCATCAATAAAATAATCATACAATGGGCTGTTATCTTGCAGTTAAATCGCACTAGAGCTTATCTCAGCATGGTTTAAAAAACAATAATAACTGAAAAAAGCAAGCTGTGGAGTGTGGTATGATATCATTTATCGCCAATTTAAAAATCTTCAAAACAAAATGATGTAGATTGTGTGTAAATACACATTTAGCAAAAGTGCAAAATGATACATGGAAATGAGAAACACAGAATTCATAATGGTTAGCACTGGAGACAGAAACAGGTTCAAGGGAAACAAGGTGCAAGGGTTTACAGGGGAGGGTTTCTAAACACAGAAATTTTATTTCTTAAAAAACGGAGGGGGAGGGGTAGAAAGAGAATCTGAAGCAAATAGAGCGTAATTTAAAGATCTGGAAGAAAAACAGGTGGTGGGCACATTTATTTCAAGCATACAGATAAGAAGAGAATAATACATTTCATAATATTTTAATAAATGAAGACACAAAAAGTCAATAAAAATAGTGCACATTTTTTCTAATTTTGTATGGGGAAGGCTTTTCTAAGAACAAAACACTGGTGAAGGAGTGTAAATTGGCTCAGTATTTTGGAAGGCAATATGGTGACACAAAAAGTGCACACTATGCCGCCGACGAAATGAATATGCAAACACAGGTTGCTGTGTAGTCTCTCGAGTTTCTCGAGCTCTTTATTTTTATAGCCTCTAAACAAAGCTGGCATTTTGCCAAAGCAAGGAGTCAACGACTTAAGCCTGCGTCCCACAATAATGACCTTTCCCCTACATATCTGTTTCTAACAGGTTCCCTCATAATGTTTCAAACTCCCAAGGCCCCAGGCTTGTCCTTGTGAGGAACTGATAAAACATCCTTGTTTGCAAGCAATGTTTTCCCTGGGGCCTTGTGAGTTCACAAGGCAGAACATTCTGTTTGCAGAAAAGTCCAGCCAGTCTTGTGGATGCCTCGCGTGCAAGCGCAACCACATTTCATGCCAGGTCTCCTTCATCTCTCCCTCTTTTGTTAGCATTTTGACGGACAGCATGCGCAACGGTCTTAACGATACTTTTTAGTTGTTGTCGCTTTCTCCAGCGCCGGAAGACTACATAGAGAAGCAAGCATAAAATCAATATTAGCACCAGATTCCCTAAAGAAGTAGACAGTAGCGTATTTACATGCCCCAAGGGATTCAAACGGTTTAACCCCTCCTGCAGTCCCTTTAGTATGTCATCCCCCGTCAATTTAGGCAATTCTTTACTGAAAATGTCTGCAATAGATCGTTCGAGTTGCATTATCTCTGCAGTTAAATTTTGATGACCCCGTAAAGAGCACTTAATCTTTTCCCATCCTTCTGACATGTTAAAATGCAGTGGGGTGACACACATTTGTGTAGAATTCCAATCACATTTCAATATACTGCGGGTAGCAAGAACTGTCAGTTGATCCCCTAACCAAGATACAGTATGTTGCAAGTTAATTACATCGGTAGCTAATTGAGCATCTAAGTCCTTTTGCTGTTGCCATAAGGCATGAGAGTCTTTGTGCCATTCCCTGACAAAGTCCGCAGTTTGTATCTCTTGCTGCAGTGCCAGGCTGGCCACAGCGGCCGTCGCAGTAACGGATGCAACCGCAAGGATAGTCGCGACGATCAATCCTACTAGTCGATGAGATCGATGTAGTACAACTTGAAGGGCATCATACAGATGTGAAACAGCAATAGAGTCAGACCAAGGACGTGTCAGATTAACAGGCATCCAAAGCTCGGAACGAGCTTTTACAATTATTACAGATTTATTGGTATCTTCGATTGTCTCCCACCAAGTTTTATTTACACATTGAGTAAAGACACAATCAGCAGTACAATTTACATATCCCTCTGTAACACTTAACATAATTTTCCCTGATAATAAGGAATAGGGAAATTTGACACAAGCCGTTGCAGTGTAGGTGTTATTCTTATGTAGGTGAACCTGAAAAGGTCCGGAACTTTGAGGCACATTTAAGGTAAAATTACCAGTCCATACAGTCAAATGTCCAGACACCGCCCACAATTTCCATATATCTCCCTGAATTTGAGGATAAGGAGGATGTTGTAAAAGTGGGGGAACAAGAGCGAAATGCTGCATAGTCACAGTCTTATTTCCATAACCATTTAAAGTTCCATTGTGGCAATGCCACTTTAAGGTATGTTTCGACCATTTCTCTACTCACATCCCCCTTTTTTAGTTTTGTGAGATATTCACGCAAGGTCCTATTAGCACGTTCAATGATCGCTTGACCTTGGCTATTATAAGGAATACCAAAAATGTGCTGAATGTGATATTTTTGAAAAAATTTATGGAGTTTAAGAGACTGATAAGCAGGCGCATTATCAGTCTTTATCTGTAAAGGTATTCCCATGATTGCAAAACAAGCGAGTAAATGTGTAATAACTGCATCAGCTTTTTCCGAAGATAAGGCCGATGCCCATTGAAAACGAGAGTAGGTGTCAATAGTGTGGTGAACATACTTTAATCGTCCGAAAAAGGGAACAATAAGAACATCCATCTGCCAGACTTCATTCACTTGACGGCCTCGAGGGTTGACACCTGGAGGAAGAAGGGTCAAAGAGAAAGGGGCACAAGAGGGGCATGTACGGATTATGTCACGAGCCTGGTGATGAGTAATAGAATGTTTGGAAAGAAGTCCTTGAACATTAGTATGATGAAGAGCGTGTTCGTGTTCCGCCGCCTGGAGAGGGAACAGTAAGGTGTCTATTAAGCGATTGCCCTCAGCAACAGGGCCAGGTAAGGTAGAATGAGCTCAAACATGACAAATGTACACTGGGTCATGTCTTTGTAGTAGTAACTGTTGGGCCCGTAAGAAAAGTTTATCTATAGAAGATCTAGAAAACAAAGGGAGATCAACGTCTGGAAGTATGGAGCAGGATAAGGCAGCATAACGAGAATCAGAAACAATATTAAGAGGGACGGTATTAAATTCTTGTAAGGCTAAAGTTACGGCCCAAAGTTCAGCGAGTTGGACTGAAGAAAAGGAGTGAGGCAACACCTTGTATTGTTGGTCTGTCCAATATCCCTCAGATGTCTTGTTAGCATCAATAAAAGCAGTAATACCTGAAACGGGCGTGTGAGAAATAACATTAGTAATGACAACAGATGTCTGTCGAAGAAAATCGAAAAGTTTAGAGTGAGGATAATGATTGGATAGCCTTCCAGGATAATCTGCTAAAGCTAGTTGCCATTCTTCATTGAATTGAAAACCTTTTGAGACTTGAGCATTAGTTAATTGAGTAGTAATTTCTTGGGGCTCTTGGCCAGTCAATTGAAGGACTCGTGTTCTACCTTTTGCAATGAGAAGAGCTATTTTATCAATATATGTTTGTAACTTCTTGTTGGTCTGATTGGAGAGGGAGAGCCATTCTAAAATGGCTACGTCCTGGGATATTACTCCAGTAGGAGAGTGAGGCGTTTGGAAAAGAATTAATTGAACAGACTTTTGTGGATTTAAGTAGGAAAGAAACCCTTGGGAGATACGCTGTTCTACATATGAGAGCTCCTTTGCAGCTTGAGGGGACAATTGTCTGGGACCATTAAGCGCCCTATCTCCTTCTAAGGTGCCAAATAAATGACATAATCGATAAGTCGGGATGCCAATGGAGGGCCTAAGCCAATTAATATCTCCGAGTAACTTTTGAAAATCATTAAGTGTTTTTAGATGATCTCTTCGAATTTGAATTTTTTGGGGTCTAATCTGAGTGGATTCAAGAGTCGATCCTAGATAAGAATAAGGAAATTCCTCTTGGATCTTTTCAGGCGCAACCTGTAATCCAAAGGCTTTTAAGGCCTCCAGAACCTTGTGATAAAATGGAGCCTTTTGTTCCCTATTAGGGGCAGCAAGGAGTAAATCATCCATGTAGTGATATAAGATAAATTGAGGAAACAACTGTCTCACAGGAGTCAAGGCCCGCGCCACAAACTCTTGGCATAAGGTCGGACTATTAATCATACCTTGAGGGATATCGGTCCATTGATAACGTTCAACTGGCTGTTGATGATTATAGGTAGGTACAGTGAAAGCAAATTTGGCCTTATCCTGTGGCTGTAAAGGGATTGTCAAAAAGCAATCTTTTAGGTCTATTACAGTAATAGACCAAGTCTGAGGAATCATGGCGGGGGAAGGCAAGCCAAGTTGTAATCCGCCCATGGGTTCAATACATTTGTTAACCTCTCTTAGATCGACCAAGAGCTTCCACTTTCCAGATTTCTTTTTGATTACAAACACAGGAGAATTCCATGGGGAAGTGGAAGGTTCGATATGGCCAGCAGTTAATTGTTCTGCCACTAACGATCTTAAGGCCTCGAGCTTTATCATAGGAAGAGGCCACTGCTCAATCCATTTAGGAGTAGTTGTAAGCCATTTAAGAGGAAGTGCTTGAGGGGGTTGAGCAGTGGCTATTAGTTTTCCAGAGGGAAAGATAAGGATACTCCTAGTTTAGTTAAAATATCTCTTCCCCAGATGTTAATGGGTATATTAACCACATAAAATGTTATAAATATCTCTTTTCCCTCATTTATGTGGCAAGACAAGGGCTGGGCACTTTGCCATACTTCAGAGGCCGTACCGATCCCTGACAACATCAAAGAACATCTCTGTTTTTTCCAGTCGGCTGGCCATTGAAGTAAAGATATAACAGATAGATCGGCCCCGGTGTCAATTAGGCCTTCAAAAGATTTTTGATTTATAGTCAAGGTTAAAGATGGACGGGAATCATTGATGAACATTTCCCAATATATTCCTTTGCCTGTACTGCCGAAACCCCCTGTCCTTTCTTTGTCCATCGCAGGAAAAGAAATATATGGAAGTAGCAAGAGTTGAGCTATCCGTTCTCCTGCCAATAATAAAGTAACTTTGGAAACTTAGGCAACAACGCAAATCTCTCCCCTATAATCAGGATCAATCACTCCCGGAAAAACAGTTATTCCTCGAAGGGCAGCGCTACTCCGACCTAAGAGGAGTGCAAAAGTGCCCTGAGGTAAGGGACCAAAACCACTGGTCTGTAATTTACATGGGCCACTTCCTGGGGAGAGTGTTACATTCTCAGCAATAGGCAGATCAGCGGCGGCACTGCCATGGGTGGCAGCCTTTAAATCTGAAATTACTAAGTGACAACCATATGAGGGGATTTTTGCAAAGTTGGAGACGATGGGAGAGTCGTTGGCCCCTGGGTCCTCGGTATTGTTGCTGGGCCCCAAGGACTGAGGCCCACTGGGAAGTTTCCCGGACGGGGTTTTGGGAGAGGATTTCCATCTTTATCGGTGCGGGATTGACATTCGTTAGTCCAATGTCTTCCCTTTCCACAGCGTTTGCAAAGACCTGGTGGCTGTGGTTTTGGGACATTAAGGAGACCAGGAGGTCCCCCTTTTTGTCGGTTGCGCTGTCGACAGTCCTTGCGAAAATGTCCTGGCTTCCCACAATTGAAGCAAGTGCCCTGTCGCTGAGGTTTCAAGGCAGTAGCCATAGCAGTAGCAAAAACAGAGGTCTGATGTTCAACTCCTCCCACACCTGCACATGCCCTAAAGTATTCAGCAATGCTAGCCCCCTGACCACGCAACGGATCAAGAACGCGCTTACATTCAGGATTGGCATTTTTATATGCCAAGGTCTCTAGCAAGAGCCTCCCAACCTGATCGGTACCAACAGCTCTCTCAACAGCAATCCTTAATCGCGCCAAAAAATCAGTATAAGGCTCTGTAGCACCCTGCATAGTCTTAACAAAAGAGGGCTGTGATTGTCCACTCGGGACTACACGCCTCCATGCTCTTAAAAATACCTGACGAACCTGTTGTAAATCTTGATCAGTGTATTGAGCTTGAGCTGCTAAAGAGCTAAATGCAGCTTCCCCCATTGGCTTATCCTCCAAGGGCCCCGGGGGATTTTGGGTCTGATTAATGCGAGCTTGCTTCCTTGCTTCTTCCTCCCACCAACTTCACAACTGTAGCCATTGCGACCCTTCAAGAACAGCCTGTCCTATTGCCTCCCGGTCTATGGGCAGGAGCAATTTGGCCATCCCCACATTTTCCATCATTGCCAAGACAAAGGGAGACTGGGGTCCATATTGGGATACTGCCAATTTTAAATCCTTAAAAAATTTATATTCCATTGGCGTATAATGGGCATTAATCATTCCGGGCTGACCGGGCTGTCGGGTAATAGGGAAAAGAAAAGGAGAGTCTATAAATCCACCAGGCGGCGCAGGGAGATCCTCCTCGCCATCATAAAACATTGTGGCTGGAAATGTAAAACGGCGATTTTCCCGACCCACATCCATATGCTTTGTCTTGGCAACTGGGTACAAGGAGGCATAAAGAGGAGCAGTGGGTGTACACCGTTGGCTTTTCTTCCCTTGAGTCTTTTGTAGTAATTTAGAAAACGTTTCAGCCATTTTGGAAATCAATTTATCTTCTTCCTCCTCGTCACTATCCTCCTCAGAATCTGAGCTAGACTTAGAAATCCCATCAGGAGGCTCCGGTGGAGAGGGAGGGAAAGATCCCTCCTTTTTATCTTTTTCTTCCACCGGAACGTCCTCATAATGAGCCTCACTACGAAGGAATTAACCTCACTATCTGTTTCAAAAATTTCAAGCGCCTGAGTAACGGCGCTACAGAGAATCCAGAGTTTAAGAGACATAACGTTTCCCCGCTGATGTTGCTTCCGCAACTCCTTTTGAACTTGCTTCCACTCCCCCAAATTTAACTGAACCTTTGTCTGATGACGGAACCAATAACAGTGGCATTCAACATGCCGAAATAATTCATTTAAGCGCCGAGAGGACGCTTCTACCCCGACGGACTCAAGGAGTCCCTTTATAAGGTCTAAATATTGTGACCTGAGAGAATTAGAATTCCCCATGACTTACTTATTCCCGAAAGTCCCCCTTTGCTTTTCCCGGGGTGCTTACCCTTTCGGTTTCGTCGAGCCCCACGTTGGGCGCCAGATGCCGCCGACGAAATGAATATGCAAACACCGGTTGCTGTGTAGTCTCGAGTTTCTCGAGCTCTTTATTTTTATAGCCTCTAAACAAAGCCAGCATTTTGCCAAAGCAAGGAGTCAGCGACTTAAGCCTGCGCAAGCGTCCCACAATAATGAGCTTTCCCCTACATATCTGTTTCTAACAGGTTCCCTCATAATGTTTCAAACTCCCAAGGCCCCAGGCTTGTTCCTTGTGAGGAACTGATAAAACATCCTTGTTTGCAAGCAATGTTTTCCCTGGGGCCTTGTGAGTTCACAAGGCAGAACATTCTGTTTGCAGATAAGTCCAGCCAGCTTTGTGAGATGCCTTGCGTGCAAGCGCAACCACATTTCATGCCAGGTCTCCTTTACACTACGTTAGAACAATTCCACATCTAGGAATTTGTTGTATGGAAATACTTCCATAAGTCTGCAAAGAAACCTGTGCAAAAATGCCCTTCGTAATCACACAGAATTGGACAAAATCCAAATGTTAACCATGAGATGAAAGGTTAAATAAACCAGGTAATGGTTAGAATGAAGTTTGATTCCTATGTACAGTATTGATCGATATGGGAGAAGGTCCAAGGTACAATTAGACTTTAAAAGTGCAAAGTCCAAAACAGCATATATACCATAACCCCATTTTTGTTAAAAAAAAATGTATTTATATATGCTTGGAAAAGTCTTTAAGGATCACTTGGCATTTAATATTAAGTGTGAGCTTATAAGGGGCGTTTATTTTGCAGGTAACATTTCTCTACTACTCTAGTTTTTAAAAACAGCGTGCATCAAGTTAGCTTATCGGAATAACTCATTGAGATACAGATCTTAAGTAAGCAGACCAACACTGTATTAGGGGTCAACTTGTGTAACCATCAAGAGCACTGAAGCATGCAGCGGTCCCCAGAAGGCTTGAGATCCAGCCCCAGCGCGGCCAACCCTGCCTTTAGGGCCTGCGTGCGTTATAGGCTGGATCCGGCTCCTCAGGAATCTTGAGGGTTAAGCGGCTCAGCCGCAAGGAAAGCGCACGGCCCAGCGGGAGCGCGCGCAGAAGCCCAGGGCCGCCAGCAGCCGGAGCGCGCTCGCCTCGCGGGGGGTCGCCGGAACCGGACGCGGCCCCGCCCCCGGAGCCTCACCGGGCAGCGCCGCGTCCTTTGCCGGCCCGGGGCACCCACGATTCGGAACGAACGGACCTCCCGACAGCGGCCGAGGCGCTGGGACCCAAACCCACGCGCGCGGGCTCTCCGCCCATTTTCTGTGAGGCCCCAGCCTGAGGAGACCCCCGGCCTCGCGACTTCGGGCCTCTCTAGGACCTCGGAGGTTTAGCTCACTCTGTGGTCCTGACGCTGGCGTTCCCGGACAGGGGAGGGAGGGAGGGGGCACAGAGGGGAGGGGGTGGGGGAGGAGGCCGGAATGTGGGCAGCCTCTAGAGGCTGGAAAATGCAAGGAATTAGATTGTCCCCCAGAGTCCACAAAGGAACACAGCCCTGCTACCACCTTGATTTTAGCCCAGTGAGACCCATGTTGCAGTTCTAATCCACAGATAACAAAGCCGTGTTGTTGCGGGTGGGCGAAAGAGGTAAAAGGGCACATAGGGACAGTGATGGATGAAAATTAGACCACTGGTGGTCAGCACAATGAAGTCTACTCAGAAACTGATAAACAATAACGTACACAATAATTACACAGGTATAGACCATTATGATCTCAATAAAATTATTGAAAAAAAGTTTTTTTTAAGTCACCAAGTTTGTGGTAATTTATTACAGCAACCATAGAAAAACTAATACAATCCTAATGCACTCTAGGTGGCTCATTAAAACTTGGATGTGAATGATGGCCTATAGTAAATGAGGCAGAGCTGCTGCAACTAATTAATTAGCAGTGTTGAGAAAGGGGTCAGCAGGCTCATGAGTGCTAAGGTGAACTTAAAACATGAGACTGGAGAACCCAACGCCTGACTATGTTACTAGGGGGCCTAAAGCACTCCCCCTTCACTAAGACAATAGGGATGCACTAATGAGGGGAGCACAGGTATTGCTGAGAAGTTCGGTGGTGGCCGTCACTGTAGGTTAGGATTAACGGGAGATGCTGCCATGGAACTGAGTTCCTGCCGTCAGTGGGGATGACTGAATTCTAAAATAGCTACTATGAAGGGCAACGTGGACAGACTGGCAACTAGGGTGTCTTGACCCACAGGGATCCGTGGTGATGGCTAATAACCCCTGGTGTTCCTGGGAAAGATTGGGAGTCACCAAGGTAGTGCCTGACATATAAACAAACAAAAAAATCAAGAGCTGGGGGGAAGGCTGATATTAGCCACTGTGATGGGAAATTGCAATCTTTCACCCACTTTCCGGGTCTCAGCCAGTCCTCAGATGAATTCATCAGTTGAACGGGAGGTTTGGGTTCTTTGGGGAAGAACTTTACAATTCCACCACAAGAATATGCAATAAATATTGCCCCAGAGGGTCTTGTGGCTGTTCCCTAGATGGACACGAAGGGAAGGGAATGCCAGACCTTTTGAGGCTACTGGATGAGGGTCTGAGGTGACCTGAATCTAGAGCGTCTACGACTCCATCACTGCCATGCAGATAGAGGTGAGCTCATAAACGGAGTCCTGACCCAGATGCACCTCAGTGGGCCCAGTGGGCCCGAGACCCACCGTGTGGACCTGTTCCTGAGAGGGTAACTGGGATGGATGTATTCAGGAGGGTGATGGAGCTTTGGCAAATTGGTTCCCCAACCTGTAGCATAAGTTGTTATGGTAGAAAGGGCAAAGAGGAAACCCTTGAAGTCCTCCCTCCCCTTTACCGAGCCAAGATAGTACATCAGAAACAATACTATATCCTGTGTGGAACTGAAGTGATTAGTGCCACTCTCAAAGATTTGACTCAATTTTTCTGTATTGCTCCTATAAAAAACAGATGAATCGTGGCCGATGACGGTTGTCTGCCGTCAACCTAATCACAACTGCTGTGCTGTCTTCACTGGAACAGATCAACACGGCCCTGGTTCCTGGCATGCAGCTAGTGGTCTGGTGAATGCATTCTTTCCATTCCCATCAATAAAAAGGACCAAAGGCAGTTCATGATTAAGTGGGAAGGACAGCGGAATACATCCAACTTCTTGACAAAGGACTTGTCAACCCTCCTACTTCACACAGGGACTGATTTTGTGGACATTCTGTGGAACATCCTTCAACTGATAACATCCTAATAATCAGACCTGGTGAAGAGGAAGTGGCAGGCGTACATGGATCCCTCAGTAACACACATACATACCAGAGGAGGGGAGATAAACCCTACAAAGATGCCAGGGCCTTTTATATCAGTGAAGTTTTTAAGGGTCCAAGCATCTGAGGCATGCTGGGACATTCTAAGGTAAGGGACAAATTACTGCATCTTGCCCTCACTACTAAGACTAAGAAAGAGGCAGTGTTTGGTGGGCCTCCTTGGATTTTGGAGGCAGCACATCCACTTTCAAGTGCGGTCCAGTCACACAGCCCAAGCACCATATGACCCGGCAGATTCAAATGGTGCTAGAGTCATCTGTGTTGGATAGAAATGTTGTGTAGAGGTCTGCCAAGCCCAATAGGAACTTGCCAATAGAAGTCATGCCTGCTGCAGCAGAGAACTACGCAGTTTGAAAAGCAGCTCCTGGGATGCTACTGACCATGACAGCAAATGACTACGTGCCTGTAGCTATTGATCACAGCTGAGTATTTTCTGACTCATCAAGTCACTCGACTGGGTAGACAGAGCAACCATCCATCATGTGGGGGAAGTGTCACACTTGGGATCAGGCATGAGCAGGTCCAGAAGCCACAAGGTATGTACGCAGGAGGCTCAGACCCATCCCCGTCTCCTACGTTTGCTGAAGTGATGCCCTCCCTCTGTTCACACCTGTGGATTCACGGAAGGCTCCCTTTAACCTGTCGGTGGAACACCTAGGGTTTGTTTCACAGAGGGATCAGCTCAAGACTGATGTGAACCAGAAATGCATTGTTGATGCACTCCGGCCTTCCCCAGGAGGGCCCTACAGGCCAGCGTGAGGGGAAATCCAGTGGGCAGAGCTGCAGTCTACCTGGAGGGAGAGACTGTATGTCTGTACGTCTCGCTTGCATGGAGGGAGAAGCAGCCTAAGGTAAAGATTTCACGGCCTGCTGGGCGGTGAGACAGCACAGATGTGGGACCCCTTCACCTCTCACCAAAGTAGGACGATGAGCGGCAGCTCTTGGGGCCCAGCAGGATGCTTCATTTCCCTCATATGCAGCAGCTCCACCAGGGGCCTAAAGATAATCAGCTGCTGCCTGATCACTAAATTCTCTGTGGGCCTCCATCACGGTTAATATGCAAACAGCACAGCTCACGTGAAATGTACTGAGTTTAAGGTGCTGGCAGGACATCAGGATCGTCAGCAAGCTACCGGAGGAGTAAGAATATTTCGTATTTCAAGCACTATTGATTCTTTTTCAGCAATGACCCTCTCCCTAACTTATCTGGCTGGTGCATAAAGACTTAGTTATTTAATCATCCCAGGATGGCATTCAGGCTGGTTTCCAGAGATCAGAACTGGTACTAGACATGAGACTTTCTTGCTGTCCCTAATCCTGGCATGTAGGTTCGTCTGACCCTAAGGGCTGCAGCAGTAGACAAAAAGGTATTTCAGTGACTACTAGTCAGAGGTAAAAAAAAAACCTTGTAACATGAAGATAAGCAAGTGAGAGGAGGGAGTGAACTAGCTGGGTTTCTAGGGGAGAGGAGGACTTGCCGGCCAGAAGACTTTATAAGGGACACAGAGAAAAATATCTTAAGACCTCAGAGAGACCGCAGTCAGAAGGAAAAGGCAGGATGGACCTAAGTAATCGTATTATGTATTACTGACTTCTGGAGTTTAGAAGAAACTTCTCGGGGAGAGTCACACTTTCAGACTTTGGTAGAGACAGAATATACACAACAAAAAGCACAGGAGGCTGACAAAATGTTCCCGGCGATGGAAAAATGTGTTCAGTCTGTAGAAAACCACAATGTAGACCAAGAGGCAGCAGGCGACTACACCCTACCGCGACCTCCTGACACACACGTTCACAAGTACTAAAAGTTCCATTTACCCAAAGCCAAATTTTCCAAACGCTAAACCAGGAGAAGTTTTCTCTCTTCAGCATAGTGTTCAATAACCAACAGACCCTCTATTATAATAACAGTCTTGAGGCATTACAAGATGTTCTAAGTTTATTCTGAATCAGATTAAATTGTGTTCAACGTGGCTCAATTCTTTACAAATTGTCATTCTTGAATACATATTAAAACAGTTAAACAGCTTTTACGTTTCTTCTTTAACTATACTGGATACACATGAGTTTAACTATACAAAAGGCAATGCTGGCATGGTTTATGGGACCAAAGTGTGGCGAGGGGACCCTGCCCCAGTGAGCTGGTGAGTGAGGAATCCCGACACCCACCAGGGCCCCATCCTACAGTGCTGCCGCCTCAGCTCCCTCCTCAGGCATCCTTTGATGTGGAGTGAAATAAAATCCACCACCAGAGTTTATATTGCAATTACTGGGTTTCTCTCTAGCACTCATGTTCTAAAGAAGAAAAACAAACACAGAATCCCAAAACCAGCAAGAGTATATTTGCCAGTTAAAGCACTTCTCCCTCTCCAGTGTGGACTCTCTGGTGTTTGGAGAGATTTGACTTACTGCAGAAGGTCTTTCCACAATTATTACACCAATAGGGCTTTTCCCCAGTATGGATTCGGTGATGTTTATTAAAATTGGAGCTGTGGTTGAAGGCTTTCCCACACTCCTTACATTTATATGGCTTCTCTCCAGTGTGGAGTCTCTGATGAGAACTAAGACCCGCGTGCTGACTAAAGCTCTTCCCACACTCGTTACACTGATAAGGTTTCTCCCCAGTGTGTATTCGATAGTGCCGAATGAGGCTGCCTTTACCACTGAAAGCCTTTCCACAATCTTTACACTGATAAGGTGCCTCTTCAGTGTGCATTCGCTGATGTTTAAGGAGGTCTGAGCTCTGACCGAAGGCTTTCCCACACTTACAGTCATAGGGCCGGTCCACCAAGTGTGTCCTGTAGTGAAGGGTAAGGTTTGAGCTGTGGCTGAAGGCTTTCCCACACTTGGTGCACACATACGGCTTCTCCCCAGTGTGTGTTCTCCGGTGCTTAGTGAGGTTTGAGCTATTACTAAAGGCTTTCCCACACTCAGCGCATATGTAACGTCTCTCTCCCGGGGGAGGTTTAGTAGGAATTAGTTCTCTACCTTTCTTGGAACCTTTGTCTAGGAGAGGGGTTTTTGTTCCACTTTCCTTTTCAAGGTTTACCCACTGCCTTTCTAACCTGGCCTCACATTTATTGGCAGTAATCATGGGGGTAATATCCCTTTGGAATCCTTCTGCATGAGATTCTTCAGAACTTTCTGGCTTATCTGTTGATGCCTCATTCTGAGTGTTCGATTTACGATCTGAAACATGAAGTAGAAAAAGGACATGTCAGTTGTTTCCTGTGCTGAGAAGAAAGTGTTAAAGGAGAAACAGAATCCTCAGTGACACGGATGGGTTCCAAAGGGTGGCCAAACATTGCTCTGAGAGGTCACAATATCACATTGATACAAATAAGTCACCATCAAATCTAGTTTCAAGACCAGACTCTCACACAAGTCCCTACCAGAAGCTGTTATGGTGTGATGAACACATGGCTTTCTTTGTTAGAACTTCATACCTAGAGGGCAACAAGGCCAAACCAAGCGTATGGGGACAGCAGCAAAGGAGACGGGTGATGCTCGACAGAAAGGAACAAGAAAGATAGATTGCTGAAGGGTCAGAGTTGATTAAGGAAAATAAAAAGGATAATTAAGGGAGAAGGGGCTAGTGGCAAACTAACAAAATCCACATTCTCACAAAAACTGAATATAAAAGCAAAAGAAGGGAAGATTCAGCCCATTTATAATCATTCTAGTCCTAGATCCTTATTCATTTGAATGAAAGCACTTAACTCCCACAAGAGTTTAACTCTTTATCATGTCACCTATATTGGCTTTGTCTTATAATTCGTTTAAAGTAACATTTACTGTTGAAATCAGACTGAAGAATTAGATCATTTTTAGAGCAATTCACTAGGCAGTCACACTTCTAAAAAGTCCATCTAACTGCCCACATACACGGAAAAGGGGACTAAGAGAAATTCACACAGAAAAAGGGGCTCCCTCTGACAACTGTCATCCCTCAACGAGCACTTTCCTCTGAGCCCCTTTTTCCTTGTCCCTGTGTCTCTCTCTCTCTCCACCTGACCACCTATTTCCTTCCTCTGCTGGCAGTAACTACTCAGCGGCTTCCAGGCTCATCCCCACTGACCGTCTGCTGCAAACATAGCACCGAAGCACCAAAATCCCTGTCACTCTCCAGATGAGCAAGCACTGGGCTACGCAGAGAGACTTCCCTTCCAGCTGCCATGAACTGTGTGGGAAAGGAGTTAACGTAACGAAGCTCAAGAATTTTAAATAGCCTAAGCAGGCAGCAGTTGAAAAACAATTTACCAGGGACCATTTCTGCATCATCCAAAGCTGACTATGACAGCTTCACTAAATCACTAACAGACAACAAGCACCTTCTCTTATTGGTTCATTCAACCTGTCCACACCTCTGGAAACAGTCCCTTTGTTAAACTCACTTCAACTGACCCTTTAGGAGTGTGTCATCTGTTCCCATGCTAGGACTGAGATGCATCTGAGGCAAGAAAGGCAACTCTTTCTGGTAGTCAGACCAGTCGAGTCAAACCAGGGGACTGCCTCAGAACAGTAATTAGAATTATCCCGTTTCTTCTTCAATCACAAAGGCCTGGGGCATCAAGCAGGGCCTGGCTGATCTTCCCTACCTTGAATCTGTCTCAGCTCTGGAGTGAAATCCTGCTCTTCACCAGTCTCTTGGATGTACAGGGGCCCCCAAGATTCGTATTTGGGAATGGTCTCCACAGACTGTGGCTGCACGCCGCTGAGGGATTCCTTTGCTGTTCCTGAAGATGACATCTTCGCCCACACCTGTTTCTGTTCATTTGGAGGAGGTGAGACCTAGAGACAATCAGGAATGGCTGGGTCTCAGCACAGCTCACTTTAAGAATTAGAAGGAAAGCAAGCTTCAGGAGAGCTATGTAGAACCTCTAGGAAAGAGAAAAGAAAAACATCCATCCCATTCAATTCCCAAAGCTAAAAGTCAATACAGGACGCAGAAGAAAAACAGGGGGAAACAAGGTCTAACTCAACAGAAACGTCCATTCAGCTATTCTTATTGCATGGACAAACCCATTCCCTCCAGGAATGCTCTCCATCCCATAGAGTAAAAGGTCTCCCCCAGCCTACCTGCTGTCCTGGCTCATCCAGTTCTCGCTCCAGATCTTCCAGGAGAGTGACAGCCTCTTCAGCGCTCTCTGGGCAGTGCTCCTGCACCCAGGCCTGGAGCTCCTGGGGCAGGATGGTCAGGAACTGCTCCAGCACCAGCAGCTCCAAGATCTGCTCCTTGGTGTGGATCTCGGGCCTCAGCCACTCACAGCAAAGCACCCGGAGCTGGCTCAGGGCCTCCCGGGGTCCAGGTGTGTCATGGTACCCAAACTGCCTGAAGCGCTGGCGGAACATCTCCAGGCTAGGAAGGCACTTCCCTTTCTCCTCCTCCTCGACTTTCACAATCACAAGCCCCACCTGCTCCTGTGGAGGCCTAGGGCCCAGAACTGTGGCCATGCCCAGCACCTTGGTCATCATACAGACTCCAGCAACAGCCTCACTAAAGATGGGGCTCTGCGTGGCAGGAATATTGGTTCCTTTGGGTTTCTGGTTCTTTAGGGCTACACGTTAAACCTAAAAAATATGGTTACCATAAAATTACCAAAAAGAAAAAAGTATGTTCTTTTGGTCTTTACAGCCACACCTTTAGCACAAGAAATTGTGGAAATTATGGGCACTGTAAAACTACTACGTAAAAATTACTATTCAGAATTTTTCTGGAGGCAGCTCAGGGTATCTTAATTTGATTTTACTGTGTGTCTACTCTCCTAAAAAGTGCACTGCGGCATAATCTTAAAACATCTGCTGCCAATCCTCCTCTTTTTGCTGAGGAAGACTGGCCCTGAGCCAACATCCGTGCCCATCTTCCTCTACTTTATATGTGGGATGCCTGCTATCATTACCAGCACTCATTAAATCTATTTTGAAAGAAAAATACATAAATTAATGAGTGTTACATGCTGTGACTGGCCTTCCTGAGCATGTTTTCAAACTTTAGGCAGCATCTTTCATGTCACACAGGTGCTCCCATACTGCATTTGGATCATGTAGGACAGGAAAACTCCAGTAGTCTCAATTAAGAACCAAATAGATAAAAATCTATATGGGTATTTGTTACATGAAATTATATTGATAACAATGGTAGACACCATAAAGAGGATGTATAAATAGCTTATAAAAGCTGAAGATGAGGGAAGAGAAGTTGCAGATAATCCAAATTACAGGCATTAAAAAACTTGAGTACGCTCATTTCTAACATGCACGTCAATCTCCATGGATCTAGTTTGACAGCACTTGAAATATCAAGTGTCTCTCTCACTCGCACACCCACCCATAATATACAACGAAGGGAAATACATAATCACACTGAAGGACACAGGACAAATCACAAACAGCGATATTTCTGGGTATAGAATTAGGGATGATTTCAATCTTTTTAATTCTTGTTTTGATTTTCCAAATCTTCTATAAGGGGTATTATTACTTCTGTAATCAGAAAATCATAAAATCTTTAAAGGGATCAGTCTGTTAACAAAATAGGTTTTACTAATGCCCAAACTTAATGGCCTTCAAAACA
This sequence comes from Equus quagga, assembly GCF_021613505.1. Classification (NCBI taxonomy): domain Eukaryota; kingdom Metazoa; phylum Chordata; class Mammalia; order Perissodactyla; family Equidae; genus Equus; species Equus quagga. The sequence continues at coordinate 36,939,029 of NC_060273.1, read as the reverse complement.
AAACCCAGGGGGGAAAAGCCCCAGGAATTCCAGCCCATAGAGAACTCGCCAATAAACGTACATTTATGTTACTGCTTTTATATTAGGTGTTTAGTTTCACACATTTAGCAAATACATATTAAAATATGTATTTTTTATGACTGTTCCCTTTCATTTGTTTTTGTGACCAATCTTGGTAATTTTTCTTGTGAGGAAGATGTGCCCTGAGTTAATGTCTGTTGCCAATCCTCCTCTTTTTTTGTGTGAGGAAGACTGGCCCTGAGCTAACTAACACCTGTGCCAGTCTTCCTCTACTTTGCATGTGGGATGCCGCCAGAGCGCGGCTGATGAGTGGAGCAGATCTGCACCTGTGAACTCTGGGCCACCGAAGCAGAGGGTGTGGAACTTTAACCACTCGGCCACAGGGCCAGCCCGGATTTTGGTAATTTTTAAAAATATGAAATGGGATTCTAGGACTAGAATCTCAGTAAGTAACCTTACTTCTATGAGAAGTTCAATAATTATCAGCTGCTAATTAGTTCAGAATTCCAAGGAGGCCAGTAGTCAGACTCCTCTCCACTGTACCCCAATTCTGCAGGATCTTGAGATGCCAACAGGTGTTGTGACACGGTGGACCTGAATCAGCACCATCCACTCCCTCATGCTGTCCTATGCACCCAATACACTGCTGGTGCCACCAAGTTCAGGATGACCTGTAAACTGAGCCAAGGGAGAAGCACAGCCACCTAGTCTCCTAAAATAAAGGCCCTGGCACCAAAGGCTAAAATAACCTAAAAACAACAGCTGTAGCAGTGCTGGAGAGCATTCTTTAGAAATGCTTAGAAGGAGACCTCCTCAGTGCTGGAATAACTTTACTTAACTGGTTACAAAACTTCCCACTCTATCCAGAGGAGGGCACCCCAAGAACAGGAAAGACATGGGAACCTGTTTGGGCTGCTCAGCTTCTGGGATCCAGCCTGGGAAACTCAGCAGGATATGAGGAGTTACATAGCACAGGGGGCTATTAAATGGGGAGCGTCCTATATCACATTCATGTAGGATATGTTCCCAGAAGTTGGTGAGTCGAGAGTCCCAACTCACAGATGCCACTATATCACGTGACTGCCTTTAAAAAACATGTACATAGTCACAACTGAGGGAGAAAGCTTCCTGAGATGGTGCTGCTGGGCAGCTGGCTGGGCCAGCTCACCAGCGAAGTGATGTATTCTAGTGCACCTGTTTTGTAGTGCCCACAATTCACATTCATGTCTCAGCAGGACCACAGACGAGTGGAGGGCTGGGTACCTGGACCCCTCCTTCCTTGCTGCACTCAATCTCTTTGGAGATTTCATTCAGTCGCATGGCTTTAATTACCATCTATGTACTCGCGACTGCCCAATTATCTCCAGGCTGGATCTCTCTTCTGAACTCAACTCCTAACCACCAACTGCTCACTTGACATTGCCACCTGCATATCCAAAACTGACATTCTTCATCTTTGCCCGCAAAGCTGCTCATCTCAGCTAATGGCAAGTCCATCATTCTGTTTACTTAGATCAAAAAAACCTAGTCACCCCTGACTCCTCATTCACATTCTACATACAATTCATAAGCAAATCCTGTTAGTCCTACGTCCAAAAGATCCCAAGTTCGACCACTTCTCACTACCTCCAACACTGCTGCCCAGCCCATCACGTCTGGCCTGGAGAAGTGCACCAGCCTCCTAACTGCTTCCAGCCCTGCCCCTCAGTCTATTCCCAGCACACCATGTGTTCCTGTTAAAATACAAGTCAGGTCACATCGTTCCTCTGCTCACACCCTTCATGGCTCCGTGTTTCATACAGAGTAAAAGCCAAAGTCATCACAAAGGCCAACAAGGCCCACAAGATCGCAGGCCTGCTGCCTCTCTGACCTCATCCTGTACTTCTCTCCCTCCTGTTCATTCTGCCGTAGTCACGCTCGCTGTTCCCTGAACGTGTGAGGCACGCTCCCATCTCAGAGCCTTTGTACTCGCTGCTCCCGCCACCTAACACTTCCTCCAGCTTACACGTGGCTCACTCCCTCACCTCCTTCAGGTCTGCACTTCTCACTGAGGCATCCCTATCACCCTGTTTTAAACTGCACACTGCCTGCCCTCACCCCAGAACTCCTAATCCTCCTAATGTACTCTTTTCCTCTATATCATTTACTACTATAATATACTACATATTTTATCTTTTTGTTTTTTTTTAAACTGTTTCTGTCCTTGAATATCAACCCTAGAGGGCAGGGACTTCCATCTGCTTTGCTCACTGCTGTATTCCAGATGTCCAGAATATGCCTGGTACTTTGTAGGTGCTCAAATATCTGTGGAAAGGATAAATATGAAACCTGGATCTTTAGGGCTACTCTTAAGGAGTAAAAATTGTGAAAACAGATTTTAAAAAAATATTATCAATACAAATTTAAGTTGAAAAAATATGGCAGCATGAATTCACGTTTAGCTTAATTAGCTACATGTGTGCCCATGGGTTAGGATACGGACATTTATTTCCTAGCTCTGTCTGCTGTGGAGGTCTAAAAGCAATGACATGCTGGTAGCAATCAGCCACCCAATGCCCAGATCTTGGTTTCTAAATATCATTTTCTACTAAGAGGAACTAGAAAATGGAGAAACGGCTGATTCTAGGTTGAGGAGTATACGAGATGAGCCTGGAGCCTGCCAGAAAGTGTTCAAAAAACAAAACAATGGGGTGTGTCAAAGGGACACAGAAGCCGACCTAAAAAAAAAAAAAAAAACCTCCCAATGACCACAGCTGAAACAACTTGAGCAACAAAATAAATAATGTAATACTGGGTTATAATCCAAAGTATAAAATAAAAGTCTGTAAGTTCATACTGATATAAAAAAAAGGTGATTGAATAAATAAACAGGAGACAATCTCCCATACAGAATTATTCAAAATAATTTATGTAGATACTCCCCCTCAAGAAGATGGAGCTTAACTCCCTACTCCTAGAGCGTGGGCTGACTTGCTTCTAAAGAGGAGAGGAAGGAAAGGGTTTGGGGGAGGTAACTACAGTGGAGAAACCTGGCCAGCACCACCTCAGCCAGGCAATCAAGGTTAACATCATCAGTGATAAGTCCTGTGTCCGTAACAGGAAGGGCTGACAAGGGCACTTCACCTCCGTGGACTTCCTCCCCCAAACCACGAGAAAAACATCAGATAAACCTAAACTGAGAGACATTCTACAAAATAACCAACCAGTACTCCTCAAAACTCTCAAGGTCATCAAAAACAAGGAAAGACTGAGAAATTGTTACTGACCACAGCATACTAAATAGACATGAAGACCAATGGAATGTGGTATCCTAGACGGGATCCTGAAACAGAAAAAGGACATTAGGGGAAAACCAGTGAGATCCAAATAAATGATGAAGCTTAATCATAATGTATCAACGTTGGTTACTTAGTTGTGACAAATGTAAGGCGTCAACAACAAAGGAAACCAGGTGAGAGGGAAATGAAGCTCATTATATTATTTTTGTGCTTCTCTATAAATCTAAAACTATTCTAAAATAAAATGTTTACTTAAAAAAATATGAGGCATTGGGGAAAAACAGCAGCCTCGGTAAATGCTGTTCTATTACGGAGGGGTGGTAAAGAGAAATATAGCTGTTAACTTCAACAACACTTAGAAGGTTGAAGCCGACCACTCAGAGTTAATTGGACATTTAAAAAAGTTGTGAAGCCTTTTTCTTTCAGAATTATTTAAAAAAAGGTGCGTGCTTTGTTTCTAGGAGCAACAATAGTTTCTAACTCCCTTCCAACAACTGTCAGAATATTGGCCTAATGAAATAAAGTTTCTAGCAAATGTATTTCAAAAATAACACAAAGCCTACTTTTTTTAAAGATTGGCAGCTGAGCTAACTGTTGCCACTTTTTTTTTTAATCCTTCTCCCCAAAGTGCCCTAGTACATAGTTGCATATTCTGGTTGTAGGACCCTCTGGTTGTGCTGTGTGGGACGACGCCTCAAGAAGGCCTGGGGAGCGGTGCCATGTCTGGACCCAGGATCCAAACCGTTGAAACCCTGGGCTGCGGAAGCGGAGCATGTGAACTTAACCACTCAGCCACAAGCCTGGCCCTCGACAAAGCCTATTTTTAATTTTATCAAACACTTGTAGCTTTTAACTACTTGGTAATCTTACGACAATATCCATTCTTCCTTTGAAATCACCCAGACCATTTTCCAATTTGGCAATTCTATCTCCACAGGCTCAAAGGCTATCTGTGGAAGTTTAAAATACAGAGCTGCACATATCACCCAGCTGTTTAAAATCATGTAATAACTTCTTTGCGTGGCAAACAAAGTCACTCACAATCCAGGCTCTGCCTCCACTGTCAGTCTCGTCACTCCTCTTCTCCTGCCCTATACTCCAACAGTGTCCAATTCCCATGGCCAACGTCTATTTGTCTTTCAAGTCTCAGCTTAGTAATTAACCCATGAAAAGATGCTCAACCTCAGTTATGCTTAACAAAAGAAATGCAAATAAAGCTACAATGAAATGTTTCTACCTATCAGACCAGCAAAGATTTTTTTTTAAATCTGATAATGCTGTCTTGATTTGTTTTTCCCCTGCGCAAAGCCAGTAATTTCATTTTTAGTCATGCTGTTTGTCTAAAGGGTCATTGAGGGATGCCCTCCAGGTCTCAGCTTCTGAAATTTTCTTAATAAAGTTTTTATAAAATAAAAAAGCACGTGGATGGAAAACACAGGTTTCGTTACTAACTGATGTTGTGTTCAACCACAGTGAATCACTTTTTTAGGCTATCTAGCGTGTTTAGCTCAAGAGGTCCATCAAGCAAAGGTTCATGGTCATCTATAAGCAGAAGGCCTTTGTTCTGTTCCCCGTTTCTTTTTTTCCTCCTTTATGCTCATTTCCTGAAGCTTATATGCCCTTATAAAAGTACCCCAAACCCATTCTGGAACAAGACAAGGCACAAATAAATCAAATCACCAGAGACTCTAACAATTTAATGGGACTTACAACTAAAGGTAGAATGCCTTTAACACACCCATTCTGTGCCTGAAAACTCCCAGGCAAGCAAATTAGATAATTCTTTAGGCACAGAATTCTATTGCTGGATAGTTGTAATTGTTACAAGGTTTTCTTTAAACCGAACCAAATTTTGCATCACTTTTTATCTTCTTTCTTCGGTCTCAGACCAATACTTACCCTCTCCCCAGTAGTCTTTCAACACCTGAAAACAACTGTCTTGCCTCTTAACTCTTTTCTTCAGTTCCTTCAGCTGCTCCTTATACAACATAGGTTTCTAAATACCTCACCCAGCAGATCACCCTTCTCTTGACAAACTAGTTACAAATGCTCCTCTAAAAATGTGTTTCCAACCTCGAGCAGATCCGTTAGGCATGTGCTTTCTAACCTCAACAAAGCCCAACGGAATCACTCCCTCCCTTTAATCTGATACTACCCAGATTTCTAATGAGCCTCACTTTCTCACCGGAGGTCCCCAACCCTCTCGGGCGTGTTCTCATCAATTCCCCTGGAGTTCAGACCTCCCGTGGAGAGCCAGGGAAAAAGAGAAGGCAGCCCTGGTCAGACTGAAAAGACGGCTCGGCTCAGGGAGCGCACTGAAAAACTGCTCTGGAATGAGAAAGGGACAGAGTTTCATTTGTTAAACCCGGGGGGGGGGGGGGGGGGGGAGGAGGAAAACGCTTTCCAGGGCGCCAGCGCCTCCCCCATCTACGGCTGGGCACGGACACGGGCTCCTCCCCAGAGCCCTCGCAGGACTGGTCCGGGGGTAGGGGAATCCCCAGAGGCCACAGCTGCCTAACCCACTCCTCCCTCCCTGAACCCTTGCGGCCAAGGCTCCCTGTTCCAACCGCTACCCCAACGGGAATCTAGAGGCTCACCGTGAATCAGAGCCGCTCGGGGGTCCGGGACGCCTCGACGCGCACAACGGCCGGCGCAGCCGGAAGTGCGTCACAGCCCCGCTCCCGCGGAGCGTTGTGCGGGGTCGCAGCGACCCCTCTAGGAATTCCGGAGGTCTTCTCTGCATCTCTGCGTCTCGGATGCGCGGGAGGCTGGGGCGTGTCAGGGACAAGCGGAGTCGTCCCCCCAAGATGGACAGGCAGGTGCCTCATTCCCCTGCCCCGCCCCTTTTATTTAACCAAGGAAGGGCCGACCGGTTGAAGGCTTCGGCGGTTCTCGCACCCCGCTCCCGACGCCCCAGGCCAGGGAAAGGCGGGTGGGCGCGGCGCGGCGACCTCGGGTCCCCTCGTGGACTTCAGAGCCCGGGTCACCTGTGGCCCACAGGCTCGTCACTCCGTGAGAACATGGTCCACGTTTATGGACACGGATCCCCACGCTTGGCCCATGGAGCCAGAGATTCAGTTGTCACTCTCAGACCCGGGCACCTGCGGCATCAATCCGAAGTAGCCGGGCCCTTGGGCCTTGTGCGGCTTCTCAGCTTCCCGGGCGGGAGTCTCAGAGGCTGCCCTTCAAGCGCTCCAGATGCTGCAGGACTTGATGAAGAAGTCTTTGCCCACCTTTATCTCCCGCTGCTCCTACTCAGCTGCAGGCTTCCAGCCTAGATTCTCAGTGTTTTCGATCTCAGCCCCCACCCCCTCTGACCGCCAGGAGCTTGCTTTTGCCTGGTCCCTCGAAAGGCGCACGTTGGCCCTTTTTCCTGCCGCCCCTGCCCGGGCTGGAGTGCCCCGGCCGAACTCCGGACACGTGCGAAGAGGCCAGCTGTGGACTGTGGGCAAATGCAACCCCAGGATGACTTGAAAGTAGGGCATCTTTGGCCTTCCTGAAAGGAGAGTATTAGTGGCAGGCAGATAGTCTGTGTATGGAGTTTTCAGATGCCTTCACCTGAGTGAGAAACCTGCCTGCGTCAGGACCTCAGATGTCTGATAGCCCTGTGTGACACCAAGATAAGCAATGGTTGAAAGAAACTGCTGTCAATGGACTGTTGCGTTGAAATTTTGGATCATGTCTCACATTTTAATCAGGAAAATACAACCCCAGAGGAATAAATTCTGCAGGCCCCAAAGGCACATAAAAAAGTGACTCAGTGCCCAGGAATTCACACAAAGGAAAACCACCTGGATATTCATGTAAATATACTGCAGGATGTGTGAATACTGACAACAATTACTGCATGTTGACCATGTGCCAGTGCTGCCGAGACCAGCTAGGCAGCCAGCTGAAGGGGCGGACAGAATTAATAGACAGAACACAGTCTATATAATAGACACAACACACTCTATATTATTTAATGGGACAGGGGACCATCGGCCTCAAGGACTGAGGTGCCATCCCTCTGATCGCCACGTATTTATTTGCAGGTCAAGAAGTACAAGCATAGCAGGAACTCATGCCAGCAGGGATATGCAAGTCAAAGCTTAGCAGTTCTAGTCTTCCCCTCTTCAATGTACCCCGACCCTACACAAGGCCATTCTCTTAGGGAGTATCCTGGGAACAAACAATCTAGCAAGTTATGCAGATGGCGTTCCAGTCCTGCAAGGGCCCGGCGTTCCTAAGCCCCTTGCCTTCATGTTTGATAAGATCCTCCCTTCCGGCCTTTGATTCCAAAGCACAAACAATCTAGTATAGTAATTTATGAGAATCAGCAGATTGCATATTTCTCAGTTGCCCATTTTGTAATTTGTTCTTGCTAAGCTTCAAGCCTTGCGATAATGTTGCTATGCTCTCCTGCAACATGGCAGAACTACTAAATTCATTCTATGCATCTCTTAATCCTCTCAACAACTCTGTAAGTAAGGTACATGCTGTTATTTGCCCAAGGTCACACAGTTAGTGGATCCAGGAACTACTGTGGTGTTCAATAAATCTGACTCCAAAGCTAAAAAGAAAAAAGGCGCAGATGTTGAGGGATGGCAACATACGTGCACACAGAATTCCCTAAGTGCACCATAAATTTATAGAAACATGACATCATTTTTCCCTGATGTTTTCTAGGAGCATTAAAAAAATTTTTATTTTCATAGATAAACAATAGTAGAGAGAATGACATAGGGAGCCTCCATGTACCAACTGGCCAGTTTCAGCAGTTGTCACATGGTCAGTGTTGTTTCACTCGTTCCCCCATGCACTGGTCAGATGTCTAAGATGGGACTGTTCCGTGTGCCACATGTTAAGAGGAGCATTCAAAACCCCACAGGCATCCAGAAATTAGCAAATCAGAAAGTGTGAGGTCTGAACACCATGCCAGTCGACCTAAGAGAATCTGGAGAATTTTTTATTCCCTTAGGTAGGAGAAGACAAGGGGAGGATGAGGGACAAAGCAGTCTTAGTTTTCAAGTATGTGGAGTGTTGCCATTTGAAAAAGCAGTTTGTCTTATGGGACCCCAGAAGACAAAATACCAATGAATGGAAATGATAGAAAAGTTTGATCCAAGGAAGGACTTCCTAATAGAGTTGCTTAAAGATGGCCACTTCCTGCCTCATCTTGTGCTGTTTTGAAGACGTGGGAGAGCCCTGGGGATGGGGAGGATGGGAGTTTTGCAGAGTAAATTTTATGGCTAGATGATCTTTAACATCTTCTCCCAGCCTGACCCAGACTCCTGTTAGTTTTTCCGTTAGACTCCAACCCTTTCACAGCACTCATTCACCATTACTGCTCCCTCTACACACCTCCTTTGAGTACTTACCAAGGGCCAGGTGCTGTGTTAAGCACTTGGTTTCAGTTCTATTGCTTCAGAAAAAACTACCCCCAGAGTGAGCCCTGATGGCCTAATGGTTGAAGTTCAGCACTCTCACTGCTTCGATGGCCTGGTTCATTTCCTGGTTGAGGAACGACACCTCCCATCTCTTAGTTCCCGTGCTGTGGTGGTGGCTCACATAGAAGAACTAGAAGGACTTACAACTAGGATATGCAATTATGCACTGGGGCTTTGGGGAGAAAAAAAAAAAACACTACCCTCAAATTGAGTGCCTTAACACAATTATCATTTCTCACAAATCTGTGGATTGGCTGAGTTGTTCTTCCTGTGGTATCAACTGAGGAGCTGGGAGGGCTGGCAGTTGGTGCTGGCCCAGACTGGAAGCTCAGCTGGGATGTTGGCCTGGGGCCTCGGTGCTCCTCCAAGTGAGTCTCTCTGCATGGCTGCTTGGGCTTCCTCACGGCGTGACAACTGGGTTCCCCACGAGGGGCATTTTAAGAGATCAAGGTGGAACTTGCAGATGTTTAGGGCCCAGCCTTGGAAGTCCCACAGTATCATTTCCAGCACATTCTATTGTTAAAACAGGTCACTGGGCCCCATTCAAGGGGAAGAAATGAAACCAGTAAACAGCCATTGAGGATTAAGTAGCTAGTAACTAAAGGTTTTTTTCCTTTTTGCAATTACTGATTATAGCTTTTAGCTGTTTAACCCACCCATTGTTAACTGTGCTCTTTAGGCGATATGCTGTCTGACTTCCACTAGGCTCCTATAGATAACATCTCCCTGGAGCCTGGTCACCACGGTAATGGTTGTGTGAGCTGTTTTTCAGGAGTTAGAACTCCTTGTCCACTTCAGGCCAATCCATCAACCCATCAACTGGGCCTGATCAGATGTCTGACGTCAAGAGACTAAAAACTCCATCCTCAGATCATGCTAACACCACCATTTTGTGAACATGCATCCTGTGAAGAGGTATGGTCTGACTACGCTTGTGCAGATCATCAATTACCTCACCTCTCCTCACCTCCAATCACATACCTCCACATTTCAGACCACTTTGCCCCCTATCCCAGAAATACCCCTGAGCCCCCCATTTCCGGGGAGGTGGATTTGAGACTTGTTCTTCCGTTTCCTCACTCGACTGCCTTGTGGTTAAACTCTCTCTTTGCTGCAATCTCATCATCTTGGTGTTTGGCTTTCCAGGCGACGGGCAAAAACAAACCTGGTTTGGTAACAGAAACACAGGCTCTGTCTCTTGCTCACATTGCAAAAGAGCGCGTGGGATGGGAGATAATGTGGTGACTATCTTTGGAAGCAATTTACTGCACACATTTATCTTCATTATATCAACCCTATGAAATATTATAATCCTGAGAATACTTAGCCCTGTGAAATATTAAAATCTCTATTTTAAACATTAGGATACTTGGGCTCAGAAAAGTAAGTAACCTTTCCAGTGTCATATAAGTGATGTATGAGAAAGTCAAGCTTCAGACTTGGCTCTTTCTCCAAAGCCCATGCTTTTAAGCATCTACTGCCTCTGAGTTAAACTGGAGAAAGGAGGGAAGGTTGAAGGGAACAGCATCACTAGGGCAGAGGGGAGAACCAGGGAACCTGCACAATTCCATGAGCCACACGTGTTGATGCCTTGGTGGCGCTCTATCCAGCCTCTCAGTCAAAAGGATCTTTGGATCTTTGCCTTGTCATGCAACCTGTGAGTGGTGATGTTGGGGCTTGAAAGAAATCCTTCCAATTCTAAGCCCATTGTTCTTTCTAAAGCAAGGGGGCCTAGAGCTGAAAAATATTAATGCCAAAAGAGACCTTGAGGACAATCTGGTAAACTCTCGTTTTCAGGTGAAGAATCAATGTCTGAAGAAGTCAGATCCAAGGCACACTAACGAGCTAGTTAGTAGCAGAGATGAGAGTAGAATGCAGATTCTGTAATTCAATCCTGTGTCCTCACTATATCTCCACAATTTTAAAAATAGCATTAGAAAGATCAATATGCTGTCCATCCAAATCATACAGTATTAAAACAAGTTAATTTAGGATGATCCATTATTATCTTCCATTAATATAACCATGACCATATGACAAAACCATAAGAGAGCAAAGGAAAAGCTAGCCAGTGTGACCTGTGGCTCACTGTAATGTGTCACCTGCATTCCCTCTTCAGAATGGTTTTGATTTTTAAGAACCTCACCATTTTCCAATGAATTCATTCAACAAACACTTACCAAGAATCTACAATGTGTCAGGCATTGTGTTGCGGCACAAGGAAAAAATTAAAAATACACACAGTTCTTGGCAGATCTGTAAACAACTAATTACAGATGTGTTCAGTGATAATAGACCCCAGACCAATAAATGGTGACTGTGTGTGTCATCTTGCTATCCACACTCTAACCTCTCATAAACATCTTTTCTACAACAGTCCTCTGCTTGGAAACTTACTACTCTAGAGTACCGTTCCCTCCTTTTGGAGAGTTCTAATTGCTAAAAGTTCTTTAAATTAAAGCAAAAATCTGCTTTCCTATAATTTCAACTCATTGATCCTAGTCTTGATTGATTCTTTTCTCTCACAAAATGCATGTAGTTATTCTTCTTGTCAGCCCTTCAAAATATTTGAAAACTATCACGTATGATTGTCCCAAAGATCACCTACAACCGTTGCATGATCTTGTCTTAAAGTTACTTCTGAATCTTGGAATGTAAAATGTCCGAACTGACCGCGGGCCCTCTGAAGGTCCCGCGGTTCAAGATTTGGTTTCAAAGAGAAAAAGGATTCCCCTCCCCCTTGTAGCAGAAATCGGGAAGGGGAAAAGCTACAGGGTTACTGTGGGCCCTGGCTCCCTCCCTCTTCTCTCAGCAGGGTGGGGCCGGTTCTCTCTAAAATGGTTGCTCTTTGGATCACCCTCCCTCACTCTCACCATGGCTTATTTTTGCTGCCATCGCTATGCTTGGCCAGTAGAGGGCGATCAAACCTTGATTTCTCTTAGAACAGGGCTAGGAAAGCTGCTCACCCCTTATGGGTCTGAAAACTTCCCTTCTTTCTTTCCAGAAGGAGTCCACTTGCAGCTGCAAAGACATTCATTCAGCTAAAGAAAATGAAAGGAAAGGAGAATAAAAGTGGAGTGATTTAGTTAGCCCCACAGCTTAGAGCTGGAGCTCTGCTGCTAACAAGCCTTGGGAGATTTGGATAGACAACCGGATTCTCTGGAAAATGGGCATAATAATACCTGTTCTGACAACTTGAAAGCATTTGGATCATGTGAGAATGAACTAGCTCTGCAACTACCTATACCAATAGTAAGGGATTTTTAATCTTCAAAACTCTTGGCTACAATATTATTTCTGATCTCTTCTGGGTTTTTTGGTTGGTTTTTTTTTGGTGAGGAAGGTGGGCTCTGAGTTAACATCTGTTGCCAATCTTCCTCTTTTTTTTTTGGCTTGAGGAAGATTGTCACTGAGCTAACATCTGTGCCAATCTTCCTCTCTTTTGTATGTGGGATGCCACCACAGTGTGGCTTGATGAGCTGTGTAGGTCTGCACCCAGGATCTGAACCCATGAACCCTGGTCTGCCAAAGTAGACCACACAAACTTAACAACTACACTGTTGGGCCACCCCTCTTCTGTTTTAATGTCAACCCTCTCTGCCCCCTGCCCCACAGGAATATATGTGGCTCCACCTATCACAGATCCTTTTTTCCAGTCTGCCTTCCCTGGAGAGGGCCACCTGCCTTCTCCTTAATTAGAGAGGATACAGTTTCCTGCCAAGACTTTTACGAGAGCAGATTGCTGGCTTGTTCCCCCTTGTTTGTGGAAGAACCCAGAAAAAATTGGCGTAATCTCAGAGGAGAAGGAGATCACAACGGGCATCTGGCCCAGCCTTCCCCCATGCAACATCCCTTCCTGCCCAGGACCCAAGTGTCCCCCAGCCATCCCTGAACACCTGAACTGATGCATCACAGCCACCTGCTCTGGCTGGCTCTGCGACAAGGTTCTTTCTTCTTCCAGTGGCCTTCACTAGGACCACTCCTTCCGGTTGTGCAACTTGTGCCCTGCACAACGCCAGGGGTCACCACTCATCTTGTTATCAGGGAGCTGTACTATATAGTTATGCTTGCCAGCAGGAGGCAGTCAAGTGTCTTGAGGAAGGGGTGCCTTTTTCTAACTTGCCCTAAGGCCTGGTGGGGCTGGGCAGAGCTGCCTTTACTTGTCTGCCTTACTCATTGCTGTTACCTTTTGTTTTATTATTCCTCACACTCAGCACATGGCCTGACAACAATGTTTGTTGGAAAGGATTTAGTTCTAGTTCTTGGAGTCATGCAGAACAATTGAATCCCTCTTCTAACACGACAGGCCTTTAGATATTTGAGGGCAGAGACAAGTTCCCAGTGAGTTTTCTCCTCACCAAGCAAAACCCTATTGCGCAGGAGGTGGTTTTGCCCTTACCATCCTGCAGTTGGTCTGTCTTTTAAAATGTGGAATCCAGGACAAAATGCACGGCACATGATGACATAACCCAGGCAGAGTCGAGTCAGCCTAGTACCTGCTGTGTTAAAGAATCTGGAGCGGAGGCCGTGCTGAAGACCTCTGAGACTTGGAGGCACTGATGGGATCTACTGGCAAAGGGACACGGCTGGTTTGGGACAAGAAAGGCCTCCTGAAGCTGTGCAGCAATTTCCATCGTTCCAGGGGAAATTTGATTCCTCAGAGGATTTGGGATTTAAAAGGAATTTTGTCAGCTGAGGATTGGGGCAGGGGAAGGAATTGAGCAAGGATTGGGACAATTTGGGAGAATCACAGAAACCGTGTGGAATTCTGTCCATAACATCTGGGACTGAAATGGTCTCTGAACAGTCTTTTCATAAAGACCTGATTTCAAGGTGATGTGTTTTAGGAACTCATGGGATGGAGGACACTGCCAGCACGTTTCACTTACAAAAGGGAGACTTTTGTGAGGGGTAAATGAGAATTCAGGAGAGAAGAGCAAGAGGGACATGAGGAAATAATCATAGCTAATATTTTTGGAACACTTATGTAAGGCAATGTTGTAGGCGCTCCACGTGTAATGGCTCATTTAATGCTTAGGATAACTCTATGTCCATTTTACAGATGAGGACACTAAGACACAGCAAGTCAGTGGTGGATGAAGGACTTGATCTTAGGCAAACTGGCTCCAGTGCCTGTGTGCCTAACCACTATGCTAGGCTGCTCCATAAACATAGCTGTGGGACCACAGCTGTGATGTATGAAGATGGGAGAATAATTGAGCTCATAAAGGAGGACAGGGGACAGTTAAGTAGTGGAAAGAATCTGGTTGCTGGAGTCACACACCTGCTTTTAAAATCCAGCTCTGCCACTTGCTGGGTCAGCCACTTCACTTTCTGCATCTGTAAAATGGGGCAACTGTCTTTGAGAAGTTGACATGTGGATTAGAGAAAATTCATGGTTATTATAACTCATAAGTGAAGGAAGAGGAGTTGAAGGACAGCATAACGTGAACTGACAATGTTTCAAGGAAATGGTCAAATGTTATAGAAAAATGAGAAAATGCTCTGTCAAGAACACCGGCGACCTTAAACAGTGCCACTGAAGTAGGTGGGATAAGGGCTGAGTCACAGGGGCTTTAAGAGGGAGGACACTGGCAGTGAAGAGATGAAAACAGCAGTGATGGTCCACTTGGTAGAGGATTGGTAGCTAAAAGGAAGGGACAAGGTCAAACAAAAGATTTTTACACATTTGCTTTTGCCCCTTAAATCTACAAGTTTGTGCTTATTTAAATGTAGAACTGATGCTGAAGGGTCAGGAGGAGCTTAGAGGCACCCGATCGAGGCCATACCCCTTGCAGGCAGCATGCAAGGGGCTCCAGGGAGCAGGAAGGACCAGAGTGAAGCACATCCGGATGGCCTGGGGCCCTCGGGAAAGAATGCTGAGGGGGTCTCTGCTGGGAAGGGGTGAGGTGAGGCTGTGGTAGGCACGGAAGTTTGCGGGGGCAGGAGACACCCAGACTGTGAAATCGAGACTAGGGGATTGTCTAGTAGGGGCCAGACACCAAGGCAGCCACGTGGGCCTGTCTGCCTCTGGCAGCTCTCCGCAACGAAGGCGCAGGAATGGAGGAAGTGGAGGAAGCCACCAGGCTTTGAACTGGACTGGACAGAGTGAAATGTTGAGAGCAGCTCAGATGGTGAACCCTGACCCTTGTGACTCCTAGGGCTCTTGTCTATACATTGGCGCTGGAAGGCTCGTCGTCTCCGTGTCCAAGCCTTTATTAACTTGGGACAAGAATCTCTCACAAGACCCACTGTCCATAGCAGTGACCAAGTCCAATAAACTACTGGATTTCTTCCTGTTCTTGACTACCCTGTCCCTCACTTCTGTTCTCTGGAATCATTTCCTTAAGTAAATCATCTGCACACAAGCCCTCACCTGTTTCTGCTCTGTCTGTGGGGAACGCAGGCTGAGACAGGTGGACAGGATAGGGTGAAGATCCCCTGAACAGGGATTTGGATGTGAAGATACCCAAGTAAAAATACATGTTTTTTTCACATGTGCCACCTTTTATTTACTTTAGAAAAAATTTGTTTATTCTGCCATAACCTTGGAAAGCAAGCAGGGCAGGGGGTAGTATTAAATACCTTAAGGATTCTGAAACTGAAGCATGCAGGAAAACAAAACACTTTGCACCTCTATTCTGGTTTTTGAAAAGGATGAATGTCAATTATTTAAATGAGACAAAGTAAAAAAAAATCAAATAGAATTTGTCTCAATATATCATGCAGTGACAAAACAAGGTTATCAGGTTAGAGGTCATAGTTTGAAGGTCTCAACTATTGATTGCATGCTGCACCTACCCTTAGGATGTTCAGTTTTCTAAGTTTCATAAATTGGTCAAAGGTTATTTTAATGGTTCCATCTTATAAGAAAATTGTTTGGGGGGGATCATTAAAAAGCTACTTTGTTTCATGGTTTTTCACCCTCTTGCCTTCTTTCCAAGAAGCTACCTGGAGCTCTAAGGTGGTGTTTCATACAGAGCTCTGTGAAATTACTCAGAACATGTTCATGTGTGTGAGGATTGTTTGTGGGTCACAGTTCCAGTTTTTAACTTCGAAATTACACTTTTTTCTTTACCCAAAACATGTGTATTTACACAACCAAGGATGACAAAAAAAACCAAGCGCCACAAATACTGCCACCTAGAGATGATAATTTATTGTTTTACCATGACCCAGAAGAGAAACAACATAAAGAGAATATTTATTACAAATCCCCACAATTTCCTTCCCCAACCTCACTACTCTAGCATTTGTCAGACACCACCGGCCTCCTAAAATGGACCATTGACTATAAATGCATATAAATTTCCTTTTGCTGCCATGTCTCATGATTGAAACTTTAATCCTCAATCAAGGTTTCAAATGATTATTTTCGGTGGAGGAGTTCCTTAGTTTCTAAAAAAACAAACCACTTTTCCTCTAAGATTCCATTATTTATTGAAAGAAGCCTTTCTAGAAAAGTTAATGAGGATTTTAAATGAACAAATTTAATTTAAAATCACTTACTGAACATCTACCAAGCATCTGGACTCTTCAAAGACTAGCGAAATGAAAAGGCCAGGTTTTAACAGCAATAACTTAATTCTGCAGGTATTTAAAGACAAGTAAGTTTCTTCTTTTGGTCTAATTTATTCTAAACTAAGAAACTAGGAACTGACACAACAGGAAAGGGTTGTTTTATCCAGTCTACAGATAAACAAGACAATGCCTGAGTTAGCTCTCTATATAGATTTAGGCTTATCATGTCGAGTTGGTTGTAATAATCTATATTTAACTAAAAGTTAATAAAAATACATACGTTCATTTTAAAATAATTACTGATTTTGCTTGCATATCACCCTTTACCCCTAAACTCATAGATTTTTAGAACAAGATTTTCCTGCATAATCACAATCGGCTTCCTCCCACCCCACCCCCCTCACGTATTTGCTTTCACGTAAGAACCCCGCCTACCAGCAGAAGCATCTCAGTCTAACACGCTCCGCCGGACTGAAACCTTCCTTCAGCTGCTAAGTGGTTGAGCTGAGGAGGAAGGCGAGCGAGCACTGACGCAACACATCCCCAAGTTTCTCTCCTCTCCCTTCGCCAGGCGTCGTCGGCACTATTCCTCCTCAGCTGGGAGCAGGCGCTGTTAAAAACCTCCTCCCCTCGCTCCTTCCTAAAACACCTGACCTCGTCGGGAGACAAAATGACAGAGATTTGGGGCGACTGGGGTTGCCTAGTCCCTTCCCTGGACCAAAGGAACTTAAAACCTAAATCTGAAACTGGAATGAAATCCGAGTTTCAATCCCACCTTTCAATCACTCACAGATTTCATTCTTTATATCTTAAAACACTCAGCCTCACTGCTTAATGAGTGCTTGCTGAAGGGATAAAATTTAATTTCAAGACCAATTAACTTTGCTGATTACTGTGTAAATACTTCATGATTCTTTAGTAAATGGAGGTGAGAATCTCAAAGATTAAAAAAAAAAAAGCTGTTAAAATCACAGCAGACCATTGTTTAGAAGTCAACCTAATGCCCAATCTTTACCTTCCGCTGTTTTAGGATGAGAAAAACTTGGTTTGTGGTATCCACTACTAAACAGAACCAGACAACATGAAACTAAGTTCTCATGTTAAGACATTCTGTATTATGAGATGTCCGAAGTATTTCCCAAACTTCTGTTTGACCTGCAGAATTGGAGATGGCTTACCTCCATATAACTTCAAGTTTGTTTCACAATGCTTTGAAAAGTAAAACAGATAATTTCATTTTCAGATAGAATAAAAAATTAATTTGAATAGCAAAATAAGTAACTGCTTTTAAATGTGCAAGTGTGTTCATTCTAAAAATGAAACATAAATCTGTTACGAAAATTTTTCAAATAATGCTTTTTAGTAAATTCTCCAGTAGCAGTTGAAATAAAAATCTACTCTAACTTCTATGAAAAGACCTATTTATACCACTTAATTTCCTTTTTTCTGATTCTGTATTTCACTGGGCAATCTGTAGACCCTCATTTGGTTTCCCAGATGGAGAACCCCAGCCCCCTCATAAACATTTCTGAGAAGTTGCTCAGAGTGGGACACACAAAAATACAGCTCCCCTGGCAAGTACTGTGGTCACTGTCTGATTACATTTTAACACTGTTACTCCAATTCACACAACGAACCTTCCAGGAGGTGGCAGGATGAACCTGGTTAGCTAGCTTTAGATGCGTACATCAGGATGACCAGACCCTGCAATAAAAGGTGATCGATTCTAGGATAAAAACTAGAAAAGAATTCTTTCACAGCTATGAATCTTCACAAGTCCTCTCTCCTAATCATCATAAACCGGGGAAGAAATGGGAGCAGGGACGGCACGCAGGAGCACAGACAAGAATATTGCAAAATGCTTCTCAAGCCTTATCAGGAAAACTTTCTGTAATGCCAGGAACTGGAGGCATCTGTGCCTATTTTCCAGGAAAGAGTCCACCTTGGTGTTTCCCTATCCCAAATTTTCTAAGCACAAGGATTTAAGAGTTAGTGGGGGAAGCAGGACTATGGTTTACAGAATCCGGTCAAGTTAAGTGGTCCCACTGGCCTTTCCAGTATACTCCCTCCTCTAGATTCATGGAGAAGACCCTCTTTCTCCCCAGACAAGCTCTGAGAACCTGTTCTCTTTGTTTGAAATGGTGATCTGGCAGCTAAGAGGTTAACTTCCTGGCTTTGAAGAGAAAATTCTCAGGAAGCTACAGATGTTTACAGGAATTGTTCCATTTGAGTGCCCTATGAACTTGTCTCTCCTAACAATCGACTACCCTCCTCTCCAGATCTGATAAGCACCAAACTATGGAAATTTTTTCTCATTTTCCTCCTCCTCAGTTCTGTGAACTGATTTTTTGTCTATAACCACATCGACTTTTTCACTACTCACTCCAAAACTTTGCTCTCTTGGAGTGATGTGTTCTGTCAAATAGATTAAAATAAAATACACTATCTGTTTACAGAGAATATACAGAATAACAACAGGGGCTGGAGGTACAAAACACAAGACACTGACATCATGGTCATACAAAATATATAGAAGTACCCAACATTAACAATTTTTGTAAGAAGCACATTTTGCTATTTCTTTAGCATTTCCCCACATTGTTTTCTTCTGCGGATCCTCTGGAGTTAAGATTGAGTTTCCTCTGCAGTGTTTCTGAAATTCGTTATATGACTGGAACGTACTGACGGAATTCATTTTCTGTCCAAAGCAACGAGTGCTATACGTGAAAGTTTTCCTCACATATAATGTTAGTAAAGTTTATTTACAGTGTAAGCTTTCTGACGCTAAGGGCTGAGATGTGATTAAAGGCTTTGCCATATTTATCACATTCAAGAGGTTCCTTTCTGGAATGAATTCTCTGATATATGTTAAGATGTGAACTGTCTCACATATCAAACACGTCCTCTCTGTACATATTTAGCACAGTTTCACCTTTATGCCTTTAATAAAAAACTAAGTGCCTTACATATCAAGATGCCTCACGCATCTGTATTCAGGCTTTAGCCTTGACTGCCAGGCTGGAGTAGAAACAAATACCCCACAACCTGAAGAATTTTACCTCTCTTCCTGGCAAGGTTAAGGTATATTTTTAAAAACCCTTCAAAAACTTCCATTAGGTCAACTAGCATGCTAATGGTTAACTGTAGAGTACTTAAACTGTTGACAGACTTCAGCCAGTCAAGAACTTTCGAGTGACTATCCTGAGCACTAATTAGATGTTGTAAGCCTGTTTGACCATGACCCAATTACACTCTGCACTGAGCAGCAGGTAAAGGAATGCAATGCAAATAAGCTTTAATAAACAGCTGTAACCCGTTTTCTTCAGAAAACATATCTTCAAACAGCTGCTTCAAGGCTGAAGATCTGAAGCAACCCCAGGGGCAACCACACATAGTCAGCACACTGTCCCAGTAAAACGGGAATTAAATGTGGGGGCTCAGGTTATATTTAACTTCCACTTAAAAAAAAAACAAAAATGATGGCTGACTTACGCCAGCATGTAGTTGCGGTTGAAAAAGGCCCACCTGGAACCGAGCAAAGTTCTTTCCCTCTTAAGAACAGTCAGTGCTTTGATCAGTGCCTGGGGGTAAGTACCTCACTGCCTTCAGTCGCTTCCCAGCAGCCAAAGTTGTAGCTCAAAAGCACCAGCGGTTGTTCTATGCAATCATCGCTGCGGCTCGCTCTTTGAAGAAAATCCTGAAAGCATTTTTTTCTACCTTCACTTTACTGTAAAGAGTTACTTACATAAACTCTTTGGGAGTATCTCATCTGTTTTTCTTAAACTGGATGGATAGGAACATTCTGGTCAGCAGCTGACTTCCTTGAAGTTTCCCCACGCAACATGATGAAACTGCTTCGAAGCTACAGGGAAGTTGTGGTTGGTCCAAGTAGTAAAGCCAAGCCAAAAAAAAAAAAAAAGAATTACTGCTGTGCAGAACTGTAGTTTAGTCTAGAGCTGAGGCCACAGCTGCTCCGATCCCGCTGGCTCCCCATAAAGCCATGCTGTCTCCCATGAGGAGCTGGTTCCTGTTTAGTGAACAACTGCTGAATTCTAGTTTCAGTTCTGTTTCTCGATGGGAGACCGCAAACTCTATGTGGGGTTCTCCCATTATGGGGAGTCTTCAGGTTTGGTCTTAGCCTATGTTTCTAAGTTCCTGCAGGGCTGTCCACAATCATTTGCGTGCTCTCATGAGCAGTCATCTCTACCCAAGTCCCTAATGAGTACCCGTGGAGCGCATGATACTTGGGTCTCCTGTATGTGTATCCCAAACCGCATGATACTTGGGTCTCCTGTATGTGTATCCCAAACCAGTCTCTGTCACTAGTTTTGAGGCAGCCAATTGCATCCTCCTGCGCAGATGATGGAAAAGCTCAAAGTTTCATAACCTCACCTCAGTCTTTAGTGATGAGAAGCAGAAAAGACCCTTGCAGTATGACTACGATACAGTTAACCACATCCTAGCGTGTTGGTGAACTTCACAGAGCAACAACGTGTTTAGTAACTGCCAGCTAACGATGTCAAATGCTTTTGCAAAGTTTCTGGAAAGTGTGGGGAAAAAATGCTCCCTGCAACTTTCCTTTTTCTGAAAAAGCAACAAAAATCACATCTTCTGAACTATATTATGTAAAGTTACAAATGATTCAGAAAGTGCCCAAATCATCAGGTTGTTCAGCTGCTGACTGAAGAGAACTCTGGCTAAGATCTTTACCGTAGAAAGATGTCAAGAAATGGCCTTAGTAAGTGTTCATAGTTTTCTTCTTTAAGATGACGACAACAGAGTCATTTCTGACATTCCATGGTACTCACTCACCGATCCATGTTTAGAAAGAGTCTATGCAGGCAGCCAACCAGCACCTTTCTTTTATATTTAGGACAAAAATAGCATCAGACCCTTGAGGGTTAGCATGCCTCAGGCTCTGAAGGTCCTCTTCAAAAGCTGGGTCAGGCTACTACACTTCAGGTACTCATGACTCACAGGGCTTTATCATAAATGCAAAAGTCCTGTTGGAAGTCAGGCAGAATGAGTGCCTCTTCTGCGTTCAGCACTGTGTCCAGTGCTGTGGGGGATATAAACACATCCCTTGACAACGGAAGCATCTCTTTTGGGGGGTGATGAAAACTTTCAGACACAAAACCATGAAGGATTAGAAGAGAGTGTACAATCAAGTGCTAACTTGTGGAGAAATGCATTTAGGAGTGCGATAGTGCTTTAGGGATTTCTAGAAGGGAGAGAAGTGTTTTGAATCATTGTTGCCATTTCAGTAGAATTTCTCTCAGTGATGAGGATAGAACCATCTACATGTGTTGCAGTCCTTTGGAACTGTAGACTGGTGCACGTACTCTCTCTTTCAGGAAGAGACAGAAATCTTTGGTTTAATACTCATCAGCACAGTCCTCGATTTCCATAGCTTTGGTAGGCTACCAGTGATCATATATATAACTTACTGTATATATAACTAGTTTGAGCAGCATGTCCCAATGGAGTTTTTGTTTTTTAACTGTTCCTCTTTTTTGAGAAATAAGGTACAGCCAGATGGCGGCCAGGCAGGGCTTGTTTGCAGCAAGCAGCTTTTTAACCTTGGTATCATTTTCAGAGCCAATCTTAATCTTTCAATCATATATTATGGTTGCTGAGAGTCCAATAGCGCCTTAGAGGTATCCTCATTACTGAAAAGCTTGACATTTTAGTGTGTGTGCTTTCATCTCGTGTGGAAAGAGCATGTCGATTATCCAGGACTAGCTTTCCCCTGCAGGGGCTGTGTGGAAGAACTAGATGCCCACAGACTGCGAAGGCAAAACACTGCTGATGTAACTACAAGGATCCTTAGTGTGATTTTTTAAAATCTGTTGAAGCTGTTTCTTTCCCCTCCACGGGCACACATCTCTGAGATAATTTTAGAAACGAAAGGGGGAAATGGCTTGTTGACAAACTCTTGCTTTACACACAGCTTTTCAGGAACGCTCCAAACGCATCGAGGGAGGCCGGGCTGTACTCGGAGGCGCGCTCTCTGGTGTGGATTCTGTGGTGCAGAGTGAGCGTTGAGCTCCGGGTGAAGGCCTTGCCACACTTAGTGCACTTATAGGGCTTTTCTCGGGTGTGAATCCTCCGGTGCAGAATAAGGTATGAGTTTCGGTTGAAAGCTTTTCCACACTCGCTACATTCATAGGGCTTTTCTCCTGTGTGGATCCTCTGATGTTTAGTGAGGTCTGAGCTCTGGCTGAAGGCCTTCCCACACTCATTACATTCGTAAGGTTTCTCTCCGGAGTGGATTCGCTGATGTAGAATGAGATTTGAACTATGACTGAAGGCTTTGCCACACTCGTTACATTCATGAGGTTTCTCTCCTGTGTGGATTCTCTGATGGAGGACAAGGTTTGAGTTAAGACTGAAGGCTTTCCCACACTCACTACATTCATAGGGCTTTTCTCCAGTGTGGATTATTTTATGGCGAATAAGGCTTGAACTCCTTGTGAAGCATTTACCACATTCATCACACCTATGAGACTTGGCTCCTGTCGGAACCTCCTCAGGGGTGTTAAAGTTTGAGCTCAAACTGAAGCTTCTTCCCAATCCTTTACCCTTCTCCCTTGGACCTCTCTCTCCCGTGGTGGGTTTTTTTTCCTTGACTGTAGCTGGCCCTGAATCTTTCTTTTCTTTTCCAGTTTTCTCCTCAGGGTTTCTTAGCTGCCTTTCTACTATTCTGCCCTGCTGTTCACGTTTTTCTCCAAAATCTTTCTGGAATCTTCCTGTTGTCTCCCCACGTGATGCTGAGTCTTCTGCAATTTCAGCCTTTGAGGTTGACTCCTCATTCTCATTCCTGTTTTCACAACCTGACACAATAAATACAAAATACAAATAGCATCTTTTTCTTTTCAATATAATCAGCTGACAGTGTTTTTCAGAAAGCTTCTACATGCCTGCAAAATGACCTCATAATATTAATCAGAGATAAAGTAGGAGAAAAATAAGGAAAAAAAATAGGGACAGCAGGGAGTAGAGCTGGGAAGTGAGAGGGCACGCAAAGAGTGGAGAAGACAACAAACGGAGTGTGCAGAGGGGACGGGAATGAACAGCCATGCTGGGGAATGAGCAGAGGGGACAGAACCAGTAAAGGAAGGAAGGGAGGCAGAATTAACACGAGAGGTCACAATTCACAGTTCTACTGTTGGGCACCTGATAACTAATTTGAAGGAATATACATTTAAAAAATCATATTTCATTTCTAATGCAAGCATTTATGAGTTAAAAACAAAAAGAATGGATAGATCTTTCCCAGAAAATATTAAGTGGTATTAGCAGAAAGAAAGGAACACAGTTAACAAAGGAAAAGTGAATACTCCTCCAATTATGTGAAACTTTTATCAATAAGGTCATGGTTAATGGGAAAAACAAGGAGCTCCGAACTTAGCAGTTATAAGGACCTTCAGACAAAGGAAATCATTTCTCTTCACCATGGGGGACAGCAGAGAGCTGCCAGTGCTCAACCAGGAGAGATGAGGGCGAAGAAGCTGGGTGGGGCATTAGTAAACATAATTAAATCCTTCACTGACAGACAACTGAGAATAATTGCGAACAGAAGAGAAACCGAAAACAATGCTGGAGACAGGCATGGAGATAACAGAAGAAAACAAAATTTTACAAATGCAGAGCTGATCCTCTCATTTCAGCAATCACATATTAAATGCTGGAATATATTTTTGCTGTAGCCTGCTACATTCTGTGTGTCACTTTGTTTTCTAAGTAGAGAGTGAAAATTGTTCAATAAACACACAATATTTTACATATGTTTACATTTGTCTAGGAATAAAACAAAAATATCCCAATTCTACTTTTTTTTACTTGGCCTTCAGAAACCTCTCCAGGTAGGTCTGCACCATCCCAAGAGGCCCCTGAATGCAGTTACTGAGGGAGCTAAATACTATCTAACTCCTGACTTGAGTGATGCACCGGCTTTTTTTTTTTTTTGGAGGAAGATCAGCCTTGAGCTAACATCTGCTGCTAATCCTCCTCTTTTTGCTGAGGAAGACTGGCCCTGAGCTAACATCCATGACCATCTTCCTCTACTTTATATGTGGGATGCCTACTACAGCATGGCTTGTCAAGCGGTGCCAAGTCCGCACCCAGGATCTGAACAGGCGAAACCCGGGCCGCCGAAGTGGAATGTGAGCACTTGACCACTGTGCCACCGGGCCCGCCCCTGACTTGAGTGATGAAATTACCATAAATACTGAACCAATTTTAAGGAAGAGGAAATCGGTCCACTTCTTTTGAATTCCAAGCCAAGCTCCTGACGGTCTAGATAATTCCCAGACTATTCCCAATGTCTTTTTTTAAAAGCTATTGCAGAGTAAGCAATACCCAGCTCATAAATACAGATCAGTTCTTTGGCTTAACTTTCATCTAGTCCAAAGGGCAGTTACCAAGAAGCCATAAACCCCAGTTACTCCTATGGCTCAAAACGAAACCTGACGTTTCTTTGCTAACACCCTGTCTTTCTTCATGGTTTCCCTTCATCCACCCTCCCTCTGCCCTCCCCAGGCAGAAGTCTCACTGTGGACTTCCCCGTGGTAAGACTCCTTTGAGAGCTGCGTTGCGGTATATCTCCCAGGGGCTGAGATCTAGCAGAGACAAATGGGAACGTCTGTCAATTGTGGTACCTCACAGACCTTCTTCATTCTTATTACACACCCAGGAGCCAGAGCTCTTCAAAGATCCCCATTAGTTTTGACACTGGGAATCCCGATCATGAGGGAGGCGTGGGTGCAGGTTCACGGAATTATATAAAGCTGTCGCGGAGCAGTGCTCACTGGATGGAAGAAGACACAGAGTCCATGGAAGGATGTTGGTAGGTTCAGGAGCATGATCCCGGATTACGGTTAGAGAGATGATCAGTTCTCACCTGGCCCTTTATACCAGGAAATACAGATACTGTCAGATGCCCCGACAGAGGTGCCTAAACTAACCCCTGAGGAGTGGAGAAGAATCCTCCCAGGTAACGGAGTGGCTGAAGAGGTAAGGACAAGAACGCAAGAGTATTTCTGACTTCAAATAGCAAAAACTACCTAGAGGGAAAAAATCCACCTGGAATCAGGGAGTCAAAGCACCAGGTTTTTGGGGTTAAATGAATACAAATGTTCTGATTCTCTATCCGGTCTGAAGAAAGGGGCTCAGTGGTCTCTAAATCCTGGTTAACACTCAACTGAACACATCAGAGATCCCACAACTAACAAGAAAACAGGCAAAACAATCTTATCAGACAATAATCCTGCATCAGTCTTACCCTGGGAAAACACGTTCCCATAATTCTCCTGCCTGTTGTCCCTATTGAGATTCCTCCGAGCCAGGTTCTGACATCCCCATTCCTCCAGGATGAGGGACACGGCCATGTCCTCGATCTTCACCATTGCCTGAAATAATGAGATCCCCACACTCAGTTCTCCCGAAGCTCAGGGACAATCCCACTGCCCAAACCTGGAGTCAGGGACAGAGTTGACTACAAACCTACAGGATGCTGGGAAAGAAAAGGTGACCATGCCAGGCTCTGGTGCATGGAGCGGGGAGTGAGGCTGCTCTGTGGGCAGGGGCATCAAGAGTGAGTGTCCTGAGTGGAGACTGCTAAAAGAGCTCCAGAAGAGAGGCAGATACGAGGGACTCAGGAGGGCAGAGGGGCCCACAGCTCACCTGGGAATCTGCCGTGAATAGTGCAGATGCCATCGCCTGGTCTCGGGGACTCCCCTCATTATGAGGGGCAGGAACGTGGGTGGCAGGGAGAGCTGAGGGAGGAGAAAGGAGCTGTGAGTAAAACCAGCTCTGCTCTGGGCCTCCCCTCGAAGAAGGGCCCAGGGGACTCTCTTTCCTGCACCAGCATGCTTGATATTCAACGTTCAACTACAGAATAGATAACCACAGAGAACATGAAGAAAAACCATGACCTCTACATTCCCAAGACTTCTAGTCTTAAGCAAGAGTCACAAGGAATCATATAAGGGTCCTTAAAATCACCTGGTCCAACCCCTTTATTTTAAAGGGGAAACTGAAGCCCTGAGGAAACTGAAGTCCTGAGAGGGTAAATGACTCGTCTAATGTCACACAGTTAAGAATGGCAGAACCAGAACCAGAACCCAGGTTCCTATTCTCAGCTACAGAAGTGGGTAACATTTAGCCCATGATTCAAGTCTGGGTCATAATTTAATTTTCTCCAGTGTAAGGAACAGTACCAGGACACGAGAATCCCATTTAGTTGTGAAAAACACACCACGGCTTTAAAAATCTTTAGCTGTAGGATCTTGAAACACAGGGTAAGAAGGGGATCATCTTACTTCTGGGTAAGTTTTTCCATTTCCATCCCTCTACTTTTCTCTCTCACTGAACCAAAGAGTTTTTTGATAAAATGTATACACGGTTCAAATGTTGACAAGACATTTACAAGAGTACAAAGGCCTGGGTTGACACTCATCTAACCAGACATCTATAACATAGTGAATGATCACACTAATTGCAGTGTGTAAGAGCAAGTAGAACAATTTTCAAGTGCGAAATTGAAATCCTCCCTTGCCAAGTAATAATAGATTTGGAAATGTTACTGCTAAACAGGTAATGTTACTGAGCCGCAAAGATATTAGGGAAATGAATTTGAAACTGAATTACTAAACCTTGCACCTATTTCAGAACTTACAATAATAAGACAAGCTAAGTAAAATGTACAAAAAGATCGAGTACCCAGCACTTCAACTTTCTGACAGTTAGGAGCACTCCGGAAGACGAAGCGCACAAAGAAGAAATTAAGAATGAGTGCGTATGCCTCAATTCGTTGAGGAACTCTGTACTAAGTAATAAGTGTATGTACCAGGGTCTCTGAAACTAATTCTGGCAACCTGAAGCTCTAATCTGGCACTTAAAACCATGAATATCCTCCTCAATTTCCTGATTTTCCCCTGTGGAGTGTCGAGAGACCCTGTAATCCCTGGAAGGGGTTGGGTGGACAGTGGTGGATGACATCACAGTGCATTGGTATATGTGGATTTCTCCAGCACGTGAATGCTGGCTATCCTCCAGGATATACAGACAAGAATGCTTCCTTAAGTGCTAATATTCCTACCCCAAATGTCATCACAAATAGACACACTGGCTAAGGAATGTGCCTTTATCAACTCTTCTTGGACAACTATAATTTTAGTATGTTATTGTTTATACTGATATCCTATGCACCTACTTTGATTTTAAAACTGGATAAAGATATTGTTAAAAGTCCCTCAAAGGAAAAAAAATTAAAACTGAGTTTTATTTATATGACCCTGAAGTGATTTTTTTCCCCATCATGTTCCTCACCCAAAAACAAAATATTTTTTCCATTGTTTGAAATTTCTAAAAGAAACCTAGAAGAGTGAAGTTACAGAATATTTTTATACATTTTAAATAAAATAAATTTTTCTTTTGGAAGGAAAATTTTTTTTTTTTTGAGGAAGATTAGCCCTGAGCTAACATCTGCTGCCAATCCTCCTCTTTTTGCTGAGGAAGACTGGCCCTGAGTTAACATCCGTGCCCACCTTCCTCTACTTTATATGTGGGACATCTACCACTTGCCAAGCGGTGCCATGTCCGCACCTGGGATCTGAACCCGTGAACCCCGGGCCGCCGAAGGGGAACGTGTGCATTTAACTGCTGCGCCACCAGGCCGGCCCTAATAAAATGAATTTTAAAGATGATCCTTTTTTAACATAATTTATGACATACTAGGGTGTTTCAAAACCCAGGCTGAAAATATATCATCTCTTCCCAGCACTTTCCTATAAAAAAAAATCTGCTAGACATCCAGAATGCTGACAATTCAGTAAATAATGTAATGTCCACCCAAGTTCACTATGCACATTTCATGTAACTCGTTAGTAACATTATTTGACTCCTGAGATTCGTCTGTAAGTTATATTTCTCTTCACGTTTAATAATGATGACAACCATGTATAATGATAAAAACAGCATGCTTCTTTATTACAGGCACTTAGCAACACAGAGAGGGCACGCCCACCCGAAACAGTCTGCATCTTTCTCCCACATGAAGATTTGCTTCTTACCTCGTGACTGTAAGAGGCGGGGTTTCCGAGATGAATGCTTGAAATGGGACTGGGCAGCTTCAGGATGAAGGTCAAAGCTCGAGGACTCCTGTACTGGATCCAGAGGCACCATCCCCCTTGCGAGCATCTCAGGTCCATGAACTTGACCTGGGACCTGAGGGACAAACAGGTTGGGCTCACGGGTAAATCGTGTTTTAACAGGAATTTAAACAAATGGAAAAACCATTACGTATACCAGTGGATGCAGTGGGGAGAAGGCCAGAATACTTTTTAATATCCAAACCGAGCTGGGAGAATAACCACCACAAAGACTACTCACATTAGATTTAAATGAGTAACTTTCTCTTTGTTCCAGTCTCAAAGTCCACGTGCTGCTCACATACAATAGGTTCCACTCCTTCTTACCTGCTGTCCTGATAAATCAAGCTCCAAATCTTCCAGAAGGGTCACAGCCTCCTCCCCACTATCGGGACGGTACTCCTGCAGCCAGACCTGGAGCTCCTTGGGCAGAATGGAAAGGAACTGCTCCAGCACGAGCAGCTCCAGAATCTGCTCCTTGGTGTTTATCTCTGGTCGTAGCCACTGATGACAAAGTTCTTTCAGTCGACTCAGAGCCTCTCGAGGCCCAAAAGTGTTCTGGTAACAGAAGTGCCTGAAACGTTGGCGGAATATCTCCGGGTCAGGAGGAGGGGTCTCCTGCAGGCTGGAATCCTGCCCCCACATGTGGTCCTCCTCATCTTCCTCTTCCACCTTCACTATGACAATGCCATCCTTCTCCTGGGCAGCCTGGGGGGAGAGACCCGTGGCTTCCCTTGATTCAGCAGTCATCATTCAGGCTCGGGGAACCGACTTGATCCAAATAGGGTCTGTGCTCTCCTTTCTGTCCTAGGAGATGTTTCTGGTACTTGTTTCTGCACTATTCCTGAGGTATTGAAAAAAGTTATTAGCACCTTTATGAAAAGTGAACTGTGCTGCTAACCCTTCATACAAGGCTTCACATCAAGGCGCTAAGAATGCCTCTGAACAGTAAAGGGGGAAAAAAAGCCTCAGGGCTGCACTGTTTTCACTGTCACTTCGTTTTCACTGTCACTCTGTATATTAAGGCTTGCAAACAGAAACCTCCAACAGGCGAATTCCACCCTCAGGGTGTTTGTCGAGTCTGAGCACCTTACCTCCAGGAGGACAGCAGGTTGTGACATCAGGTGTTTAAACTGCTTAGCCCAGGAGAGCTGAAGGTCAGCAGGGTGCCAGGCACCAGGCTCCACACAGGGCACGCAAAATGGCATATCCTGCCACAATAACCCCAGCAGGTGGGCACAAGTGCTAGTACCACTTTACAGATGACGTGACTGAAGCTTAGATAACTTCATTTGCTCGCTAGCAGGTGGTTACCTACGCGGTGGAGTCAACATTCAAGCCAAATTTGAAGTCCTGCCCTTGCCAATCTACCACCTGGCTACTTCTATTATTTCTTCTTTTTTTTTAAGATTTTATTTTTTCCCTTTTCTCCCCAAAGCCCCCCGGTACATAGTTGTATATTCTTCATTGTGGGTCCTTCTAGTTGTGGCATGTGGGACGCTGCCTCAGCGTGGTCTGATGAGCAGTGCCATGTCCGCACCCAGGATTTGAACCAACGAAACGCTGGGCCGCCTGCAGCAGAGCGCGCGAACTTAACCACTCGGCCACGGGGACAGCCCCTATTTCTATTATTTCTATAGGTGCCTTAGTCAGTCTAAAGCTGTGGTCTTCAAAGCACAAGATGATCTACCTTGGGTACAGAAAGAAAACGTCAGAATGCCTATTTATATTGTAAGCATTAGAGAAATTAAGCATATTTTATGTACAAATTGACACGAACAACCTCACTTGGTCTACATGTTGAACTGCCCCATGCCACACAGGGTGTATGATACATCCCAAAGGAAGAGTGGGAGCCCCCTCCCCCCGTACAGAGATGCCCTCATTCACTCGTTCACTTTTAGGTACTGTGGTGTTTCCCAATTTACCTGAGAACACTTAACGGAAATAATGGATTATTTTTATCCAGCCTTAACTAATGGCCTTCCTAAAAGAGACAAGCATGGGGGGTGGGTGGAATGGGTGAAGGGGGTCAAATGACACAAACTTCCAGTTATAAGATAAATAAGTTGTGGGGATGTAATGCACAGCATGGTTACTATAGTTACTAATACTGTATTGGATATTTGAAAGTTGCTAAGAGAGAAGATTCTAGAAGTTCTCATCACAAGAAAAAAAAATTGTAACTATGGTGATGGATATTGACTTAGTGTGGTGATCATTTCGCAATATATACAACCATCAAATCACTATGTTGTATACCTGAAACTCATATAATGTTCTGTCAATTATATCTCAGAAAAAAAGAGAGACAAGCAGCTTTAAAGATTCTTCCAGAGAAACTACAATTAGAAGAAATACCAATGATGCAAACACACGTGAACAAGAAAATGGTACAGCTGAAGCTTCTATCTAGAGTAAGGTTCTACTCTGCCAGATTAGAGGGTGAAAACCAATGTGGCTCTAAATCAAACAAGAAGTCAACAAATAAGAAGGCAGCTCCTTAAGAAAACAAAACAGAGTGTGAAGAACTATTATGAGAACAGGTGTATGCTGGGAGATGTTTCCACTGTTAAGTAGTTTTAACTGCCAAAAATCGTACTAAGTATCCTGGAAAAATCCTTATTACACATTTTAAAAACTTGGAGGGGCCAGTCCCGTGGCCAAGTGGTTAGGTCTATGCGCTCTGCTTCGGAGGCCCAGGGTTTCGCAGGTTCAGATCCGGGGCACAGACCTAGCACCACTCATCAAGCCATGCTGAGGTGGTGTCCCACACGGCAGAACTACAAGGACCTACAACTAGGAGATACAACTATGTACTTGGGGGCTTTGGGGAGAGAGAAGGAAAAAAAAAAGAAGATTGGCAACAGATGTTAGCTCAGGGCCAATCTTTAAAAAAAAACTTGGAAAAACTTCATCTGTTTAAAAATGTTCCAAATCAAGAATTTTAGTGGGTCTTAGGCCTGTTTGTTAAAAATATAAAACACCTTTAGATTAGTTTGTAAGAACAGATGATTTAAGGGCATGGAAAATGGAACTGTACTAGCTGAATTTCAACAGCAACAAAAAGCGTGCTTGGTGGACAGGACCAAGCACGAGTTACTAAGCAGTCGACAATGCGTTTCTTCCATGTGAAGTGACAAATCTTTGGGAAATATTTTTTTCACCTGTGCAGCCATCAAAATTAAGCACCAAATACAAGATAGAGTTTTAAAGACTGAGTATCACAATGAGTTAAGCCAAGAGTTTTAGATCAGCATAGCATTTTTAATTACATGGCTCTCACTAAAAAGTTATTAACAATTTTGGTGGGAAAGGAATCATGTACATTTAAAGCACAAAAATTATTTTTAAAGAGCACGATTTAATGTACTGTTTTATTATACAAAATGTTGGTGTCAACGCAAATAATCAATAATCAATGCATAAATCAAAATTGGGGTGAGTTTATTGTATGAGCCAGCCTGAGGACCATACAGCCTGAGAGAAGTAACCTCCACCAGGGGAAGAAGTGCTCCGAGGAAGAAGCGGCGTCTACAGAGCAGTTATACGCCATCTTGGAACAAGGAACACACACCAAGTATAACAGGAATCTCTCTTTTTTACTATGATCATAAGATGTCTTGCTAGCCCAACAGGTCAGTGGTCACGAGATGCACACAACAGGTCAGTTTGACCCTTAGTTTCTGGGAAGAAATGCTTATCTCTAAAGAAATGCTGATCTGGGGTGAGGCATACATCCCTATCTTTAAGGGCATTTTTCTTTGCTTTGGGATATTGTAAATGTTTAAAGCAGATGTACAAGGCATGCTGGACAGGCACGTCAGGTCATTCTCAAAAGCAAGGTCAGGCCGGATTAGTTTTAAACCAACTGGCTTCCTCATATGCCTCAATACGTTAACTGTTTTTAATTGCTTTTCATTTATTCATCATTGGTATAACAGTATATGTTTGTAATTTTTATAAATAGTTTTTACTGATAAGAATGTGACCAAAAAAGTTTGGAGATGACTATGTTAATTACAGAAAATATGACTGTAATTTGAGATTTATCACAGGATTAGTTCTTCTTTCTCCTTTGTCCCTAATGAAAAATAGAAATTCTTATTACAATAGCAGTCTATAATAATAACAAAGAACATTACATTCAAAAAGGCTTTCTACATAAATGTAAGATGTGGGAATCAAGTAATTTCTCTAATAATTTTAAACTAGCAAAAGTCCTATTGCAAACCATCTTCTAGCCATTCCCATCGATGGATTCCCTCAGACCTGTTTTGCACCCCAGCTTCCTTGCTGCAGTCTTAATATATTTTTTCAATTTCAGAGCAGCTTTACCTGCTTACAGCTACAATTATTCAACTTCCTAAACACTTCTGCAGATCTACAATATGCAAGGTGCCTGCTAGACTGAGGGGAATAAAAAGATGAGAAGCACGATTCCTATTTTTACATAAATAATTACAGTACAGAGAAGAAGGTGCCAACTGTTCTAAGGAGGTTTCAGTAGCAGTGCAAGAGGAGCCCTGAGAAGTAACTGACAGCCTTAATAAGACACCTTCTAGGAAGAGGCCCCCGGGAGCTGGGGCACAGAATAGCCAGAACCTCTATAGGAAGAGGCAGCAAGTTTGCCTAGTTTCTCCCCACTGGCTGCTAAATAGTTCCTATAAACCTTAGTTTCTTTCATTTCATTTTGAGAAGTCAAAAGAAACATGATCTTCTGCTATGCTTCCCACAATTATTTTCCACCACCCGAAGTCAGGCTCCATATCTCCTGCCTAGACTAGTGCCATAGTCCCGTATCGTTTCTCTAGATTCAATTTCTCCCTGTTCCAATACCAACAATACACCAAGGTCAACAGAGTATTGCCAAAGTATGCTTCTGGCTATTCCCTCCTTCTTCTCAATTATTGTCAACGAATCCTCAATATCTACCAATTCAGTGTTCAGACAACACACTACACTACTTTTCTTAGTAGCAAGCCCCTATATTTCAGCCTGTCTGGCCTATTAATGATCCCCAGGGTGATTTTTCATCCTCACTCTGCTGTGAACCATCTCCCACCGTATCAACTCTATGGGTCAAATTTTCACTCACCCTTCAAGATGTGTAATGTCTCCTGACATTCTGAATTAAATAAGGTATCTTCCTCCTTTGAACACCCTTAGTACTTTCTTTGTTCTATCTTATGGCACTTACATCCTCCTTGTATTATCACTATTTGGGTGACAGTTCCTATCTCCACTCCCAACTAAATTTTAAGCCCCTCAATGACAGGCACTCTTGTCTTTTTTGTAATCATCTCCTAGAGAACCTGGCAGAGTTTAATTCTGTTAAACTGAATAAAAGAAATAAGAACCACTCAAATTACCACAGCCCTCCCTGCCATCTGCCTTTTGTGGCAATTAGTGATCAGACGTTCTACTAATATCTCAATCGCACAGGCTCAGATTCTCACCTTCCTTGCCCCCTCTCCTTACATGCATTCAGTGTCCAAGCACCAGGTAGAAGGAATTCTTCGTTCATATATATTTTTCTCCCTAGCTGTATGAAGTCCAGATTCCTCCCTTTGGTTCCCTGCCTTCATTTTCTTCCTCCCCACAATTCATCTCCTACCTTATTCTCAGATTCTTCTTCCTAAAACTCTATAGCCTTGCGTCAACACACCCCAGTACCTGGTCCCAGTTTCCCCTCCAGCTTCAGTTCCCATCAATGTCTCTCCCTCCCCCGCATGAACCTTCTCCATCCAGCAAGATGAGTCTACTCAGTATTTCCCATATTGCCCCTGTATTTTGATTGCTATCCTTTCCTCACATCACACTCAGTGCCTGGGATTTCCTTCCCAGTCTCTCTGCCTTTTCAAATCCTACTTCTCTGTCAGACCTAAGCTAAAATGCCACTTGCCTCTCATCACTGTTCAATTCAAGCCTCCCGGAGGCAGAATAGTAAGAGCCAACGTTTATTGAGGGCTTTCTCTGTACCAGGTATCATATGAAGCATTTCACACAGCTATCATCTCACTTTATAATGACAAACCTAAGGTTTACTGACATTAAATAACATACCCAAGGTCACACAGCAATTAAATGGCAGAGCCAGGATTTGAAATTAGGTCTATGGGACTCCTCACTTCAAGCTCTAACCATCATACCAAACTCACTCTGTCCCAACATGTGGGGTAAGGAAGGGCTTTTGTGTACATACAGAGTCCTTCTGAGAGGAAGACCCATGAAGGATGATCACTCAGGAATGGGCTTCACCTGCCACCCACTGTTTTCACTGGAGAGCTATGTGACTCAGGAGACACAGGAGGAGAAGCAAGTGGGAATCATCTAAAGTCTAACCAGGTGGGACCTTGAAACAGGATAACTGAACTACTGCAGTAACTAGCCTAGCACTAGAAATCTCTATTTTTATGAAAATTCTATCCTGTCTCAGCTATAGTAAGGAGAATAAAAGGAATCTTCATTTGTGCCCACACTTAGGCCAGAGTTTTAAAGAGCAGAATACTCCTGGATCAGTGGGACTCAATAGGAAGACTCTGAGGAGGAAGTGAGACCTAAAGGGACAGAGACAAGGGCATGGGCATATGCCCTCTTCCCTCAATTGCGACAGGTCCTCTCCCCCATCTCCCAACATTTCTCTGCTCCTACTCTGGACAAGAGAAAGGTCACAACAGCAGTGGAAGGGCTGGGTTTTATTTTAGGTCTCCCAGAGGATCTGAGCACACAATCTTTTCTCCTTTCTCTAAACTCCTGGCCCTAATGGTCTCCACCTAGCATTTGATATGGAAGTTCTTAGGATGTTTCTTCCCCTGTAATTTAATTTTTCATGCCTTCTTTCTCAACCGGACTATTGTTAAGGGTATGCGTCTTTGTGCCTCTTAGACCACTCAGTATGCTTCCTTGCAAGCATCAGTTTTTAGAAAATACTTGACTGAATTTACAATGTCACTATTTTGTGCCTATTCATACAATGTTACCCTCAAATTAGCCCCACAGGCTACCACTTAGCAGCTCACCACTCATCAGGTGATGATTTGGGGCCGGTTCATCTCTCTATGCACATTTCTTTATCTGCACAACAGGGATGAAAAACAGTATTTACCTCAGAGTTGCTGTGAGGATTAAATGAGTTAACATATATAAGGCACTTAAAACAGTGTCTGGCATTTAGCAGGCACTAGAAAAGTATTTTAATTTTTGTTGATAAATTTACAAAATGTAACTGTATTTTGCAATTTTCAGCCTGCTGAGATTAAGCAATGGAAGAAATCCTATAATAGCAGCACAGGTTGGAACAGCTGAATTCCAGTCTCCCACAAATGAGTTACACATCCCCGAGTGAGTTATTTAACCTCTTGGACACTCAGTATCCTTACCTGTCAAGTGTGTGTAAGCGGGGGAGGAGTGGAAAACTACCTCCGGGGTCCCTTTAAGCTGACAACCATTCTGACACACTATCCAATATAGATAAGATTATCCCCCGCATGTGGTTCTCACCAAGAATACAAACGATTTTCTTACAAAAAGGGCTTGGAGTTACAAGCTCAGTTTATTCCAAAGGCTATTTTTCTAAACAGGTCAGTATCTTTTCCAGGGCGTAGTCTTAGAAGTTTAAACAAACCGCCCCCCTCCCATTTTTGAACAGAGCTATAAAATGTCTTAAAATATAAAAACATTTCCTTTAAAAGACAGCTACCTACCCAAAGAATATTGATACTATCTCAGAATGAAAAGGTAGGATTTAACCGTAACATTAATTTGTATTTAGATACCATATAAAGTTAGAAAAAATTTAAATGCTTAGCTCACGTAGAGAACCAGCAAAAGACTATAGTACCAAGTAGCTAGCTTCCGTTTGTACTGTAAGATTGGTGAAAACTGCCTGAAATAATGAACAAGAATCCTGCATACAAACTTGGAGAAACATTCTGGGGCAAATTATCATTATGGTTCCCTATGTAGTAAAGTTACTTCTCCACATTTGGCTAGCATATATAGGAACAGTGCTTTGTTGATCTGGTTACAATGAATTCTCCACAATTCAATTCAACAAGTATTTATTGACCACCTCCAATCCGCCTAGCACTGGCCTGTACAATAAATGCTTTCTTTGGTCCCAAGCCATGTAACAGCCACTCTCTATAATGAAAGTATCTTATTGTGTACCGGAGGCACTGCAGGAAAGGGAAGGGAGGGGAGCAGTGTCAGGCTAAACGGTAGCTGAGTTTTTCAATTACACTGACCAAATCAAATGATTTCCAAGTTGGAAGGGACTTTTGAGAAAATCTAGTTAATTTTATTGATGACAAAATTGAGAGTTGGCCAAGTGTTTTGTCTTATCCAAGGTCACTCGGTTCATCAGGCTCCTAACAGCCTGTGCAATTTCCACAAATGCCCTTCGCTGTTCACCCACTCCAAGTCAAGCAGAGCAACCACCGAGAACTAAAAAATCCACCTAATCTTCCGGACAGCTCATTTTTAAAAAGCCTTCAAAATACTCATTAGCTGAAAGTGAGAGAGAGTGGGATGTACATAATCGCTACTAGATTTGAATCACTTCTTTCTCCATTCTGACTAGGCTTCAAAGACTCCTGAATCACCACTCGCGAGTGGGGGTGGGGTGAAAAGACACAGGTGATCTCGAAACACGTATGCGGCACCTCAAAACGCGTCCACTGCTCGGCCTTCCGCATTTTTCACCTCGAGGTCCTGGAAGACCCCGAAAAAAAAATCTCTCATTGGAATCAAAGCAAATGGCGACTTAGGAGGAGCAGAAAAATCAGACAGGGGTCGCTTCGCTCGCGATTCTCTGAAACGTCAAACGACGACAACGACACCGCGGGCGAGAGGCCCGAAGGGGCCGTAGACGCCTTCTCCCCAGGTCTCCGAGCTCCCCTGGACGCTAAGCCCTCGCCCCATCCCCGCCTGGTCCCGGGGTGGGGCGGGGACGTCCCCCCGGGGGACGGAGCTTCCTACAGCCGGGCCTGGGGAGGGGACAGGGTCACGGACTCTCGTCACACTCCGCCCGGGCGGCCTGCAGGGCAACCCGGGCCGCAGCTGCAGAGCCCACCCTCACGCACACACCCCTGCGGCCCCGCCCGCCCTCCCCCGAGGCCGGCCCCAAGTCTCACCGTGAGCCCCGGGAGCGGCCTGGGGACGCTGTGCGAGAGAGGGGAGCTGACTCTGGGGCTCAGGCCGGCCGAAGGGCGCTGCACACGGACCTAGGCCCTCCCGACGCCTCGACACAGACACAATGAGTCACAAAGGCCGGAAGTGTGTCAGCACCTCGCCTTCCGGGACTGCGCGGCGCTTCCGGGTCCTCTCTAGGAGCGCGGGAGGATTTTGCATCTCGGTTCCCGAATTGCTAGACTGGGGACCTGCCCTCGGGGCATCAAGCCTCCAGCTTTGAAGTTCCCGTCCTCAGTTTGCGCGTCCGGAGTTAATGCCGGGGACGGACGACAAGGGGATTCAGGCTTTACGAGATACAAACAGACTGTCCAGCTCAAACACCTGTCCGTATGATGATTAGATTTCTCCTGTCTTTCCATCTCTGGCAGTCCTTGTAGTAATTATAGTTATTAGCAAGCAGTGATAATATTTAGTAATTGTATGTCTGTGACAGAGGTTCTGAAACAAGGCTGTAGACAGAGGAAGATCAAAGTGAAGCCAGGGGTGGCTGATTTCACAGAACTGCCATGGTAGCTTCTCTCGGGCCCTGGAGATTTCTGTCAGTCGAGAGGATGGTGTTTTCAAATACTTGACACAGCCGAGTTAGTTATGAGGTTCTGTGTTTTGCTCATGTGGCACATGCTATTATAATCAGTTTAAAGGAGGTTTCAGAGGAATAATAACAGACACTTTTGCCTTCAAGGTGCTTTAAAAACCTTCAACAATTATGGCCTTGACCTTTACCTGGCAAGGTAAGGCAGAAATAATGCTCCGCCTGCAAGGGTGACCACAAGCTTTAATGGCTGTGACTTTGTTCTACCTCCCAAAACAAGTACATGGGAAAGACTGAACTTAGTAGCTTGGTTGCATGACTCCTATTACATGGGGGAGATTACTTTTTTTTTTAAGTAATTTTATTGGGATTATAAAGGTTTATACCTTTGTGTAATTTCAGGAGTACATTGTTGTTTATCAATTCCTGAATACACTTCATTGTGCTGGGGGAGACTACTCTTTACAAAATACTTGAAAACTAAAAAAAAAACAATTACAGTGTCATTAAATGAAAATTGCAAAATGGAGAAAAGTAATCACTTGTAATCCCTCCACTTTAACTGGACTATGATGGCTTTAATTTATCCCCTTCCCATCTGTTTTCATATGTGTGCATGTATTTTTCATTAATTGTGTTAAACATAGTTCAAAACTATCCTTGTAATGGATAGGTAGCTGGTGTGCGTGAAGTACCTGCCACGTTCATCCTGTGACCACTTTTTGGACCAGAGCTGATTGCATCACATTTGGGCACCTGATGGAAATACGGCTTATATAGATGCTGCCCATTGGAGCTATGGAGGTGGCCTGGCCTGAGAGCTCTGACTAATGGAACAGCAGGGATCCAAGGCAATTAGATCTCCTTCCTGGGGAGTTTAAATGTGAGACACACAGAAAGCTGGAGGCAAGCAGAAATCAGTAAGCAGAAGACATTACGTGATAGAAGCCATGAGGAAGCAGAGGCTTGAGTAGAGAGAAAAACAAACTGAGCTCTAGAAACAAATGCAGAGAGGGGCTGGTGCTCTACATGGCAGAGCGCACAGGAGGGAGCCCAGCCACCCAGTGCTGAGGGCCCACTGCATGATGAGGCGACAGCCTGAATAACCTTCAGGTCCCTGTGTTTTATTCTCTGCAGTGCTTGACTTTGCTGCATATGCCATTGCGCCCTGTCTCCGTCCTTCCCCACGTGTCCTTACAATAAATCCCTTGCCAATGAAGAGTCTAACTTTGTTCTTTGTCACCTGGAAAAGCCCTATGTGATTGATGTGAAATCATGTGTACACTTAAAAATGCTTAATATCATTAACATTTTAAATTTTGCTACACAGAATGGATAAGTATCATTTTAATAGCTTATAGTATTCCATGGAGCAGCTATACCATTAATTATTTAATAATTCCTTTATTTCTAGACATGTAGAATACTTCCAAAGTTTGGATAGTTTAAGAAATATTTAAATGAAGATTTTTGTGCAAATGTCTTTTGGATTATTTAATTAGGACAGATTCTGACAAATGGGTTTACTGAGTTAATAGGTATGCACTTTACAATATATATATTACTATATTTCTTATCCAAAGAGGTCTAATTCTTGTCTTCTTCCTTCAGCAAAGTTACTTATACCAGAAGGGTGGCAAATGTCCTTCTATTGACCTTGATTAATTTATTGGGTCATATCAGAGTTACGGCAGAATTTATTTTTTTGTAGCCATTTATCACCTAGTAAGTATCAGGGATTATGCTTGATTTTGGAGGATGCAAAAGTGACTTTGCACTGGTCTTCAAGAAGTTTACCGTCTGGTAGGGGATGTTAGGCCAATGTGTGGGTCACCAAAATACAACGTGAAATGATGTGTGTGTCTGGAGCCACATAAATGCACTTCTCGGGGCTGGTTGCAGATTTCCCAGATCAGGATTAAGAGTTCTGTGGAGCTCTCTTCTGAAGGTTACTCTCTGCTAGTAGAAAAGGGGGTTGTCTCAAGCTTGCTCCAGGGTCAGCCATGTTGTAGCTTCTCCTCCTGCTGCCCCTGAGTGCCACTGCCAGCTGCTGTCTTCTCTGGGTCCCCTGGCTTGGAACAGCTTCTTCTTCAGTTTCTAGACCCATGAAAGATCCATCGCACAAGATTGTTGTGCACAATAGATTTAATCCTCAATTTCTGAATCAATGAGGAAGATGATAACCGTGTGGACTGGAATCAGCCTCAAGGTGAATATCCAACATTTTCAGCCATCTCAGCCATCAGGAATATATCCCTGGCCAGCTCTCTAATGCTTAGCCTCCCTTGAAGCCTTCTGCCTTGTCCAGATCCTTCCTCACATCTCCTTGCTTCTAAGATCCTAACAGTCTCTTGGAGCTTTTGTTCTGTTGGGCATTGATTTCACTTTACGTACATCAATCCGACCACCCCCATCCCCAAATGCCCACGAGGGCCAGGCAGCCAATGGCTGGGATAGATTTAATGGTTGCCTGAGTGTGAAGGGGGGCTGTGGGTAGCCGCCCATCTATTGAGCACATGCCCCGGCCGAGGGAGGCAATCACTTTTCAGCCTATTGTTGCCAAGTGGGATGTGGACTCAGAATTACCAGATAGGCTCATTTTTCTAAGGAGAAATGGGATTTTTAGATGAAATTTCTCATTTTTTCAATGGCACTCAGCAAACAAACAAGGGGCACACTCACACAGGGCACATACACAGGTACACCCCCTCTGAGTTGGGGGCAGACGGGTTTGCAGGTAGGTGGCCATGTGCTGCCTCTTGTCTAAAGAGCCCCATGGCTAAGGAGCTGCCTTTCTTAAACATGTTCTCTCAATGGGTTCCCCCAAACAAAGCGCCACCTGCCCGGGAGGTGAATGCCCATCCTCCCCAATAATATGGAAGCACATTTGCCACTCCTTCCCTTTCAAAAAGTGCATTCTTCTTCTTCACAATGCATGAGGAAATCGTGCCTCCTGGAGGTGAGTCCACTAGGCCTTCAGTGAAGGATGTTGATGGATGTGGCTGGTTGTTTTTAATCCTTGGCATCACGGCCTTAGACCAGAACCAACCTTCCCAACTCTTTGTGGCCCTCAGCGCCATGGGAGGGGGCTGATGGTGAACAAACTCCCATGGAGTCTGCAAGCTGCCCACTTGCCCTGCTTGTGGTAAGGCTGGTGCTCTCTAGAGAAGGTGGATGGCCAGGGTGGGCAGAGCCCACAGAAGGCACCCCGGGATGGGCGGTCTGGACAGCAGAGGAAGCCCAGAGTCTACGCAAGGAGACCTCAGCCAGGTGCCAGCCAACCACTTGCTAAACTGTATAACCTTACCCAATCACTTCATCTCTCCCAGCTGTAGTGGGTCACTGAAAATACGAGCAGAATAATGCCACAGTCCCCTTTCCATTGTCCAGGACAAGATGACTCAACACCTTCAAATCTTCTGGTAAGTGCTACTCAAATATTGATTTGCACTGCGGTAATACAGGTTTCACTGAAAAAGCCTGTCAGGTGTATGTGATGAAGGGAACGGGTGGACACAGTGTGGTAGATAACAGAAAAACCTTTCTCTTTCCCAGAGATATGGAAAACATTTCCCATAAACCACAAGGAATTAAGAAACCCAGCTTGGAAGGCAAAAATACATAAGCCACAATTTTTTTTTCTCCTCTCTCTGGTGGCTGCACATGGAAGGCAGCAGAGTGCGTGATCTGCTTGATTCTTAGGGTCAGACTGGGGTTTAAATCTTTGCTGAAATACTATCTCACTGTATGAGCTTGGGCAAGTTAGTTAACCTCTCCGAGCCTCTGTTCCCATTATGGGTTGACTTGTGTCCTCCATAAAAGGGTACCTTGGAGTCCTGACCCATGTGAATTCACTCTGGGGGTGCAAGTGTCTGGGCCTTTTGAATTTGAGGAATGTATCCTCCTCAGGCCTATTTGCACGAAGGTCGGAGAAGCCTCCTGAGACAGAGCTCACCCCATGGGAGAGGCTGGCAGACAAGTCTTACTCAGCAATAAAGTCGTCACAGGGGACTGCACTTCTGAGCATGAGTAATGCTGCCTGTCAGATTTACCACTTGAGCTGGCTCCCTGTGGCCTCCTATTTCAGTCTCACAGCCCTTAGGGCATATAAAATACAAATTTATTCTCTTGCAATTCTGGAGGTCAGAAGTCTGAAACTGGGTCTTACAGGGCCAAAATCAAGGTGTCAACGGGGCTGGTTCCTTCTGGAGGCTGTAGGGGAGAACCCACTTCCTGGCTTTTCTATCTTCCATGGGCCACCTGCATTCCTTGGCTCATGGCCCCTGCCTCCATCTTCAAACTCAGTAGTGTAGCATCTTCAAATCCCTGTCTTTCTCTCTTCTCTCTGACCTCTACTTCCAGCCTCGCATCTTTGCTCTCTGACTCTGAGCCTTCAGCCTCTCTCTTACAAGGACTCTTGTGATTACACTGAGACCACCCAGATAAGCCAGGATAATCTCCCCGTCTTCAAATGCTCAATGTAATCACATCTTCAAAGTCCTTTTTAACATGAAAGATAACATATTTACAGGTTTCAGGATTCGGACATAGATATTTCGGGGTATCGTTCTGCCTACCACAGTTTCCTGAGGGAAGAATTCTTTGAGCCTCCCCTGTGGGTTGTATGTCCCACACCCAGGGCCTGTGCACCTGTGGACCTGCATGCCCAGGCCACTGCTTCATCACCAGCTGTCTCACCCTGCTGGCTCACCATCACCACCACCAAGGCTATTCCACTAACCCTGCAGGAAATGACACCAGAATCGCCTGTTGGCAAAGGAGTCTGGAAAGTTTAATTCGCACAGTCCCAGACTTCTTCAACACAGAATGGAACACAGAATGCAGACAGAATTGAACTGAGCTGAGAGCAGACAGGTGAAGTCCATTGCATCCATTCACACCCTTTCATCCAGATTTAACTTCCATGCAACAGCAGTGACAACAAAAGGCGTTGTGCTTCCACTTAAGATGATGCAACTTCCCTCATACAAATGAAGGCTTTTGCCCTTTTCTGAAAAGTCCCATCAGTCACTGTATCTGCATTGAGTGTTACTTTCTCTTCTGGTTCAGTTCCAGTCTCACCTGATTAGTGTGTAACCTAAAATCTAAACCTAAATCTAAAACCACTCCTGGAGTAAAATTAAAAACACTCTTTATATAAAGTTGTAGTATAAACAGAGAGAGGAAAAAAGGAATGATTAGTGAATATATAGAAATATATAAATACGTATATAAATATAAAATATAATACAAATAAGGAAGAAAATATGTATTGTTGCTACAGGTCTTCTTTCTTTTTTTTTTTTCTGGTGAGGAAGATTGGCCCTGAGCTAACATCTGCCAATCTTGCTTTATTTTGTATGTGGGACAGCACCACAGCATGACTTGATGAACCGTGTGTAGGTCCGTGCAGGGGATCTGAACCTGTGAACCCCAGGCCGCCAAAGCGGAACATGAGAACTTAACCACCATGCCACCAGGCAGGCCCCTTTCTTTTTTAAAAAATTATTTTATTGAGGTCATATTCATTTATAACTGTGTAATTTCAGGTGAACATTATTCTATTTCAATTTCTGTATTGATTGCATTGTATTCACCACCAGTAGTCTAGTTTTTATCTGTCATCATACACATGTGCCCCTTTACCCTTTCACCCTCCTCCCACCCCCTTCTCCTCTGGTCACCACCAATCTGTTCTCCTTATCTATGTGTTTGTTTGTGTGCTACATGTGAATGAAATCTTATGGTGCCTTTCTTTCTCTGTATGACTTATTTTGATCAGCACAATACCCTGAAGGTGCATCCATGTTGTCACAAATGGGACAGTTTTGTCTTTTTTATGGCTAAGTAGTATTCCACGCTACAACTCTTATTTCTGTAGCCCATCACATGGTTGTGTTTTGGGGTTATTGGTTACCAATCTGGAAAACATGAAACATTAGATGTGTACTTTATACTTACATCAAAATAAATTCCAGATGGACTAAAATTTTAAACATAAAATATAAAACCAAATAAGTAGTAGAAGAAAGGAGGCGTGACTATTCGTACCCTTTGGGCAGTGGGAGATTATTAAGCATGACACCTGAGGTAGGCATCCATTGACTCGTCCACCCAGCAGCTCCCCTCTTCCGAGGACCCTGCCCTGCCCTTGCACTCCCCACCCCCTGCTGCCATGGACAAGTGGTTTGGGCAAGCGGTGTCCTCTCATGTGAATCCGTCTTCCTGGCCACGGTGGCTGGTCTAGAGGTGAGCTCCTCATCCAAGCAGGGCTAATAACTCCTCTGGCTACCAGTCTGAGTCACCTTGAGATTCTTTGGACCCCCTCCCTGTTCATGAAACTAAGATGTGTCTCCTGGCACTGCCATTGGCGGTGATTCTAGCCTTTTGGATACAGCCATCATGAGAAAATAAAGCTCTGCCAAGGAGGGAAAAGCAAGCTGAGAAGCAAACAGAGGATGGCTAGTCTCTACCTCCTGCAATGCTAGGTTACACCCTGTCCTTTCTGGTTATGTGAGTTAATAAATTCTCACTTTCGCCACAGCTTATTTCAGCTCAATATCTATCACTTACTATCCAAAGTTCCAATTCAAATAATACCAGAGACAGGAACCATGAAAAAAAAAAGGTAGATTTTTAAATTAAAAGCCTTTTAAAACTAGTTGAAAAAAACACACTTACAAAATTAAAAGACAAATGAGAAAATTTTATAACACACCTGACTGATGCTTTTGGC
The DNA here is from genome assembly GCF_021613505.1 of Equus quagga. Lineage (NCBI taxonomy): Eukaryota > Metazoa > Chordata > Mammalia > Perissodactyla > Equidae > Equus > Equus quagga. The sequence continues at coordinate 36,894,165 of NC_060273.1, read as the reverse complement.
TGTTTCCTTGGTGGTCCCAAGATGGCTGCCACAGCCTCAGTCATCTCCTCATACCATATTCAGAGCTTGTAAAAGGGACTGGCGTGTCTTCTGTCTTGTGTCCCTTTTTAAGAGCGGGGAAAATCTTATAACTGTTTGCCCTCGCTCTCACTCCCAGTAGACTTTCACATCTCTTCAGCTAGAATAGAATCACATACTCATGCCAAGAAGCATAAGAGCATGGAGGATAGAATCCCCACGATTGGCTAAGACTTACGGAGATTCACTGCCTGGGATGTGGTACCTGTGAGCCGTATGGAAGGGGAGAATCTAAACAAAATCAGGGCTATGCTAGCAGGGCAAAAACAGGACAGCTGAGATCCTAGGGGCGGTAGGGGCAGAGATTTGAGTAGACTCACCAACAGGTTCTGCCATACTAGACAAGAAACTTAAAAATCTAGGATACTCTTCTGCATAGTGCCTTTTGCATGGAATGGCTTAAGAGACCGGTGAGCTCCTTTTAAGCTTTCCCATACACCAGGCACAGTGTCCTTATTCAGAGCATAAAAATTAGAGTCAAATGGAGCTGAGTTCAAGTCTGAACTCCACCACTAACTAGTCTTTGGGGGCTTCTTAATAACCTCTCTAAGCCTTCAGTTTCTTCATCTGTAAAATGATGATACTTAATCATTGGTAATTACTAATAGTAATTGATAATGGTGATCATTGTTCTAAGCTCATAAAGTCTTTGTGAGAGTTCAATGACATAACGTGTATAAAGTGCATAGCAAACCATGTGGCACACAGTGAACACTCGATGCATGTTACTTTCCATCGTTATTATTATTGCTATTTTTATTGTAATCTTAATTAGAAGAGGAAATAATGGTGCTTACATCCGTACGGGGAAAAGAGACGAGTAAATAATCAAATAAGACAGTTTCATAGTGGTACTATGAGAAAAGAAACCATGTTTGTATATAATCACTAAAGACATCTCTGGTTATTCCCTAAGGATAGATTCCAAGAAATGAGATTGTTGGTCCCACAGTAAAGGAACTATATGAAATAGTGCTGTAGCTCCAAGGCTCTAGACCTGTTGATAAACAAGCTCAGTTAATGAGATCAGGTTGCATCCACCAAGAGTTTAGAAAGAACTCAAAGGTGAAAGGGTTGAAAGCACCAACTGTAATGATTTATTGTTACGAAGGGGTGCTGTGCTGAAGGACTGGCAGGCTGCCCTGAGCAAATAACAGTTTCTGAAGGGCACTCTAGAAACCGTGCTCCCAAGTTTGACTTCCATGTTGTGAAAACTAGTAGACTTAATCCTGAAGGGGTGCGTACCTGAATGTGTTGCTGACACCAGGCACTAGGGACCTCGGAGGGTAAATCTTCTCACGTGCTTAGTGACTTTTTATTGTGGGTTCCTCAGACTTCTCTCTTTGGGAGTTAAATGAGCCCTGGGTTTATAGTGAGAATCTGTGTTTGATTCAGTCTTATACCCAGGAAGGTTAATAAGTCAGGATCATTATAAACTAAATTTAACTAGAGATCTTTTGGGTCACTCAGATAGTGTGATTTCAGGCCCCAAACCTTTGTGAGGGTGGCCTTGTGGTTAAGAATTTTCCAAGGCCTGAATAGCTACATATCCCCATTGTCTTCTCCTTTGGGGTGGATTTTATTTTTGTTCACCCTTCAGAGTGTTGTCCTTGAGGTTCCCAGCTTTTGGCAGAGGTCTCAGGTCCTCAGCTTTGTCTCCTGCCCCCATGATGTGTGGCCTGTTAAAACCCATGCTCTAGACGCAAGAGATGAGCAGACTCTTCAGGGAAGTCTCTCTAGTCTCTGGATTAGTGCTTCCTTGTCATTTCTGGCCTCCAGAGGATTCCTTTCCTTTCCCACCAGCTCATTCATGCATTAAAAAAAGACATATTTTAGGGGCTGGCCCCGTGGCCGAGTGGTTAAGTTCCCGCGCTCCGCTGCAGGCGGCCCAGTGTTTCGTTGGTTCGAATCCTGGGCGTGGACATGGCACTGCTCGTCAAACCACGCTGAGGCAGCATCCCACATACCACAACTAGAAGGACCCACAACGAAGAATGTACAACCATGTACGGGGGGGCTTTGGGGAGAAAAAGGAAAAAAAAAATAAAATCTTAAAAAAAAAAGACATATTTTGCATGGAACCCACCATTTTTCGGTGTGCTATATGGGGAAGCTTTCTCTGATCATCTTGTCTGCCATATGGCCAGAAGTAGAAGTCTGGGAGACCTGTAAGTCTGAAAAATTGTAAATGGTGTGGCTGGAGTAAAACAGGCTTAATCATTGAATCTTGGAATACTAGAATGAAGAAGCCCCAGCACCGCACAAAGGACAAATACCTGGAGATGCTGCTTTATAGAGAAGACAGTGAGTTTATGGACCTTAGGGGACCAGCTGGAGAAGTGTGGCCCTCAGTGAGTGCTTGCTGAATGAATGCAAGGCAGGTAAGGGTAGAGGTGGATGGACTTTTCAGTTGGTTGAATTACCAGACCCCAGTTATATGAATAAGCTCACATCAATTTGGAATGGCGTGTCCAGAGCCAGCTCCTAGTGGATTCTGTCCTGTCGTTTCCTGTTCAACCAGATCCTCTTATATGTGCTTTTTAGGACCTGTTTTCTGTTTTATCAATGTTATATATGAGAACGTTGGTAACATAAAGTTAGATTTGTATGTGACTCTAAGCTAATGGTGTTAGCTAGTATGTTGAAGGTAGAAAAGCGATCCTTTCCTGCCCCGCCTCCCAATAACAAACAGGGAGTAGATGAGTTAAAATGTAATAGGGCCAAATGTTCTGCATGTAGGTGGAAAAGTCTGCAAAATATCCTTGTGGCCACCATCCAAGATGGAGCATCAGTCTGGAAAAAATAAATATGAAAGGACTGGAAGTGAAAGAGGTGGCTTTCTGGCAGCAATAGTAGTGAACAAGGCCTGGGGCTCTTCATGCATTGTAAGCTCAATGTGAGCCAACAGTGTGATTCAATAAACATCAAACAAATCCTAGGCTGCAGGGATAGCAGCACAGAGTCCAAACACGGAGGGAAAGGCACGCCTGCCTCCGCAACCGTCAGGTCACTTGGGTGCAAGCCTTCACCTTCTGGACGCCGGAACAAAGCAGAGAGCAGCGAGAGGAGAGCTAGCAATATGGGGAAGGAGCAATGGAAGCTTCTCCTCTGGGCTTCAGCCAGAAGAGCAGCTTAGGCTGAAGAGGGGACTTGGGAAGGGGCCTGTGTCAGTCTGCTGAGGTTGCCCTAACAAAGTACCATAGACCGGGCAGCTTAAACAACAGACATGTGTTGTCTTATGGTCTGGAGGTGAAGTCCAAGATCAAGGTGTTGGCAGGGTTGGTTCCTTCTGAGGTCTCTCTCCTTAGCTTGTAGATGGCTGTCTTCTCCCTGTGTCCTCACATGGTCTTCTCTCCATGTGTCTGAGTCCTAATCGCCTCTTCTTTCAAGGACACCAGTCCTATTGGATTAGGGCCCAGCCCAATGACCTCATTTTAACTTAATTAGCTTTTAAAACCCTATCTCCAAATACAGTCACATTCTGTGGTACGGGGGGGTTAGGAATTCAACATAGGCATTTTAGGGGGCCATAATTCAGCCCATAATAGTGCCTGACTCCTGTCTCCACAGGAAATCAATTCTCCATTGTGGTTCCAGCAGACAAAGCAAAGACCACTGTATGGGAGTTATTAGGAACGCCGATTCTGGCTCAATATAAGGAAAAGCTTTGTAAGATAAAAGGAAGAGCTTTGCCTTAGGAAGCGATGGTTTCAAAGCTGGTCAAAGAGAGGATAGATAGTCTCTTGCTGGGAGTGTTGTGTCAGAGAAAAGGTAGACTAGATGGTCCCTCGAGATGCATCTATCAGGCTGAGCTTCTTTGATGCTGAGCGGCGCTGGGTGGGAAGAAGAGTGTAGCTCATAGATGGCTGACAGATTACATAATAAGACTAGTCATTTTGAGGATATTTTTAGTATTTGAGGATATATGTGTGCAATTACAAAAATATGTCTTGTGCTTCCCTTTAATGACAGAATCCTAGACGTGGTGCTTAATGGTTTTGGGCCAGGGTGCCATTTCTTCTTAAGTTTCTTTCTCTTTCTTTTTTTTTAGATTGAGATATAATTGACATATAACTTTATATTAGTTTTGGGTGTACAACATAATGAGTCAATATTTGTTTATATTGCAAAATGATCACCTCAGTAAGTCTAAATCACCACACAGTTACAATTTTTTTCTTGTGACGAGAACTTTTAAGATCTACTCTGTTAGCAACTTTCAAATACACAATACAATACTGTTAACTATTGTCCCCATGCTATACATTACATCCCCATGACTTGTTTATTTTGTAACTGGAAGTTTGTACTTCCGACTAGCTTCACCCTTTTTCACCCACTCCTCACCCCTCCCCTCTGGCAACCACCAATCTGTTCTCTATATCTATGAGCTTGTTTTTTTTTTGTTTCTTTTTTTAGATTCCACATATAAGTGAGATCATACAATATTTTTCTGACTTATTTCACTTAGCATAATGCCCTCGAGGTCCATCCGTTTTGTCACAGATGGCAAGATTTCATTCTCATTTATGGCTGAACAATATTCCATTATATATATATATATATATACACCACATTTTCTTTATCAGTTCATTCATCAATGGACCGTCAGATTGTCTCCATATCTTGGCTATAGTAAATAATGCTGCAGTGAACATGAGGGTGCAGATATGTTTTGAATTCATCTTAACTTTTAAGCATAGGGATGAGAAGAAATGGTGGCTGGACTGCAATGACATGACCCAGAGGGAGGAGAAAGTCAAGTCCCGCTGTGCTTCCCCCAGCTGGGACCACTGGTGGTCCTTCTGAAGCTGAGCTGGCCCCTCGTTTGCAGGCCCATTCATATCAGAGAAAGATGTAAGGGGACCCAGCTGAACACTGGGTCTCAGTAGAAGGTCACTCTGGTTACTCTTGGGCACCAGTTCTGTGACATGAATTTCTGTTTGGTTCCAAAGATCAGATCTCCTTCTACCTTTTATCTGAGTTCCCATGTCTGGAATCCTGCCTCATCCCTGTGCCTGATGTCCTGGTTTGGGATTTGCATAGCACCTTGGTCCATTTAGGAGTGGCAGAGGGCTTTAGCCTTGTCACTCCTTATCCAGGGACTGGAGGCTTTCCCGCCTGCTCCTGATTGAAGCAAGTGGATTCTAGATCCCTCTTGGCAGAACTCCCAGATGCCACCTACTTACCTGCTTCTCAATATCACCTGCCCTAGATTCCCAGCTAATGTTGGTGCCTCCTGCTACTTTCTGTGAGATTCCCAATGCCAACTCTTTGCCTATCTTTCCCAGACCCTCGGGACAGTCAGTTTCATGCTGGTCAGGACTTCCTTCTGGGGTCCTCAGTTGGGTTTCTTTCCTCAGTGCCTTCACCTATCCAGCTAGAAAGCCTGGTTCCAGATCTCAGTTTATCAGAGCACGTCCAGCCCTTCCATGGAAAAGTGGGCCGTGCCCAGCCTTATCTAAAGATACGTGATTAAGGATCTCTCCCCATTCTGGTTTCTGAGATCACAACGTTTCCCTGGAGAAGCAATTCCCTGCTAAATTGTGAAGGCAGTTGCCACTACTTCACCTAATATTGGGCGATTGTTTTCCTTGGAAGTGGCGTATAACAGGTTCTTCCTCATACACAAACCTTTCTTGGCTTCCTGGTTGCTCTTAACATGCAAAATCCATGGTTTTCCCAAAGCTTCCAGTTAGGAGGACATAGAAAGCTTAAAAAGGGATGGAGACGGGCTGCCCTGGTGGCATAGTGGTTGAGTTTGCACACTCCACTTTGGCAGCCCAGGGTTCACAAGTTCGGATCCCAGGTATGGAGCTAGCACTGCTGGTCAGGTCACACTGTGGCGGCACCTCACATAAATAGAGGAAGATTGGCACAGATGTTAGCTCAGCATCAATCTTCCTCAAGCAAAAAGAGGAAGACTAGCAACAGATGTTAGCTCAGGGCCAATCTTCCTCACACACACACACACACACACAAAAGATGGAGCAGGCTCTGCTTATCATATAGTTGTTTCCACATGCAAATTCTTCCTTGTCACAGTGCTGATAATCAAAGGGAAAGGTCCAGAATGAGTATTTGAAAAAGTTTCATAGGAAGAGCCAAAGACCCTTTGTAGGGGACTTGGGAATATGTTCCATTTATCCTCAAAAGAAAATGGCTCGTACTTTCTTTCCCGTAGGTGAACCATCCTTGAGGACATGGTGGGGAAAGAGTTGGTCTATGGGGTGGGAAGAAGAGTTGCCTAATGGCCACTATAAAATGTCAGGAACAGAGAAGATTCAGGGAAGAAGGGAAATTGACAATTTCTAAATATTTATAGCTTGGAGCTCCAGCTGAACTGGGAATAAAACTCCCTGCCTTAACACAGCGGTCCTCAATGGTACTATCCATCAAGAGGACAGGCAAAGCAGTGGAGGAGTCTTCTCTTTGGCCTTGGGGTCATACTTGGCTTTATAGCCTTGCTCTGCCACCTTGGGGAGGCTACTTAACCTCTTGTGTATATGAGAGAGAGAGACGGACCTTGGGAAAGTGAACCTGAGATGGTTACTTAACCTCTCTGAACCTCAGTTTCCCTGTCTGTGAAATGGCGCCATCAACAGAACCCACCTCTACTGGTTGTTGTGAGATTTAAATAAAAAGCTCCTAGGATGATGTTTGCCACGGAATAATCTGGCAAAGATTAGCCATAGCCTTCATACTTATAGTAGGTAGTATCCCTCCAGGGGAAGATAGTAGGTTGTATGGCACATCCTTATCCAGTGAGACCCTCTTTTCAAAATACTCCAGCATCATGTCTTTGTCAGAATTACTCTGATCAAGTCTCAGAGTCTCCGCACCTCCAGCCACATCTGCTTGCATCATCTAACTCCCACATTCCCACTGCCTCAAGATGGTGCCCACACTAGGGCCCTGGGTAGGAATAAGTTTGGTTACTTGGCGAATATAACCACTTTACTGAGCATTCTCAATTCAGAGGGGCACACACATGAAATAGTTTTTTCATCCATGATAGTACCCTTCTGGTATTGTCGAATCTCTCATCTCCCTAAGCAACAGATTTTTTTTTTTTAAAGATTTTATTTTATTTTTTTTTCCTTTTTCTCCCCAAAGCCCCGCAGTACACAGTTGTATATTCTTCGCTGCGGGTCCTGCTAGTTGTGGCATGTGGGACGCCGCCTCAGCGTGGCTCGACGAGCAGTGCCATGTCCGCGCCCAGGACTCGAACCAACGAAACACTGGGCCGCCTGCAGCAGAGCGCACCAACTCCACCACTAGGCCACGGGGCCAGCCCCTGAGCAACAGATTTTTAAATGACACCTGACAGAGATTCCATACTTTCTAGTCACTTTCAGTTAAGATTCTGCCTAGTTTAGAGCCCTGGTCTCACCTCTGATTCTAAAGTTCTCTCCTTTACTGTTGGCCAGGTTGTGGCTGGGGAACGCAGTGGGAAGGCGAGTGTGGTCTGCACTTTGCTCTTCTCCCTCCGTCTGCCCGGAGTGGAGGAAACAGTGGTCAGCTTCTAGGAGACTGCCTCCTCCTCCCCTTTCTTGGGCTAAGCTGTGGTCTCTTGGTCTGTTGGGCAGGGAGGAGGGAGTAGGAAAGGGTCAAAGGTCCATTACTGCTCCTTCTGTGGGCTGTCGCCGCTCACTATGTAACACAGTGTTCCAGTAACTTAGGCCTCAAAACAAATCATTCCAAAATGTGGTGGGTTTAAACAATGACAACCTTTATCTTCAATTTGGGGCAGGGACCAGCATGGTTGCCTTGTCTCTGCTCCACTTCACTCAGCGGGGGAGGCTCACAGGCTGGGGTTGGACTATCTGAAATCTCTCTCACTCCCTCCTAGTCTGGTGGTTGATTCTGGCTGTCAGCTGAGATCTTAGCTGGGGCCATTGGTTGGAACACCTGCATGTGGCCTCTCCACGTGGCCTGGGCCTCCTCACAGGATAGTGGCTGGGATCCAAGGACAACCATGAGAGAGAGAAAGTGCCAAATGGAGGCCATGTTGTTTTATCACCCAGCCTCAGAAGTCACACAGCATGACTTTCACAGTGTTCGGTTCCTCAGGGAAGTCATAAATTCACCTTCAGTTTCAAGGGGAGGTGACAGAGAGTGATGGGGAGTATCAAGGTTCTGGAAGTGCATGTGAGGCCAGAATATATTGATGTGGCCACTTTTGGAAAATATCATCTACCATGACTGATGGTCTGTGTGTCAGACATCCAAATGGTGCCTCGGGAAGTACAAGGATGAAATCTTCAGTGGGCCCTCAGGAGCCGGCTCCCTGCCTAGCCCCCTGTCCCTATAAATCTTCCCCAGCAAGACCTCATTCCATTTTTTTTGCTGGGTCCCTTGGGTGAGACCCATCCAGAGAACAAGATGCCAGCCTCCTCCTGTTACTGGCGTCTGGGATCTTTGAGGTACTGTGCTGTGGGCTGGGGGTGTCCTCCAGAATTTTGAGCCTCCCTGTCCTTACTTTGGACTCCAGTCATCAAACAGAATTCCAGTCCACATCTGGTCACACCAGCACAAAAGCACCTGGGTCTGAATGAGGACATTGGTGCCCTCATCAAACAAAACCCTCATCAAAACAAAACCCAAAAACAAGCCTGTGGCCTCATTCCCAAATAAGCCCAGGCGACAACCTTCCCATCTCTGGTATGCAATGCATGGGCATTGGATTAAGATGGCCCTGGTTCCAATCTCATCTGTACCACTTACTGTTGGCCTGGTTACCTAACCTTTTGGAGCCTCCATTTCTTTGTCTGTAAAACTGGAATTATGACAGCATCTATCCCATTGGGTCGTCATGAGGCTCTAACTGAGTTGACCCACATAAAGCCCTGGTACAGTGTCTGGCACACTGTGAACTATTGTGGTTAGCTAGCAATGTAGTTGTTATCATTATTGTATCTTTTGACTCACTCACATTGGACACAAGATGAGTTTAGGGCTCTGGGCTGTTGACTGACCCTTGGACTTGAGCTGCATATGTGGTCCCACCCAGCAACTCTTCCCTGTCTGTATGCCAATGACAGGGCAGCCTCTGTCTACAGCACACAAAGGTGGCACGGATATAGGAGAGCTTAGTACAACTCCAGTGGCTCTGACAGGCACCCAAGAGGAATAGGGTGGTCCTTCTTCACCCTTTAAGAACCAAGGTAGAGAAGACAATGATAACACTGGGCTGTGTTCCCAGGTCTCGTCTTCATTTGTGCAGGCTGTGTACAAATTTTGCAAGACCTTCTTTGAAATTCTGGGATTCAACCCTAGGACGCAGTACCAAGCCTTCTCTGATCATCAGAGTTTCAATCACAGGCAAACTGAGAGTCATTTATAGCAGTGCCTCCCCACTTTGCCTCTGCTATTGGCCAAATGGCAAAGGAGAGAGAGCACATGGCACAGAGATGCATCTCAGAGTTGGGCTGGAACCTGGAGAACAGCTGAACTAACCCCAGAGATTCCTCTAACCATCTGCGTAGTTTATAAAGGAAAAGGATCATCTTTGCTCTAGGGAGCTTACATTGTAAGGAAGCATATTGTGGATGTACAAACACTCGTAGGCAGCACAGGGTGGCTATCATTCACCGGCCACATGATCCTTAAAGCTTCTGGCTCCAGGATTCACAGTCTGATGATGCTAACAATCGACGACAGGTACCGAATGTCGAGAGAGAATAAAGAAGGGTACAGGAGAGAGCTAATTAGAATTTTTGGAGGAAGGGAAGTGAGGCCTTCACATTAGGAACAATACTTGAGAGCTTATAAATAGCATTTTATCAGGAAGGTAATGAAAGATCTGAGTGTAGGTTGGTTAAAAAAAGATGGCAGGCAGGATTCAGGTGCATTCAAGGTGAAGACAAACAAAAGACAGTTTTAGTAGTTTAGGCAGGAGATGAATGGAGACCTGGTACAGAGGAGGAGCTAGCTTCTAACTAAGACTTCGTATGAATTTATTTCTATATGCACGTATGCAAAAGTTCTTTGCAAGCTGCAGAACCCAGTAACACATTCGTTGTCATAGAAAGGTAGTCACTAAAGGATAGATTGGTGAGAAGAGAGGAGAGCCAGGATTTGACAGCAGCAAGAAAGAAAAGAGAAGGACTGGGCTAAGAGTGGCCAAAGCAGAGCTGAGAAGTTCCAGTCAATCATACAAGTCAAAGCCATTTGAATCGAGCAGTGGTGCTGGACTTAAGGGACAGAGACGGAGAGAGAAAGAGGAGAAAGCTGGGAATGACACCTGTTGGGTGGGTTTGGTATTTTGGGTTATAAAAGGCAGGATAAAGAACTGGGAAGAACTGGCTAGGACAGAAATTGGAACTCAGGTAATGGCTTCAGGTGGACATATGCAGGTTTGAACGCAGGGAGATCAAGCCCAAGAGGAGGCAGGGACTAGAGAACTTGGAGGAAAGTTTCAATGATTCTATAACACATGCCCTAGCCTCTGTGATTCCACTGGTGGTAGAAGAGTGTGTATGTTACATGCCATTTCATGCAGTTGGTCAACATAAGGCTTCGTCTGGTGCCCAGGGAGTGCCCCATTGGTGATACCCAAGGGCAGACCCATAGTCCCAGCATAGTGCCCTTGTGGCTCACTGCCTTGGCTTCCACCATGTCTCTGAGACACAAGGCTGTCTCCTGGGTGCCACCTGCAAGGGGGTTACACGTTGGAACAAGCTCTCTGCACACCTTGCTTTTCTGCCAAATGGGGAGTCAGGGGCAGAGTGGAAAGAGCATGGAATGTGTGGTCACCTGGCTGCTGCCTCTTCCTGGGTGTGTGGTTTCATGCAGGTGACTTGACTTCTCTAAGTGTCAACTCTCCATCTGTAAACTAGGGGCGATTTTGGCCACAACTACTTACCCCGCTGTCCTGAGGATCATGTGGAATGGAGGATATGATGATGCTTTGTAAACTGCAAAGTACCTTATAGGTGCCAACAACCATCACCATTCTTTAAATGCCGAAAACTGCGTTTCTTCCCACCCTGCAAAATAAAACTAGGGGAAAGATCCTAGAAGATTTATTTGGTGTGGGTATGAATTAAAGGGGAAAAAATAGCACTGTTTCAAGAATTTTCCCAAACTGTCCATTTTCACTCTCAAAGAAGAGACAAGTATCTCAGAAAGACTGTTGTCCAGGGGCTGCCTCCCCACAGGCCCTGGAACACAGCCGGTGCCTGACCTGCAAATGCTCCCCTGCTGAGCCAGGGAACAGCCAGATGGCCGCTGCCACCTCCCTCCCTGTGCAAACATCTCTCACCCGGCAGAGTCAGCAGGCCTCCCAGGGAAAGGCGCCTCGGAGCTGCTTCTGTGTGGTGTAGCTCAGAAACGAGGAGCCTGCGCGTGGGCTCTGGACTTGGGTTAGGTTTTTAATCCGGGCCCCTGAGCAACAGGGTCATCTATCTTGGCTCCTTCTCTCTTTGTGTAAACAGGGCTGGGGGCCCATGTGCTTTGAGCACAGCCAGGCCCCTGCCCTCACTCCTCCCCGTGTAAACACATTACAAAGAATCTTTGTAACTATCCTTTGCAGCTGCCCAGCTCAGAGGCAGGGAGCCTGCATCGGGAAGGGGGTGAGGGGGAGATAAGGGGTGCTGGAGGAGCCAAGGGCAGGTGGCTAAGGGGTTGGGCCCACCAATACCCCCTGCGCCATACAGTATGGAGAAGTCAGCTTTGCTCAGTGTCTGACCACGAGGGAAGAGGGTCTGTCACCTGCAGCAGAAGCCAAGGGAGTGCGAGAAAAACGGGGAACAGTTTTTCCCCCTGATGTGCCACAGCCCCAATGCCTTCCCTACTGTAGCATTTCAAGTGTGGTGAAGGAAAGAACTGTCTCCTTTTCAGGCAGTACAGGGTAGAAGAAAGAAAATCATGTGGAGGGTTGAGAAAACAAATTGTATTCCTCCGCCACCCTGCCTCCATACATTTAGCTGTGTGCCCTTTGGAAGGTGCCTTAACCTCTCTGAGTTTCCTTGTCTAGATACATTAGAATTACACTAGCTGCCATTTGTTGAGCCCCCTTGATGTCACAAGGACTTAATATATGTTAATTTTTTAATCCACACAACTACCAGTGAGGGAGGGGTGATTATCCCCATTTTAGAGATAAAGAAATTGAGGCTCAGCAAGGAGAACTGACTTGCCGCCAAAATACACAATAATAAGTGGCAGAAGCAGCTCTTTTTTCGGTCAAACCCCTATTCTGCCCCTGCAACTAAGCAAGGTGGGATTTCTTTCTTTGATGATTTGAAAGCTGAGACCAAGCAGTTACTGGCTGACTTGAAATAGTCTTTTCTGCTCGAGACAGATTTTGCCACAGATAAGCTCAAGGTCTGGCAGTCAGGGCTCTGTCCCAGAGATGTCTCACTGCACTCATTTATCACCTTGCTTAAAATCCAGAGAGAGAGAACAATCAACAACTTGTTCCACCTGCAGCAGAACTTGGCAGGAACGCTTGGAAACACCGTTACCACCTTTTCCATTCCAAGGCAATCCATAAATGTCTAAATTTCCATGGCACACCTTGGAGCCGGCATGAGGGAGAAAGAACCAGTAACCCTTATACCTACAGACAGAAATTAGCGCTGGATACCCAAAAATTGACTCAAAATGGATTAAAGACTTGAATGTAAGACCTGAAACCATGGAACTTTTAGAAGAAAACATAAGCAGTATGCTCTTCGACATCGGTCACAGCAGTATTTTTTCCAATATCATGTCTGACTGGGCAAGGGAAACACTAGAAAAAGTAAACAAATGGGACTACATCAAACCAAGACACTTTTGCACAGCAAAGGAGACCATTGACAAATCAAAAAGACAACCTAACAATTGGGAGAAGATATTTTCAAACCATATATCACATAAGGGGTTAATGTCCAAAATATATAAAGAACTCATACATCTCAACAACAAAAAAAACTAACAACCCAATTGAAAAATGGGCGAAAGATCTGAACAGACATTTCTCCAAAGAAGATATACAGAATGGCCAACAGGCACATGAAAAGATGTTCAACATCACTAACTATCAGGGAAATGCAAATCAAAACTACAACGAGATATCACCTCACTCCCATCAGAATGGCTATAACTAACAAGACATGAAATAACAAGTGTTGGAGAGGATGTGGAGTGAAGGGAACCCCTGTATGCTGCTGGTGGGAGTACAAACTGGTGCAGCCACTATGGAAAACAGTTTGGAGATTCTGCAAAAAATTAAAAATAGAACTACCATACGATACAGCTATTCCACTGCTGGGTATTTATCCAAAGAACGTGAAAACATGAATGCATAAAGATATATGCACCCCTAGGTTCACTGCAGCATTATTCACAACAGCCAAGACTTGGAAGCAACCTAGGTGCCCATCAAGGGATGAATGGATAAAGAAGATTGGTATATTTATACAATGGAATACTACTCAGCCATAAAAAAGGATGAAATCTGGCCATTGTGACAACATGGATGGACTTTGAAGGTATTATGCTAAGTGAAATAAGTCAGAGGGGAGAAAGTCAAATACTGTATGATCTCACTCAGAAATAGAAGATAAAAACAACAAACAAACACATAGAGACAGAGCCTGGATTGGTGGTTACCAGAGGGAAAGGGGTGAGGGCAAAAGGGGTGATTAGGCACACGTGTGTGGTGATGGATGGAAATCAGTCTTTGGGTGGTAAACATGATGTAATCTACACAGAAACTGAAATATAATGATGTACACCCAAAATTTATATAATGTTATAAACCAATGTTACCACAATAAAAAACAAATAATAATTAAAAAAAAAAAGTAGCACTAGAGGCATTGCTGAGGGGAAGAGTGAGAAAGGTTCAGAAGCTTTTTTTTTCTTTTGAGGAAGACTAGCCCTGAGCTAACATCTGCCACCAATCCTCCTCTTTTTGCTGAGGAAGCCTGGCCCTGAGCTAACATCCATGCCCATCTTCCTTTACTTTACATGTGGGATGCCTTCCACAGCATGGCTTGACAAGTAGTGTGTAGGTCCACACCTGGGATCCGAACCCGTGAACCCTGGACCGCCAAAGCAGAATGTGTGAAATTAACCGCTGTGCCACCGGGCCGGCCCAGTTCAGAAGCTTTTGACGATAAACTCTTGACAATGATATTCCGGGACATGGGTTGGCAAATTTCCACCCGTGGCCAAATGCAGCTCACCACTCCTTTTTGTATAGCCAGCCGTCTAAGAATTGTACGTTTTTAAATGGTTGGGAAGAAAATTGAAAGCAGAGTAATTGTTCATGAAAATTATATTAAATTCAAATTTCACTGTCCACCAGTAAAGTGCTTTTGGACTGCAGCCATGCTCCTTTGTTTCCATAGAGTCTCTGGCTGCTTTTGAGCCACAGCGGCAGAGTTAAGTAGTTGTGACATCAACCTGTGGCCTGCAAAGGCTATGTTTATCATCTGGCCCTTTATAGAAAAAGTTTGCTGTTTCCTATTCTAGGAAAACTCATGCACCTGGGCAGGGCTTGGGGTGTCTCACCGTTCCCCAGCAGATATTCATTTAATCCCTTGTTTTCTTATAGCTCCCACACCTCAGCTGTGCCTGGTGTCCCTGATCCAGCTGGGTCTGGTTGGTAGCCTGAGAGGTGTGGGCTCTCAGACCCATGGTGGATGACTGGCTCTGCCCTTACCCCTCCCACCCTTTAAGGTCAAGTCCTTTCCTCTCCCTGTTACTGAACCTCTTAATTCTCAAGTTCATGTGCCAAACACCGAGACATCAGGTGCTTGGAGATGGAGAAAGGTTTATTTGAATTGGCCGAGAAGAGAAGGTGGGAACATGGGTTCTCTCAAATCCACTTCAAGGAGAGAAGGCAGCAGGGGGCTTTATAGAGCTAAGGGACGTGGCAGGAGGAGTTTCAGAGAAACAAAAGGGTAATTAATCGGTGTACATTTCATGGTCACTAAGATGGAAAGAGGAGTCTTAGTTTTGTCCACTTATGATATGACATTGTGGCCTGTAAAGTTCAAAGAAAGAACTGAAATAGTCTAGAGAAATGGAAATTAGGACCAACATGAGATGGAAAAATCCTTTCAGTATGCAGACTCAATTGGAGTCATACCCACGCATTATATAAAATCAAGTGTGGTGGGCCAGCCTGGTGGCAGAGCCGTTAAGTTCACACGTTCTGCTTTGGTGGCCCGGTGTTCACTGATTCAGATCCTGGTCCAGACCTATGCACTGCTTGGCATGCCATGCTGTAGTAGGCGTCCCACATACAAAGTAGAGGAAGATGGCATGGATGTTAGCTCAGGGCCAGTCTTCCTCAGCAAAAAGAGGAGGACTGGCAGCAGATGTTAGCTCAGGGCTAATCTTTCTCAAAAAAAAAAAAAAATAAACAAAATGGATTCATGGATGTGAAATTTGAGGATCCAAGGATTTGCAGAAATAAAAAAGAGGTCTTATGTGAAGGACTAAGAATCAGAATGCTCCTGCATTCCTCAACAGTAACACTGGAAGTTAGAAGACAAAATTCCAAGGGAAAATAATTTCCAAATTAGAATTTTACACCCAAACTAAAAAAAGAGTTATGAAGGGAGCCAAAAAGACATTTTCAAATATGCAAGGTCACAGAATATTTACTCCACAGGCACTCTATCTCAGGAAGCTTATGGGAGGATATGCTTCACCAAAAGGAGGAGTACAAAAAGAGAGAAATGGGATCCAGAAGCAGGAGAGGCAACACGGGGGTGGAGGTGGGTCAAAGGCTCCCCAGGGTCTGTTGAGGGGAGATCCTGAGACGACAGCCAGGCCATTTTGAGGCAGGAAGAGCGAGCTCCAGGATTTTTCTAAAGAGTAAAATATATGTCTGTATTCAGATTCTTAATCAAACTGTTCTCAAAACCCCAGGAAGACATTTTGTTTTAGCCCTATAGAAAAGGACATTTTTGCATTTCTTAAAAAATTTTTTTGTTTTGTTTTGTTGTTGTTTAGCAGTTTTCAAAAGTCAACCACGTCCTTATGTTTTCCCACATCATTTGTCATTTGTGCATCTACTTGATAACATGAGAAAGGACCGCTGATAAAGAATATTCCGTCATCTCTGGCTTTCTCCGGAATGCAAGATCGTACTACCCTCTTGGTTTAAATGCTTTAATTTTACTCTTTCACATTATATGCAGCAAAACTCTCCAAAATGCACAGACCCCACAGGCTTCCCAGATGGCCTGGGGCCTGTTCTAAAATGCAAGCATAGCTCACGGACAGTCATGCTTCTGGGCCAACTGTGCCGAAGCAGCGATTAGTCACTCTGTCATCCCGTGCACTGTTGGTTGAGAACTTTAAACATGGCTCTTGTCTTCATGCTGGGTAGAGAGGAAGACAAGAGCCTATATCTGAGGAAAGATTTTAGCGAAAAGAGCCTGAGATTTGAAGTCACGCTGTAGCTGCCAAACTTTGGCAGCTGTCTGCACCTCGGTTTCCTCAGTAAGACACTGTGTACGATAATTCCAGCCTTGCAGGGTTGTTCCGAGATTTGAAAGTGATCAGCTCGTGGATACAAAGCATCTAGTGCCATTCCTGGTGCCCAGCAGGTGCTTACCACTTTGTGGCTGTTACGCGTGTTAATGTTTCATAGATTCCACAATGCTTTCATCTATCCTTTCTTGGTGAATCTTCAATGAGCTGGGAGGACAAGATTTATGTCCCCATTTAAAAACAGACAAGACCAAAGCTAAGCAACAGGCTAGGACTATGGCATGGATCCTTTGGGACATTGTATTTCTGATTACTGGGCAGTGCTCTAACACAGATAGAGCCCCTGAGAAGTGAACTTTCTTGAAAGAGCAATCATCCTCCATGTGGTTTTATGTCCTGTCCCACTTTCCAGCAGCAGAGCCATGTGGTTGAGAACAGACTGTCATTACAGACCTGCTCCCAGAAAGAGGGCATTTTAATGCTCCAGCTGGGACCAGAAGGAACAAGTGATGACCGAGGACAGAGTGGATCCATGAAACAATGTTTTTATAACCACTGCCCAAAAGGAAATTGGAAAACAAGTATGAATCACTTCGCTCTTGTAAATATGTTTACTACATAAATGGTGTAAGAAATATTAGGGCAGTCTGCAATAAAGTTTGAGAAATAAGGACTAAGGCCCAAGCAGGGGGTGGAGTTTGTTTGTTTTTATTTTTAAACAGGCTTAGATTTCCTCTTTGAACATTACAAAGTAAACATTTGTGTCAAACCAGGTTTTTAAAATGGTGTATGGAAAGGGTTGTACCAGGATGGCATTTTAAACAAATTCAGACTTCTCCAGTCACTTAGAAATAAATATAAAACTTCAGAGACTATTATAATAACTGACATGAAAGAAGGATTCACATTTAATTGAGCAAATTATCTGCGTATATAAGGCTCCTGTTTACTTTTTCTTTTAAAATAAGTGTACAGTGAAGTATCAATTAAAAAAAAGTTACATAATTAGGATCATTTCATGTAGGGCAAAGAACCCTCAGGATGTCATTGTATAAAGGATGTTCACAATGTTGACCAAGTCAGAAGAAATGAGTTAAATCATATACACACAGGAAGGTGTTATAAATTTTAGAAAGATTTCCACGCAGAATGATTAAAAGTGTTATTTCTCACAACATTAGCAAGATGCCAATAAATGTGGGTTGAAGGAAGAAAAATTATTTATAATAGTAATGTATTAGAAGACTAAAATGCTAACATATAAATGGCTATTTCTGATATACAATGGTAATTTATTCCAATATTCCATTTACAGATTGGCTCTTGCGAATTTAGAGCTTATTTTCCCAATTAAACAGTGCTGTAGGCATTAGTTATGCTCTCACAAAAGCATAGCTAAAGCATAATGTAGCTAAAACGCTGTACCTGCAGTAAAAAATAGAAGAAAACATTATTTCAATTCTAGCACTTAAGTACAAAAGGAAAACACTAAAATTGGGTTAGAAACACTACTTTATTCATTTTGGATGCTAGTATTTGAGGATTAGAGGACTACCGAAGAAAGAGATGATGTCTGGGAGATACTGAGTGAGGAGTCTGGGCTTTCAAGTAGTTGAGGTGCTGGGAGCACCCATGTAATTCCACTTTGATACTTCTGGTCTTTGCTTTTTTTCTTACAGATTGGCACCTGAGCTAACATCTGTTGCCAATCTTCTTCTTTTTTTCTTCTTCTTCTCCCCAAAGCCCCCCAGTACATAGTTGTGTATTCTAGTTGTAGATCCTTCTGGCTCTGCTGTGTGGGACGCAGCCTGAGCATGGCTTGAAGGGCAGTGCTAGGGCCGCGCGCAGGATCCGAACCGGCGAAACCCCAGCGCTACTGAAGCGGAGTGCATGAATTTAACCACTTGGCCATGGGGCCAGCCCCCCTTCTATTTCCTTGATACAGTTACATCTCTGGATTATCTCTGGTCAAATCAGCAAAGATTATTTTTAAGTTCACAAATGGAATGAAGAGGGTGAGAGGAAAAAGCACAGCATGTTTCCTAAGGTAAAAGGCAAGTGTTGAAAGAAAGCACCCTTTGCAGGGACATAAAGAGGAGGTTGTGTGAAAGTGGGTCTGGGATGGTGTGACTGAATGGTGAGCAGTGATGGGCAGGAAAAGGCGGCAGTGAGTACGTGGTTTCCCTGAGGTGGTGAGGAAGAGATGCCAGATCAGACAAGTCCTTGAGCCTTAACTCTTGGTTGCTGGTCAAAGCCTTCAGGGGTGGTGGATTATGTGTGTGTGTGTGTGGTGAGGGGAGGTGTAGGGGAGGGTGGAGAGAGAAGGAAGCAGGTACGTCTGGCCACCGCACTTACAGGACATTTGTAAACCGGGCACCTGTAACCCGTATTGCTTATATTTCAGTCTCACCCACCCCTCCCCATTTCCCCCACACACTTTCCCAATTTCTGATAACTGTGCATCTCTGCTATAGAAGCAAAAATTATTATCCATCATATCCTCTCCTGAGAAATTAAGAAAAGTGTAGCTTGAGGGGTTATAAAAGGACCAGAAGAAAACAATGACCAGATAGTCTGTTTTGCTGGAGTATGTGTTTCTGGAGGGTGAATTAGCTCATATACACTTGGTAAACAAGGGAATGATATTAGCATAGTGTGAAATCGTGTGGTTTCACATGTTTTCTCAGCATATGAATGTTTTGTGCCACTAAGCAACAGAACCTGAAAGCAAAGCTCAGCAACAAAACTGAGTTCGGCAAGCTGTGGGGCAACCGAGTACAGCACACATCCCTTTTTCCCTCCTGTTGGTGGCCTATAGCACAGTTGGTCGAGTGCTGTATTTTGGAAAGGCTTATTGTACAGTGGCCCCTAATCTTTGGGTATTTGCCTGTGTCTCTCTAGCTCAATAGTCTCTACCTTTCCTCACAGCCCTTCCATCAAGACACCTTCTCCTTTTATTTTTATCCCCATTTTATTGAGATATAATTAACATATTACATTATATTAGTTTTAAGTGTACAACACAATGATTTGATAAATGTATATATTACAAAATGATCACCACAATAAGTTTAGTTAACATCCATCACCTCACATAGTTACAATTTTTTTCTTGTGATGAGAACTTTTAAGATCGACTCTCTTAGCAACTTTCAAATACAGTCTTGTGTCACTTAAAGATGGGAATATATTCCGAGAAATGCGTTGTTAGGCAGTTTCATCATTGTGCGAACATCATAGAGTGCATTTAAACAAACCTAGATGGTATAGCCTACTACACACCTAGGCTATATGGTACTAATCTTATGGGACCACCATCATATACACGGTCCATCGTTGACCAAAATGTCATTAAGTAGCACATGACTGTATACAATACAGTATTGTTAATTATAGTCACCATGTTGTAAATTACATCCCCAGAACCTATCTATCTTGTAATTGGTCAGATCCTTTTGACCACCTTCACCCATTTCCCCCAACCCCCAGCCTATGGCAACCAGCAATCTGTTCTCTGTTTCTATGACTTCATTTTTTTTTTTAGATTCCACATATAAGTGAGATCATATAGTATTTGTCTTTCTCTTTCTGATTTATTTCACTTAGCATAATGTCCTCAACGTCCATCCATGTTGTTGCAAATGACAGGATTTCCTTTTTTTTTTTATGGCTGTGATAAGCAAACAGCAAGCAATAGGATATATTGGAGAGTATGCGGAAGCCATTTGGTGTAAACCTAATTTGGCCTGAATTTGTTTTTCTAAAAGGGCCTGATGTGGCCGTTGAGCATGCATTGTCTATCTGCTTTAAGCATTTGCTATGTCCCAAAGACAAGAATAAATGGCCTTAAGATAAAGATGCAACTTCCCCCCACATTGGCATTTCCTTAAGGATAAGCATCTCTCCCTAGATTAGGAACCGATTGCTGTGCTCACCTGTGACCACCTAGCTCGAGACCACAGACCTGCTACCCTGCTGTGTCCACCGAGTCAGCAGACCTACTACCTGCTCTGTCCATCAATCGCTGTGCTGACAGAGTAACCTCATGATTATTTCAATAGAGACATTTCAATCATATGTGACACATGCTCTCTGATGGTATTGTAGGGGAGGAAGACATTTCCTCTACTCTCTCTGGGTTTGTCTGGCTGGAGAACGAATTAAATTCACATGAGACAGAATAGCAGGAGAAAATTAAACAAAGCTTTATAACATGTGTACATGGGAGAGGCTCAGGCAAGCTGAGCAACTTGCCAAAATGTCTGAAGCCCCTACCTTAAATATCATATTCAGCTAATGACAAAGGAGGATTTTGGGGGTGGAGGGGAAGTCGATCTTGGGAGATTACCACACAAGTACAGTAAACAAATGCAGATTGAAGTCCTTGCCTTTGGTATTGATTAAGAGTTTCTAGAGATAAAGTCATCCTCCTCTTCTTCCTGGTACGGAGAGGGAGGGACCTTTATAGATGGAGATTTCCTTTACATTGTAAATGTCTCCTAACAAAGGGCAAGTAAACTCTACTTTTCAATTGCTTTCCTGTCTGCAATGTAACCAGCCCAAATAATCATCATGCCAAAGAGACATATCTTGGGGTGGCCAATTCCAGGCTCCCACAGTATATAACCACTCTGTATGCCCCCACTGCTTTGGTGCCTTGGGAAAAGAAGGCCCCAGGCTAAGCTAGTCCTCAGATCTGGCTCATAATAAACTCACCCCAATTTTAATTTATAGATTCGTTATGGATTATTTTTGTCAACATCTGAATAATATTTCATTGTATATATATACACATACATACACACCGTATTTTCTTTATCCATTTTTCTATAGATGGACACTTAGGTTGTTTCCATGTCTTGGCTCTTGTAAATAATGTTGCAATGAACATGGGGGTGCAGATGTCTTTTTCAGATACTGACTTCATTTCCTACAGATAAACACCCAGAAGTGGAATTGCTGCATCACACGGTAGCTCTGTTTTTAAATTTTGAGGACCCTCCATACTGTTCTTTGTTGTGGCTGCACTGTTGGTGGCAGAAGTGCACAAGGTTCCCTTTCCTCCATATCCTCGCCATTTTTGGTCATCTTTTGTCTTTTTGATAACAGCCATTCTAACACATGTGAGGTGATACCTCATCATGGTTTTGATTTGCATTTCCCTGATGATTAGTGATGCTGAGTATCTTTTCATGTACCTATTGGCCATTTGTATGCCTGTCCTTTATTTTTTTAAACGCAAATTCCTGTGTACTGTAGCATTCCTTTATTTATTAGGAATGCAATGTCTTTTTAACTGTGCTACCAATTAAAATTAGGATTGTTATTGTTTTTCTTGAAGTTCTGGTTACAAAAGTACAGTTTTGAGGAGTCTCTCCAACTCTGTTAGCCTTGGTCTTTTTGATGATTTTGTAGAACATGAAATTTTTAGGAATGCATGTATCACGATACAGCACAACTGTATATAAGTTTGAAGAGGAAAAAGAATACACTTGATTTCGAGCCTGAAAAAGACAGAAATTAAAGGAAAAAGCACTCAAAGAAGAAACAAAAATCTGAAAAAGCAGAATAGAAACAGAATCAATAATGGGGAAACCGAGGAAAGCAAGAAGGAAATAATGGAAGCAGCAAAGGAGGCTTGCGCAAAGAAAAATGAAGACAGTAAGAAAAGTGCCAAAGGTCTGGTGAGGACACAAGAAAAAAATAGGGAGTGACACCACTTTAAATGAAGCGCAGGAAGATACATGATGACTAACTTAGCTGTACCTGCCACACACATTGGGATGGGTGCTTTATAAGTGCTATTATCCCTCCGTTAGAAACAAGCAATCTGAGGCTCAGAAAGGTTAAGAAAATCATTGGCCAATGTCACACAGCCAATAAATGGCATTCAGATCTCAGTTTATTATACCATCCACAGAAAACACACCCAGACGGACCCAGGTTTTTGTTTTTTAAAGGGGCTTGGCTATTTCTACAAGAGATTTAACAATCTCTATGGCAGGGACCTGTGGCCACACATTCTTTAATCTCCACAACCCAGCAGACAATAAACATTTATTAGGATGGTGTTGAAATATTTACCATTCTCTGCAGTTCTCCCACCCTTTTGCCTTTATGCTTTTGCTCCAGCTCTATCTGGAATATTCTTGGCTGGTAGGGCATCCCCACAAATCCAGTTCCCCCCTCCTGCGAATACCACCCACTTTGCAGTCTTCCCCATCTCCGCCGCAGTATCTATCTTCACTTGCGCCTCTGCACCGCCCTCGTTTACATCTCACACTCTATCAGGAACACACGTCAGCTCCCCTGCTAGAGGTCCCAGTCTGGGAAAGGCAAGAATCTAGTCTGAATCTTCTGTTCCTCTGTATCTAGGGATGCTCACGTTCTTAAGTGGATGCTGAAGAATAACGAAAACGGAAAGTCCAGGGGTCCAGAGCGCACTTTTCAGTTCAACAACTCGGACTTCCCACAAGGTCATGTTGAAAAGGCGTTTCCATGGACAGCAGCATGGACTTGGGAGGGAGCGGGGTCGGCCTGAGTTATGCAGCCAAGGTGGCTCCAAGGAGGCCGGAACGAGGGGTCGAACCGTGGATTCACCCCCGCCCTCTCCCCGCCCCCAGTCTTTGTAAATTCCTCGCCGGCTCGGGGCGCGAAGGGAGGGCGAGAGCAAAAAACGCGGGGGCAGGAAGAGAGATGCGGCGCCCGCAGCAGGCCGCCCGGCCTTCTCGGAGCCCTACAGGCCCACCGTGGCGCCCCGAGACTGCTGTACCCACGCCCCCATCCTGGAACCCCCAAGCCACGCCCCACCGAGCGCCCGGGGCTGCCCGCGCGCGGAGCATTGACCCCCCGGGCCGCCGTTACAGGCAGAAACACAAAGGCCGGAAGTGCGCCCGCGTCCGCCTGGCGACGCGCCCTCTCTAGGATGCGGAGGCCCCACATCTCGGTGGTTCTCCAGGCTCGAAGGTTTCTAGGGACCAGACCGCTTAGACCCCGACTCCCAGGTTCCTCGTTCCAGGGGCAGCAAAATGAATCAAAAGAAAAAAATTAGGAATCAAGTCCAGCAATTCAAGTGGAAGAGAAACTTCACTTAAAATGTATCCAGGCCTGTTTCAAGGGATTGGAGCAGAGTGGATTATCACGCTGGCTCCCCAGCAGAGGACAAGGAAACGGAGGCCCAGATATCTCGCCTGTTAAAGGGTCTCTCAGTGCCGTGGCTTGGTCAGAACCCACCACTTGTGCCACAAAAGCCTGTGCACTTTCCTCTGCCTGGGGATGCCTCTCAAAAGAGATGAACACTATTAAAATTAAAGCTTGTGCTTTCAAAATGACAGGAAACATGTAACAGTTTCAAAGCTGACCAAATGGAGTGTGCAAGAATTCAGAGAAGACCATCTTGGACCTATTAGGATGGCTACTTTCGGAAAAAAAAAAAAAAGGCAAGTGTTGGCAAGGATGTGGAGAAATTGAATTACTATATGACCCAGCAATTCCTCGACTGGGTATATGCCCCAAAGAATTGAAAGCAGGGACTTGAAGAGATGTGTACATCATGTTCATAGCAGCATTATTCACAATAGACAAAAGGTAGAAGCAACCCAAGCATCCACTAACAAATGAGTGGAGAAACAAAACGTGGTGTGTATATTCATATATATATACATACATACATATATATATATAAAATATGTATATGCAAATATATATATTGCAAGATGAAAAGAGATCTGGAGATGGATGGCGGTGGTGGTTACTCAACAATGTGAATGTACTTAATGTCGCTTAAACTGTACATTTAAAAATGGTTAAGATGGTAAATTTTATGTTTATTTTACCACATGCACAAATAAGAGCTCAGAGAAGACACAGTCCCAGGAAAAATGTGTCAGACCTGTGCTACAAAAATAGGGTGGGATTTCTGAAATGGTAAGCAGGATTGGCAGCAGAACGTAAATAAATCTTTGTAGATAATGACGTTAACTGATGTTTCATGGGTGGGTTTGGCAATATCGCCCCAATCTCAGGTTTTTCAAGGGATTGGAACAAAAAGTCCTGAAACTCTATGCCAGGTACCATGGAAGACTCTGAAAGCCTCTCAAAAAAGCTTTATTACAATAGCTTTGAGCAAATTACTTAGTAATTATGGAAATCTAGTACTAGGGAGAGCTTTAGAAAAGTCCTGCCACTGTCAGCAGAAAAATAATTAACTATATTTCACCCTGAATATCATTCCCAATGTCCTGCTTTGGGAACTGGAAAAGGCAACATCAGAGATACAAGTTATCAAGAGGATGTGTGGAGAGAAGGCAGCAGCAGCATTTCTAGGAAATATTCACAGGAGGGCCTGGTCTCTGGGTTTGCAAGCTCAAAAACCACTTTCCCAGAGCAGGGCTGACTCCAGGCAAAACAAGGGTGACCTTCCCATTTCACCTCCCTTTCTGCTCACTGGCACCCTCCTGTAGCTGCTTTCTCGGATGCCCAAAGATCTGTGCTTTGGAGAACAAGGTTGGTATATTTGAGGGTCCTATAAAGTGCTTTATTTTCCAAAGTTAGTTACCTCCATTCTCCCCAGTAAAACTATCCATAGTTGGAAAGCACCAGAGCAAAATATAAAGCTCAACCGACCAAGTCTGAAATGTCGACATTTCAGTAATTTCGAATAATCCATAATCAATCTATAAATCAAAATTGGAGTGAGTTGATTATGAGCCAGATTTGAGGACTATAGCCTGGGGCCTTCCTTCTCCAAGGAAGGAGGGGCACCAAAGAAGTGGAACTGTACAGAGTGGTTATATGCTGTCTTGGAACAAGGAGTGTACATCACATGTGACAGGAATATCTCTTTTACTGCTGTCACAAGATGCTCAGCTGGCACAGCAGGTTGGTGGTCAGCAGGTCAGCGGTCACAAGGTTGCACAGCAGGTCAGTAAATAACCCTTGGTTTCCAGGAAGAGATGCTTATTCTTAAAGAAATGTGTATATGGGAGGAAGCTACATCCCTATCTTAATGGGCATCATTCTTATCTTTGGGACATAGTAAATGTTTAAAGCAGATGTACAATGCCTGCTCAACAGGGCACTTCAGGCCCTTTCGGAAAACAAGGTTAGGCCAAATTAGTTTTAAACCAAGTGGCTTCCTCATATACTCCAATATATTCGTTTGCTTTTCACTTATTTATCAGAATCATGAGGAAAGAGAAAATCTGAACAGATCTATAGTAAGGAAAGAGATTGAATTGGTAATGAAAAACCTCCCAACAAAGAAAAGCCGGGGCCAGATGGTTTCCCTGGTGAGCTCTACAAAACATTTAAAGAAGAATTAACACCAATCCTTCTCAAACTCTTCCCAAAACCTGAAGAGGAGGGAACACTCTCAAACTCATTTTACATGGCTAGCATTACCCTGATACCAAAGCCAGATAAGGACATACAAGAAAAGAAAACTACAGTGCCAATATCCCTGATGGATATAGATACAAAACTTCTCAACAAAATATTAGTAAACCAAGTTCAAAAACACATTAAAAAGATCATACAACGTGACCAACTGGGATTTATCCCTGTTATGCAAAGATGGTTCAATATGCATAAATCAATCAATGTGATACACCACAAAATAGAATGAAAGATAAAAATTGATGATCATCTCAATAGATGCAGAAAAAGCATTTACCAAAATCCAACATCCTTTCATGAAGAAAACTCTCAACATTAGAAGAAATGTACCTCAATATAATAAACGCCGTATATGACAAGCCCACAGCTAACATCATACTCAGTGGTGACAGGTTAAAACTTTTCCTCTAAGATCAGGAGAAAGACAAGTTGCAGACTTTCACCACTGCTATTCAACATAGTACTGGTCGTCCTAGCCAGAGAAATCAGGCTAGAAAAGGCAAAAAAAGTCACCCAAATCGGAAAGGAAGATGTAAAATTGTCCTTGTTCTGCACATGATATGATCTTATATATAAAAAATCCTAAAGACTTCACCAAAAAACTGTTAGAACTAACGAACAAATTCAGTAAAGTTGCAGGATACAAAATCGACATACCAAAATCAGTTGTGTTTGTATACACTAACAATGAAATATTTGAAATAGAAACCAATCGCATTCACAATAGCATCAAAAACAATAAAATACTTAGGAATAAATTTAAGCAAGGAGGTGAAATATCTGGACACTGGAAACTGTAAGACTTCGATAAAAGAAATGGAAGAAGTCACAAATAAATGGAAAGATATCCTGTGTTCATGGATTGGAAGGATTAATGTTAAAATGCCCATACTGCCCAAAGGCATCTATACATTCCATGCAATCCTATCAAAATTCCAATGGCATATTTCACAGAAATAGAAAAAACAATCCTAAAACTTGTATACATTCACAAAAGATCCCAAATAGCCAAAGCAATTCGGAGAAAGAAGAACAAAGCTGGAGTCCCAATTTCAAACTATATTACAAAGATATTATAGTAAAAACAGTATGATACTGGCATAAAAACAGACAAGTAGATCAATGGAACAGAATCGAGAGCCCAGAAATAAACCGACATATATACAGTCACCTGATCTTTAACAAGGGTGCCAAGAAGACTCAATGGGGAAAGGAGAGTCTCTTCAATAAATAGAGTTGGGAAACTGGATATTCACAGGCAAAAGAATGAAATTGGACCCTATCTAACATCACTCACAAAAATTAACTCGAAATAGATTAAAAATTTAAACATAAGGCCTGAAACTATAAAACTCATGAAGAAGACGTAGGGAAAAATCTCCTTGACATTTGTCTTGGCAATGATTTTTTGAAGGTGACACCAAAAGCACAAGCAACAAAAGCAAAACTAAATAAGTGGGACCGTATTAAACTAAAAAGCTTCTGCTCAGAGAAAAAAATTCACAAAATGAAAAAGCAACCCATGGAATGGGAGAGAATATTTGCAAACCATCTATCTGATAGGGAGTTGCTGTCCAAAATATATAGGGAACTCATACAATTCAACAGCAAAAAATCAAATAATCTGATTTAAAAGTGGGCAGAGGACCTGAATAGACATTTTTTCCAAAGAAGACACATAAATGGCCAACAAGAATGTGGAAGATGCTCAACATCACTAATCATCAGGGAAATGCAAATCAAAACCACAATGAGATATCACCTCGCATCTTTTAGAATGGCTATTATTAAAAAGACCTATCCTCCACATGCTGGTGAGGATGTGGAGAAAAGGGAATCCTTGTGCACTGTTGGTGGGAATGTAAAGTGGTGCAGCCACTATGGAAAACAGTATGGAGATTCCTCAAAAAAATTAAAAATAGAACTACCATATGATCCAGCAATCCCACTTCCGGGTATATATCCAGGAGAAATGAAATCGGGATAGCAAAGAGATATCTGCATCCCCATGTTCATTAGCAGTATCATTCACAGTAGCCAAGGTATGGAAACAACCTAAGTGCTCGTCTATGGATGGATGGATAAAAAGATATTTATACACACACACACACACAGAGGAATATTATTTAGCCATGACCTGCCATTTGTGACAACATGGATGGACCTTGAGGGCATTGTGCTAAGTGAAATAAATCAGACAAAGACAAATATTTGTGATCTCACTTATATGTGGAATCTAAAAAAGCTGCACTTACAGAAACAGAGAGTAGACTGGTCGTTACCATGGGCTGGGGGCTGGGGGACATGGGGCGATGTTGGTCAAAGAGTACAAACTTCTAATTATAAGATAAATAAGTTCTGGGGATGACCACAGTAAAAATACTGCATTATACACTCGAAAGTTGATAAGAGAGTAGATGTTAAATGTCCTCACCACAAAAAAAAAAAGGTAATTATGTGAGATGATGGAGGTGTTAACTAATCCCACTGTGGTAGTCATTTCACAATATATAATTGTATCATGTCATCACGTTGTACATCTTAAACTTACACAATGTTACATGTCAATTATATCTCAATAAAGCTGCGGAAAAAAATCTGTTCTCTAAAAAAAAGAAATCACACTACAGGGAAACCCTGAGACAGTAATTAATTTGGGAGAACTTAGTCAATGCTCACACTTTATTCAGCATTATAAGATCTACTCAAATCAGGACCCTCCTGAAAGCAATGAATGTGGCCAAGCTCCAAGCCATTTATCAGGGCTTCTTCCATATCTGAGAATTTACGTTGGTCAGAAATCCTATAATTGTGGCAAATATAGGGGTGCTTCCAGTTGTAACTTAAGCCTAAAGAAACAACAGAAAAGCTACCCTGGAGAGAAGAACCTTAAATACAAAGAAGGTTCAAGTCATCGTTTGAATGTAAACAATTCACGCAAGAAGAAAACTGTCACCCAAATGGGAGAGAAAGCTTTCCGGCATTCCTCACTGAGCTCTTGCCATAGTAGAATATTTTTTCAAGAAATGCAGCTTTGTGGAAAATTACTACATTCTGTCTGATCAGTAGGAGTTTGGATTTGGCAACATGATGCCTTCAGTAGCTTCTTTGGTTTAAATTCTAGTCCTGCTCTCTCCAATAGGGTAACCATTAGCCACAGGTGGCTGTTGAGCACCTGACATGTGTCTAATCCAAATTGATATAGGCTTTAAATTTTTTAAATTGAGATATAATTGATATATAACATTATATTAGTTTCAGGTGTACAACATAGTGATTCAATATTTGTATACATTGCAAAATGATCACCACAATGTCTAGTTGACATCCATCGCCACACAGTTACAAATTTTGTTCTTGTGATGAGGACTTTTAAGATCTACTCTCTTAGCAACTTTCAAATATACATACAGTGTTATTAATTATAGTCACCACGCTGTACATTACATCCCCAGGACTTATTTATTTTATTACTGAAAGTTTTGTACCTTTTGACCACCTTTACCCACTTCACCTATGCCATACCCCCTGCCTCAGGCAACCACCAATCTGTTCTCTGTATCCATGAGTTTGGTGTTTTTCTTAGATTCCACACATAAGTGAGATCATATGATATTTGCCTTTCTCTGTCTGACTTACTTTGCTTAGCATGATGCCTTCAAGGTCCATCCATGTTGTTGCAAATGGTAAGATTTCCTTATTTTTTATGAGTGAGTAATATTTCATTGTGTGTGTATATATATATATATATACACACACACACACACACACACACACACCCCATATTTTCTTTATCCATTCATCCATCAATGGACACTTAGGATGCTTCCATATTTTGGCTATTGTAAATAATGGGGATGCAGCTATCTTTTTGAGCTAGAAATATGCTTCGATGTAAAATACACACTGGATTTCAAAGACTTTATATTTAAAGAGAAGAAAGTAAAATATAAAAATTTAAAAATATTGATTATATGTCTAAGTGCTAATGTTTTGGATATATCAGGTTAAATAAAATATATCATTAAAGTTAACTCCATCTGTTCCTTTCTACTTTTTAAAGTGTGGCCACTAGAAAACTTATCTTTTTCAACTTGTACATCAACCTTAGGAGACAAGCAGTAATATTGCCACCCCATTTTACAGATGAGGAAGCTGAGGCACAGACTTGCCCAGAGTTGTCACATAGGAGCTAGAAGAGCCAAGAGTGGCCCTGGGACTGACTAATTCTAGACCAGTTTGTCCTCTTCGCCACTACAATTAGGCTCAGACAGATTTTCAGTAACCAAAGCCACAAAACCTGGTTTGGAAACTAGAGCCAGCTTTATTCCTTTTTAGGTGAAGCTATTCCCAGGAAGAGAACGGTGACTGAGAATTGCCCTTAGGAAAGTCTACTTGGAAAAAGTAAATTCAACCCAGAAATTTTGCTTAGTTAAATATGGAAATTAGAGACTGAGGAAATAGTTGATTTAAAAGTTTACTTTAAATCTGTGTATGCTAGAAGTTGATCTCTCTGTCCCACCATTTGCCATACATTGGGACATTTGTCTGGAAAGGTCTATTGATAAAAGTATCTGAATCCAACAGCCAGTTCCGGATTAATGCCAGCTCTGCTATCTCTTAGCATAACGTCCTGTAGGTTCATTGGAGGAGCCTCCTATTGGAGCCTGTGTCCGAATTTCCTTCCTTTTTAAGGCTGAATCATATTCCACTGTGTGGATAGACCACATTTTGTTTACCCATTCATCCGTCGATGGACACTTGGGTTGTTTCCACCTTATCTTGACCTTTAAAGAGGCAAATGATCTTACCTGTGTTGGCAGAGTATTAAGGATGATGGGAGAGGAGGGAGCCTTGGAAGGACTCCAAAATACCTGATTGAGGCATAACCAGACAGGAGCAGTGTGGGTGGAGAAAACGAACCCAGTGCATAATTTGGCTTTGGTGACACCCAGGCTGTATGGGATGGAAGGGGGAGGACAGGAACCAGTGGTCTTAGTTGGAATTGCTGGGAGGATAAAGATGCCCCTAACTGAGAAAGTGAAAGTCAGAGGAGGAGGAGGAGAAGGAGGAAGGGAAGAAGGAGGAGGAGGGAGAGGCAGAGGAGGAGGGAGGAAGGGGAAGGGGAGAAGGAGGGGAAGGAGGGGGAGGGAGAGCTGGGGGAGGGGGAGGAGAATGCAGGAGAGGGAGGAGGAGCAGGAAGAGTTGCTTTTGTTCTTTTTGGGGGATGGGATGGAGTGAGGAAGATCATGCTGGAATTTGGACTTGTCATTCTGAGGTGTCTTCAGGACACCCAGGAGGAAATGTTGGGGGACAGTTGTGGAAACGGAGTGAGATGACTCCATAATTATAAAAGGGACCCACAAACATAGTTGAAGAGAAAAGTCCTCTCCCCTTCTCACCCAGGGCTCCTTGCCAACTCTGCATATTCTTAAAGCTTCTGGGTGAACTTCTCCCAGTCCGTTAGCAGGATCCATAGTGCCCTCTGCTGGCAAAAACATAAAACTGCAACTGCCCCTGCACTCTAGGGCTGAAATGTCTTTTCCTGAATCCCGGAAGCGGCATTAGCCTAAGAGGGAAATCTGATACTGACCCGCGCAATGTGTCTTAAGATCCTGCACGTAAGGACTGGGTGCTCAAGGGTCCAGAGAAGCTGGCTGCTCCCCCAGCAGGTGCCACGAGCCTAGGAGGCACCTGCGGGACAGCACAGTAGAAATGGCTCCTGGATGGACGGATTTGAAAGGCAAAGTTAATGGGGCACGGTGGGGTGAGAAGAGTGTGTATATTGAAAATATTTGGGGGTCTCCTTCGTGCTTCCACCTTTCCATCCAGCTATCAATGTGCAATGTACAACGTAGGCTTTTCCAGCCTGGCAGCTCTCGTTTAAAGAAATGGTCTGCCTGGGTGGTCCCTAAGCAACATTACTGAGTGGAAAACATTTTGTTTTGGGCTTATCTCCTTTTGATTGGCCCTGTCTCCGTTTAAGGAAAGGCCGTTTTAGAAGTCTGAGCCTTTATTTCAGTACAAAACCCAGGAACGACTGAAAAGGCAGAATGTGCCTGGTGGCAGGCTGTATTAGTTAGGATCTGGGTTTACGTGTTGGGAACGAGACTCCAAATAAGAGTGGCTTAAGTAAAACAGACGTTCATTTCTCTCACATTTAAAAAGTCTGGATTTAGGCAGTTCAAGGCTGGATTGGCGGCTCCACCGTCACCAGGGACCCAGGTTGCTTCCAGCTTTCTGTTCCACTATCCCCAGGGTGTGGGCCTCATTATCATCAAGATGGAACCTCAGGAACCACATCCACTTTCAAGGAGCAGGATGGGGAAGACCCAAGGGGGAAGGAGGGCTCATCCCCTCCCTGTCAGCGCCCGACCTGGGAGCACCCAATACTTTTGTTGTCTTGAGGAGTAAGTTAT
The DNA here is from genome assembly GCF_021613505.1 of Equus quagga. Classification (NCBI taxonomy): domain Eukaryota; kingdom Metazoa; phylum Chordata; class Mammalia; order Perissodactyla; family Equidae; genus Equus; species Equus quagga. Next base: position 36,861,829 of record NC_060273.1, on the reverse strand, counting down.
TTAATACAGGTAGAGTTTTGAATAGTACCATGTACCTACCACTTAATCCTCAACACCTTACTCCAGGAAAATAATACAACATTTCTGTTTCACAGACGAGACAACCGAGGTAGAGAGATCACACATAAATGGCACAGCTTCCAATCGGAGCCATTAAATCTTATTTCAGAATCCACTTGCTTAACTAGTAACCCATACTAACTCACGTATACACTGTTTTGTATATTTTTTGGGGGGGGTTACTGTTATATTAAGAATTTGTTCCCACACCTAAAGACAAATTGTCCTCAAGAAGGATGGAACAATTATTTCAGAAGGCAATTTAGTAATATATACCAAGAAGCTTAAAAAAAGGCAAGCATGACGATATCACAGCAATATTTATGCTATCAAAACAAGAAACAACCCAAACCTTCAACAGAGGGAAGTGTTTTAGTTAAGCCAAGAATATCAATTCAATGGAATGTTCTTATTGGAGAATGAATGCTTTCATAGGATATTCCAGAACATGGGGAAACAATTAGGATGTAAATTATATTTGCAAATCTATGTATTTTTAAAAAGCCAATGTATAGTAAAAACAAAAATGTTGAGAAAGGTTATATTTAAATGATGGGACGTTGTTGAGTTTTTTTGGTGTATTTTCCTTTAATAGACAAATTTTCCTTAATGAATGTTCAATACTTTATAACACATTTTAATTTTACAGTAACAGTGCATTTAGCAATGCTGTTTGTTTTGGTGAATAACCTAATACTTATATGGTCTCAAGAAGTGTTTTTCGAATGCCTCTGAATTCCTCCATGAGCAATCTGGATGACTTTGAACTTGTGGGGCGACAAGTGCAGCGAATATAGCGCTGACCTTATGATCAGGAATTTCTTCTTGATCCCATTTAGGGATCAAGGTCTGCCTCTGTCATTCATAAACTGCATGAACTTGGCTGGACCATTTCCTTTTTGAAACTTCATTTATGACCTTTAAAACTAGGATTAATTCCTGCTGTGAATCTTTTTTCCCTTCTGCCTTGTGCCTCTGTCCACGAATTCATGGGCTTCATGGAATCTTAAAAGCATTAAATTGTTCACCAAGATAAGTTCACCGCTGAGAATAATTGGTAAGTATTTAAAAGTTTAAAAATTAAATAAAATGATACATGTTAATTGTCTCATTTTAAAAGCCATTTAGCATTTTCACTTTATCATGAAATATTTCAATCATACAGAAAATGAGGAACATAATATAATAACCATACGTGTAGCCAAAACCCAGTTTTGTTAAATTGTAGTATTTTGGCATTTATATTTTACATATATAACTTTTTTTAAAAAAAGATCTAAAACATGGGAAGCAGATGATGCTTTGTGGATAGTCTCTCCTGGCCCCAATCTTCATCCTCCCCGCCAGAGGTAACCACTTTCTGAACATGGGGGTTCTCCTTCCTCTGCATATTGTTAGTTTACTGCATATGGTGTATGTGTAAATAATGCTGGGCTACATGTATTTAACATAATAAAATGGATATCATACTATACATATTATTTTGAAGCTCACTTTTTTATGCAATTGTATGTTTTTGAGATTCATTCATATTAATCCATGTAGCTTTAGTTTAACTCTGAGTTCAGTATAGCATTCCATTATGTGAATATGCCACAATTTATGTATCCATTAGTCTGTTGATGAACGCTTCAAATGTCTTTTTTTAAAAAATTTTTACTGTTAGAAACAATGTTGCAATGAATAACATTTCACTTGTTCCTTTCTGCACCTCTGCATGGATTTCCATAGAGCATAAACCCAAGAGTGGAGTTGCTAGGTTTTAGGATATGCGAATCTTTGGCTTTACTAGATATTCTCCAAAGAGGTTGCCCCAACTCCTTTCCCAACATTTAAAAGACCCCACAGCTTTATTAGGATGTAATTCACATATCAAAACCCACCCATTTCAAGTGTGTATTTACTTCAGTGGAGTTTAGTGTATTCGCAGAGTTGTGCGATCACCACAGTCAATTCAGAACGTTTTTATTACCCCCAAAGAAACCCCACACAAAAGTTGACCAATATTGTATATATAACCCAATCCCCCTACCTCCAGCTCTAGTCAACCACGAATTTACTGACTGTCTCTATAGATTTGTCTGTTCTGGACATTTCCTATAAATGGAATCATACAATATGTGATTCTTTCACCTACCATAATGTTTTCAAGATTCATCCATATTCTAGCATGTATTGGTACTTCATTCCTTTTTACTGATGAATAGTATTCTACTGTATGGATATACCACATCTTATTTAAGTAATTATGGACATGTGTTTTTCCCCCTCCTTTTGGCTATTATGAATAATCCTGTTATAAACATTCCTGTACAAGGGCTTTTTTTTTTTTTTTTTGGGTGAGGATGATTGGCCCTGAGCTAACATCTGTTGCCAATCTTCCTCTTTTTGCTTGAGGAAGATTGTTACTGAGCCACCATCTGTGGCAATATTCCTTTATTTTGTATGTGGGACTCTGCCACAGTAGCTTCATGAGAGGTGCTATGTCTGTGCTCTGGATCCGAACTGGTGAATCCCAGGCTGCTGAAGTGGAGTGTGCAAACTCAACCACTATGCCACTGGGCTAGCCCTCCGTACCAGTTTTTATGTGAACATAAAATATATATATATTTTTTTCTTCCCCAAAGCCCCAGTACATAGTTGTATATTCTAGTTGTAAGTCCTTCTAGTTCTTGTGTATGAGCTGCTGCCACAGTGTGGCAACTCACTGAGGAGTGGTGTGGTTCTGCAGCTGAGAACTGAGCTTGGGCTGCTGAAGCAGAGCACACTGAACTTTAACCAGTAGGTTATCAGGGTGGCGCCGAACATATAGTTTTATTTCCTTGGGGTATGTACTAGGGAGTAGAATTTCTGGGTCACGTGGTAATGCCAACCTTTCGAGGAGTTGATAAACTGCTTTCCACAGGGGCTGCACCATTTTACATTCCCACCAGCAACGTCCGAGTGTTCCCATTTCTCCACATCTTCACCAACACTGGTGGTCTGTCTTTTTGACTCTAACCATCCTAGTGGGTGTGAAGGGATATCTCATTGTGGTTTTGATATACCTCATGGTTTAATTTGCATTTTTCTATTTACGACTGAAGTTGAATGTTTATTATCCATTCCTCTTTCCTCTTCTATGATTTCCCATTCATAATATTGGCCCATTCCCCACTAGCCTTTTCTCATTGATTTGCAAGAGTTTTAAAGTCCGTTTGGATATTACATTTTTTGCTGATTTTATGCACTGCAAAATACGTCTTCTCAGCATGTGGGTTTGCTTTGCACTTGTGTCTTTGCTGTACACGTTTTAAGTTTTAACACAGCAGACTTTAATCAATCTTTCTTTTTGTTTATGCTTTTTTTTTTTTAAAGTTTTTATTTTTATTTTTTTCCTTTTTCTCCCCAAAGCCCCCTGGTACATAGTTGTATATTCTTCGTTGTGGGTCCTTCCAGTTGTGGCATGTGGGACGCCGCCTCAGCGTGGCTTGGTGAGCGGTGCCATGTCCAGGCCCAGGATTCAAACCGACGAAACACTGGGTCGCCTGCAGTGGAGTGCGTGAACTTAACCACTCGGCCATGGGGCCAGCCCCCTTTTTTTTTTTTAAGATTTTATTTTTTCCCTTTTCTCCCCAAAGCCCCCCGGTACACAGTTGTATATTCTTCGTTGTGGGTCCCTCTAGTTGTGGCATGTGGGACGCTGCCTCAGCATGGCCTGATGAGTAGTGCCATGTCCGCGTCCAGGATTCGAACCAACGAAACACTGGGCCGCCCGCAGCGGAGCGCACGAACTTAACCACTCGGCCACGGGGCCAGCCCCTTGTTTATGCTTTTTGAGTCTTGCTTAGGAAATCCTTCCTATCCCCAAGGTTATAAAAATATTTTCCAGTAAGATATTTAAGAGTTTGATTTTCACATTAAAATGTTTAATCCAGAGCAATTTGGCCTTCACCTCATACTTTTCTTTTCTGTGTTTGCCTTAGAAGATTACATCTCAAAATCTTGAATTACCCAAAATTTTACCAATAAAGTCCTTTTTTGGGGGTGGGGCTGGGCTTAAGTTAGCCAGCTAGTACCTGTTGTTTGCCACCAAGGATGTTCCTGGACACAACTCTGCATCATGGTAGGTCCTGCCAAGTCAAGGACTTTGCCTGTCTTGTTCACCATTGTGCCCTCAGCCTTGGGCCTCACACGTGGTAAGTTTGAAGTAACAAGAAAGCATGGTAAATAGAAAACAGAAGATGAGGTGAGACAATTCAACAGTGTCAGTAATTGCAATGTATTTAGACAGGTTAATTCCAATATTAAAATACAGATGTTCAGGGGGCCGGCCCAGTGGTGCAGCGGTTAAGTTCGCATGTTCCACTTTGGCGGCCCAGGGTTTTCTGGTTTGGATCCCGGGTGCAGACACGGCATGACTTGGCAAGCCATGCTGTGGTAGGCGTCCCACATATAAAGTAGAGGGAGATGGGCATGGATGTTAGCTCAGGGCCAGTCTTCCTCACCAAAAAGAGGAGGATTGTCAGCAGATGTTAGCTCAAGGCTAATATTCCTCAAACAAAACAAAACAAAACAAAACCAGATGTTCAGGACTTAATTCTCCACTCCCCTGGATCCTTAAGAAGGCGCATTCTTACCCCAAAAAGCCTTTACAATTTTGCAATGTGTAAACTAAGCATCAGCCCAGAGCAGAAAAGCTGCCAGGCAGAGTAGCAGGAGCCTGCAACAACAATGCTAAGGGATGAATTGTGTCTGCTCGCCCTCAAATCCATATGTCAAAGCCCCAACCTCCAGCCCGAAGCCCTCCGAATGTGACCGTATGTAGAGAGAGGGCCTTTAAAGAGGTAATTAAGTTAAAATGAGGCCGTTAGGGTGGGCCCTGATCCAATATGACCGATGTCCTTATAAGAAAAAGAAATTTGGACGCACAAAGAGACACGAGGTATGTGCGTGTGCAGAGGGACCACCATGGGGAGAGGCAGCAAGAGGGCGGCCATCTGCAAGCCAAGGAGAGAGGCCTCGGCAGAAACCAACCCTGCTGACACCTCGATCTCGGATTTGCAGGCTCTAGAACTGTGAGAAATACATTTCTGTTGTTTAAGCTGCCCAGTCTGTGATACTCTGTTACGGCATCCATTGCACGAGAACAAGGAACGCCGAGAGGCTGTGGGTCAGTTACCAGCGGCGTCTGCTACAGAGGGCTAGCTCATTTTGCCAGATTCTCAAGGGGGTGATGCTCTCCCAGAGTTAAAGGGTGACAGCAAAGGGATTTCATGACTCCTGGATGACACAGAGAGAAAGGCAGCAAGTCTTCATCCCCACAGCTCCTGAGGCTGCTCACCCTGACTCATCTGCCCAGCAAGAAGAGAACCCACCAGAAGGCGGTGTGTGGGGTGGAGGCTGGGCTTTATGAACAGCCAGAGGGCTGCAACGTTAGGATGAGACGAATTGGGACAATAATTTCGTAAAGGAAAGCCAGAGAGGCCTTGAGCCGTCTGAGGCTAACCATGTGCTGTGTCCTGCGGAGTGATGATGAACTTGATTTCCTGGGGAGTGGAAAATAAAATAAAATGAAAGAAAACATAGTAAAGCAAAATGATGAAAGAAAGGGGTGGCACGTCTGGGGGAGGAGGTGTCTGGTGACGCCGTCTGGGAGTCTTTGCCCTTCTGCCTCCCGGGGCAGCGCGCAGGAGGAGCCTCTGTCAACCTCGCTTCGGGGACAAGTTCAGCTGGGTCTCTTCAGTTTGGGCCACCATGGGTTCCTTCCTCTCTCTGCCAGCTCTTAGTTTAAGAATGATCTATAGCAGTTATTGACCTCCCAGGTAGAAAGCATTTCCACCTCCAGGAGCCCTCCTGCTTTCGCGGATATTAATCCAGCCACCTTGGCTTCACCAGATTCCACGGGAGGCAAAGGATATCTTGACGCTCAAGCGCAAGGAGATCCCTTCCAGGTGAGGACCGCCAGCCTGCACCTTTGCTTTTGGACCACGAGGGGGCGCCGTGAGCTACGCTGAAGCTGCGTCTGAGGGGCTTGGCAGGCGGGGCTGTTGAGGATGATCTTGTCAGAAAGGTTGCAGGCAGGGTCAGGCCTGGTAAGGAGAGGATGCTACAAGTCGGGGGCAATTGGGAACTTAGCTTGCAGCTTGGGCTAGAGGGAGAGAAGACGGAGGTTTGAGCTGGAAGAGTGAGGAAGAGTGCAGAAAGGAATAGCACGGATTGGATTGGAGGCTGATTCAGGGAGGAGCTACTGTGGGTTCCCAAGTGGTGACTGGGAGCCCTGGAAATACTATTCCCGGGGGGTCATCTTGAAAACTCCTGCCCAGGTGGGAAGCAGGGAGCTGCTTTTTCTTTTAACAAGGTCAGGGTTCAGAATGTCCCAGTCTCTCTGAAGCCACATGGACCTCGAGTCCCTGAGGACTGGATGGTGGGGAGGTCAGCAGAGGACTGGAATGGATTGTGGAAGAAGGACCCACAGGACTTGGTGATGGATTGGGATTGGTGGGTAGGGAAAAGGGGAGCTGAGAAGAACTTTTAGGGTCCTGGCTCAGAAGAGAAGTGTGGAGGCCTGTGTGTGATGTGACAGCCCTCGAAGGAGAGGGCCTCAAGAAGTGACTCAGATCAAAAACTTGGGGTTCAGATGTGAGTCATTCCTTTCCCCCACAGCTCAGATCCAACCTATCAGCAAACTCAGTGCTCGTTGGGATCCACAGCAAGTCCCGCAGGCTTGATCTCCAGAACGTATCCTAAAACTGGCTGCTTACTACCTTCCCCACTGCTACCACACTGGTCCAAGCCCTTCACTGGAACTCATATCTGGTTTCGCTGTTTCCATTCTTGTGTCACTGTTGTCAGTTCTTCACACAGCAGCCAAAGGGATGTTTTAAAAATCTAAGTCAAGTCGTATCACCATCTTGGTTAAAGTCCACCATGAGTTGCCACTTGCAATAGAAACTCCTTCCCAAGGCCTACAAAGCCCTACATGATCTGGCTTCTACATGATCTGCCTTTTCAACATCTTCTCTTATGACTCTGCTCTCGTTCGTGATGCTCCAGCCCCACTGGTATTTATTCTGTCTTTCAATCATCAAGATTGTTCCTGCCCCTGGGCACTTAGCATTTGCTGTGCCCTTTTCTCCAAATGCGTTTCTTCTAGATAGTCCCATCTTTGATTTCTTTATTTTTTCCCTTTCTTTTCACTTGGGAAGGAAGAAAAAAGAGAATAGGTGATAGGGTGGTCTGAGATTGCTTGTGACATCCTTAGATAGTGTGGAGACTGGCTTCACTCAAATGTCTTTCTTGAAATCTTCCCTGATATTTCTATCTGCGAGAAATCTCAGCATGGAAAGAGGATATGTTGACACTGGTGGTCACGGGAGTGGTCATGGGAGGAGGTAAGATTTGAGCTGGACCTTGACAGTAGGTATTGTTTCAATAAGCAGATTTGGGGGAATCTCCATGCAAGAAGGACCTGTACCTACCTTATTCCACCAGGTCTCCAGTGGTTATTATAGTACCGAGCAGAAAATAGACACTCAATATATAATTCTTGAGTGAATTCACCGATAAATGAGCAAAAGAAGTAGAAAATACTAAATGTGTCTGATGAACAATAAGGTCTGTTTGGCTGGAACAGCAAGTTCTAGCTGGGAAAAAGGATGGAACAAGCAGCATTCAGCCATATTGAAGAGGATTGTAACAGAGAATCTGTTTAAGGGCTATATCAGGTTGGTGTCTCCTGCCTAGTTCAGAGCGCTCCATCCCTCCCATCTAGCTGGTGAGCGATCGCCAGAGGAATGCTCCAGAGAGACCAGCTAGTACTAAGGGACTGAGGAATTAAGAAGAAGATAATTTGTGGAAACGAGGCCCTCCTGGGGTGGGGCATCCTCAAGTTGCGCTTGAAGTCGGTCCTGCCTGGAGGAGAATCTGTTGGTGTTCTTTGTTGGGTGGGCAGGAAGTGACTGTGGAAGGACCCACATTTGCTTCTCCTGACTCCTTATCCTCCCTGGTGTGACCAGTTGATGCCCATGGCCCAGCCCCCTGCTCAGGTCACCTGAGGCCCTTGTGGCCCTCCGCTCTCAGCTGTCTCTCACCCAACTGGTCTGGAACAATCCTTTTACCTTTTCTTGACAAGCTGTCTTAGGCCTTCACACTTGCTCTGGAAATCGGATCCCTCCAGGACGTTTCTCTGGGTGTCCAGGTGGCTCTGTGCCCCTCGCCTCCTCCCCCACACCTGGCCAGGGTGGGTCTTCTGGGGGTTTTTCTCCTCCTCTACCCCCACCCCATCTCTCCTGTCATTGGTGGGTGGGATTGCACATTCCAGTCTGCCTTAGCTCTGCCTGTTCATGTAGCCCTTAGGTTTCCTCATTGATCTGAAACTGTGTTTTTCTTATTTGTTCCAAGTGTCATAACGTATGAAATACCAGTCACCACATTGTTCCCTCTTGACTGTTTGGATTTTCTTCCCTGCAGCCCTTCTACAGGGGGTTTAGACAGAACTTTTTTGCCCCAGAGGAGAGGAATGCGGATCTCATATAGACTAAAGAAGCTATTTCTCAGCTTTGATTTTCAAATTGGCTCAAAATAATAATAATAGAAAAAGGAATAGCTTTTTGGGGCTGGCCTGGTGGCGTAGTGGTTAAGTTCTTGTGCTCCGCTTTGGCGGCCTGGGGTTCGCAGGTTTGGATCCTGGGTGTGAACCTACACACTGCTCATCAAGCCATGCTGAGATGGCATCCCACATACAAAACAGAGCAAGATTGGCAACAGACGTTAGCTCAAGGCTGATCTTCCTCACCAAAAAAAAAAAAAAAGTGTAGACTTTAATTCAGGCTATCAAGAAAGACAAGAGAGTCAGCTCAGAATTCTGAAGGCTGGGAATGATTTCCTTAAGGAGCTCTGCTTGGAGGGTTGACTTTGGAGGCTGAGGATGGGGTGTCCTTGAAGGAAGGTCTTGTCACACAGGAAAGAAAAAACAGTCATAGGTAGGCAAGCTTAATGAAAAGGTCAGGTGTGAGAGTTCTGCTCTGTCTTTGAGGTTTAAATCTAAGTTAGAAAAAAAAATGTGTTTTTCTATGAATGTTATACAAACACACTCAAATGAAATTGGAGGGAGTCCAGGAATATCAGCTTCCTGCTTCCCTGGGAGTGTGTCCTTGAGACACGGAGCCTCTCAAATGAGCGTGGTGCGTGGCCCCAAGGTCCAACATGGTGTGCGAAGGGGGAAATTGTTGGAGTGGAGGATGGTGTCTCACAGGGAGCAAGGGAGTGCTGGCGAAGCTGAGGTACATAAGAGGATTGGGTTTGTGTTGAAGAGGCCACAGAGTTCTGCAACCTCACAAGCAGAGGGGACATCAGCAGTGGGCTCCTGAGCAACGCCCGAGAGACCAGGTGGTCCACACCACGAGACGGTAGACATCCTAGGTCAAGATGCCTAGTGAACATTGCTTCGAGTGGATGCCCAGAATTTCAGATGAATCAAATACTCAGGGGGACGGGATGAAGGATAAAATCTATTCACACTTCTACAGCATTTCACGGTTTACAGATACATTTCTATCCTGGGTGCTAGGCCAGGCAATTATTACTGATCTGATCCTACAGATTTGATGCTGGGGTTTTGCTAGGCGGTTTGGCGGTGAATCAGCTCCGTGCCCGGCATTCAAGTCTTCCGTCTCCAGATCCACCACCTGTCCTCTGGAACTGTTCCCTGGGCCCCGCTGATGACGCTGACAGTGATTGTTAGAGTTCAGATCTCTCGTGTCCTGCAGAAAGGCTAACTACTGGGCTCGAGTCCCCAAGCCACCTTTAACCTCTGCTTCCTGCCTCTCATCCCACAGCACAGAGAGGGGCTGAGCCAGGCTACTGTGCTCCACGTGGCAGGAGTGGGGGGCTCTGTCCTGAGGGGGGACTCCCACCACCACCCAGGACAGGTAAGTGCCATTTCCACTGGGAAGAATGTCTCCCCCTGACTCAGTCTCCTGCGCATCGCTGGCCCGGGTCCAGCGCAGACCAATTCTTCGTGGGTAGAAGTCATAGGCCAGGCACTTGAGTGTCCTCTCTTTTCCTGGGGCCACGTGGCTGGTGACTGACACAGAGGGAGGATCTGTGGAGGGACAGAGCATGGGTACTGAGGGCCTGAAGCAGACATCTGCCTGCTCATGTCGCCCCCACCCCGGATGTCAGTGATCTTAGAGCAGAGCTTCCCCTGAGCCTTGCCTGTTGGGTCACGGGGTGTCCGTGGCTGCTCTCTTGCCCCAGCGCCTCCTCCACTTACTGACTTTTGATGGCAAGAAATTGTGATTGCCCACATACAACTTTCTGTTTTTTCCCAAACCTCTGAGTGAGCTTGGTGGCTCCCTTCTCCCCCATTGTCAGCCCTGCCCCTTAGTTCTGCCTGCCACTCCGTCCATCAGATCCTTCCCAGCTCTGTCCCACAAGACCCTCTTTCTCGCTACTTCTCAAACTAAAGTCTCAGCTTGTGACAATCAGTCTTGTCACACTTGCTCATTTTCATCCTTCCAGCACAGACATTTCACACGCCTGCCTGCTCTCCACAGTCCAGCCAGGAGGCATCATCATAGAGACAAACCACTGTGGGATTCTCCTGAGCTGTTCCCCTGAGCTCCCAGCCTGTGACCACCTCAGTCTGTCTCAGCTCAGTGCAGGGGAGCAGGACCAAGGAAGCGGCGGGTACCTTGTCGGTCCAGGTAGATCTTGCTGTCTTGCAGGTACCTCCGCAGCATCCCTGGGCACTCCTCCTCCAGGTAGGCCTTGGCCCGCTGCACATAGACTTCTTCTGCCTCCCACTTCTGCTTGGTGTCCCGAGCTGCTGGGTCCAGGGCGACCCAGGCTGGGATTTCTTTGTTGAATTCGATGAAGTCCCGTCCATCGTAGGCGTACCTCCAGAAGGCTCCGCTGCTTTGGTTATTCCGGAGCTCACAACCAAACAGTCCCTGAAAGGTATGAGACCCTGCATCCCCCCCAGCCCCCCGGGAGTCAGTCAGCCTGGCATCAATCCAGTCGTAATAACTCTTACTCCTACACAGTTTGCAACCCAATAGGAAGAAAGGTTTTTGAAATCTAAGCATGCCATCGCTTTATCTTGACAAATGGGTTATTGCCAGACGTTACAGCAGACAGAGAGAGGGAAATTTGGTTTGGTTTGGTGTTTTAGGCCAGTCTGAGATGAGCTGCATTCTTCCCAGCCAGGGAATTTCAGAGAGCTACAGACTGTAGACCGGCTTGCCAGCACCTCTGCATCATCTCATTTAATGAATTTTGTTCAAATATGCTGTGAGTTCTTAGGAACCTCATGCAGCCATGCTGAAGTGCATTTCCAAGTTAAATAGAAATTATTTGTAGTTTTATATAGATTACGAAATCCCTCCTTTGTTTTCACTTCTAAGTGGAGTTGATGTCACCACTTGAGTAAACATAGCTTGATCACTTGTTCCCTCTTTTCCGGTGTTTGATATCTTTAATAAAAATCTCTAAAGCGCCATCTCCCTTCCCCATTAGCAACAGCCCTTGGAAATGGGCCTCCTCAGGGAAAGGGGACATGACCTCTCCATTTCGATTATAAAAGTAGGTGTTTACCGAATCCTGATTAGTGCTATTGGCACAGGCTCTGATCTCAAGCTGTCTGGGCTCAAATCCCAGATCTCTCCCCACCCCCGCCTGGCTTGTTGCATGAAGTTGGGCCATTAACTTCTCTGTGCCTCAATTTTTTCATCTCTGAAATGGCATTGGCAATAGTACTATTTTAGAGGGTTATTGTGAGCGTTGCACATGTTAATACATGTGCTGACACATAGTAATTGCTCACTAAATATGAGGTGCTATTATTTTCTAATACCTGGTGTTAGTCTCTTTATCCTCTTTACTCATAGTTACTCACTTCAACATTTCTATTCCAACCAATCACAATGTCTCCCAGTGTCCTCCCTGGCCTTACCCTCTCCTATTTCTGACACACAAACCAGGGCGTTTTCCTTACCAGGGCTTCTCATTCCACATCTTTCAGTTTTGCATAACTCTTGCCTCCTTTTGGAAACTTTCAGATTCTGTGTAGCTTCTTGGGCATTTTTGTACTCAAAAACCCATCTTTTTTTTTGTTTTTTGGAGGAAGATTAGCCCTGAGCTAACGTCTGCCATCAATCCTCCTCTTTTTGCTGAGGAAGATTGGCCCTGAGCTAACATCCGTGCCCATCTTCCTCTACTGTATATGTGAGATGCCGGCCACAGCATGGCTTGATAAGCAGTGCGAGGTCCACGCCTGGGATCCAAACCTGTGAACCCTGGGCCGCTGAAGCAGAGCATGTTAACCACTCTGCCACCATGCAGGCCCCCTCAAGAAACCCATCTTTTGACACTCACCCTCGAGGGTAGGCAGTGGGGGTCGGCAGTGTGGTTCAGGAGAAAGAGTGTTGGGCTGAGAGACACAAGAACTAGTCTCTGTGCTATGCTCTGATCAGCTCCTCACACCACATGTCCAGTTGACCCCTCTTGAGTTTGCTCCTTATGGACAAGAGGGTGTTTAGGATTCCATGTAACTTTAACCATCGTGGTCCTGAATTCAGTCATTCCCGAGCTCTCCGTATGGGTCATGGTCTGTGCTAGGTACTTCCTCTCAATCACTCAGCAAATTTCATTTGAGCAAGTATTATTGGCTCTCCTAGATGATGGGGCTACAGGGGAGATTAAGACAGATTATGTCCCAGCCTTCAGGGAATTTTCATAAACAAGTTTTATGAAGTCGCTTGAAGGCGAGTCTCAATGCTCCGAATTTTGCAGATTCAGACCAGATAATTAAGAAATATGTTCACTGTGAAACAGCTAGTGACTGGCAGAACCACCACATGAACCCAGGTCAGAGTGACCCCAAGGCTGGCTCACTCTCTACCCAACATCCGTGGGCAAGGGTGAGTCTGACACATTCTAAAGTGGGATCAGCCTCAGACGGGCAGGGGTGTGGAGCTGAGAGGTCAGATGTGCCTGGATAAGCGCTGGCTCTGCCATCACTTCCTGTGTGAGTTGAGTCCTGGGAGTGAGGATGGGAGAAGTGATGTGGAAGGAGAAAAGCAGATGTCTTGTGGGGTGGGGGAGATACGGAAATGTCTGTGTATTTCTACTTGTGCTTCCCGTTCCTCCTTTAGGATTGGGATTATTTCCATCCTGCTGACCCTTTTCTACTCACAATTACAGGGCTGCCTCTTGAGCTGAGACCCTCCACCCCAGCAGTCCGTCGTCCACTGACCTTCTCTGTCCTTGTAATAGTCCATGATGTCTTCCAGGGTCACCATGAAGATGTCCTCCCTGGCCTTCTGAAGTTCACTCTCCTTCTCCCAGTCCTCCATCCCTTCCACCTGGCTCCACGGGCCCAAGGGCTCAGCCTTCCTGCCCTCGCTGTCGTAGTGGAAGAAGGCCTGGTCATTGAGGTAGGCGATGGCCTGAAACCTGGGGAAACCCTTAGCGGGCTTGGACAGCCCAGTGTAGAGGAAGCTCAGAGAGTAAGGCCCTGCAAAAGAGAAGACTTTGAGGTGTGGGGGCCAACGTGAGACAGCAGAGGGCCAGGGAGGGAGACCTGGTCCTTGGGCCTCCTCCTCCCCAGCTCTCTTCACCCTGCTGTCAGCCTCACACCACTGGAGGCTCGCTCGAGCAAAAGGGCTCTACGTCTTTTCTGGGATGACATTTCAGAGACCCTTCTGTGTCTTGTTTCCTTTTCTTGGCACAGAAGAACATAATATTTCTCAGCCCCCTTGTAGGTATGTTGGGACCATGTGACTGAGTTCTGTCAAAAGGGAAGTGATGTCTTTCTTCTGGTCTGAGGACTGATGAGCTGGTTTGCCCCATCTGTCTCTCTTCCCTTTAGGCGATGACTGTGGAGGCCCCAGGATGAGACAGGAGAGTCTCAAGATGCGAACAGCTGGATCCCTGTGTCACCCCATGGAGGAGAGGAAAGTTAACTGAACTGTAGTCAACTTTGTATGAGCAGGAAAGAAACCTCTGTAGGGTTAAGCCACTAAAAACTTTACTACTGAAGCATAGCCTAGTCGAACCTGACAAATACATATAGTTAGAAAGTGCGGAAAGGAGAATTTACTGGAAAACTCGGGAAATGACCCAGAATGGATCAGCACAGGTTAAGACCAGGATCGATCTCAGAATTCCCAGGCCTGTACCTTGCATTTTGGTAGAAGGCAGGGACTGGTGGGGGGCGGGGGGGACATTTCCATAATTAATTCATGATATGACTTACCTGAGTGTTAATAATGTTAGAGGTCATATGGCAGATTCCTAGTTCAAGTACTGAAATTATTCTTGCTAATTGGTTTTTAAATGTGACTGACATTTAACTCAGCAGAATGTCAGTAAAGCAGATTACCCTCTATAATGTGGGTGGGCCTCATCTGATCAGTTGAAGTCCATAAGAGAAAAGACTGAGGTCCCCCAAAGAAGAAGGAATTTGGCCTCCAGACTGCCTTTGGACTCAAGACTGTTACATCAACTCTTCTCTGGGTCTCCAGCCTGCTGACCTACTCTGCAGATTTTGGGCTGGCCAGCTGCCACAACTGTGTGAGCCAATTCTCTAAAATAAATCTCTTTTTATCTGCGTATACATCCTATTAGTTCTGTTTCTCTGGAGAACCCTGACTAACACAGATTTTGGTGTAGGAGGTGATAACATTCTAAATGTCATTAATTGTTATAAAATACATATTCTGCTTGTTTATAAATATAACGAATTTTACACTTGTACAGTTTGGCTTACATTTCTTCATCTTGAAATTTTGCATGTCAAAAAAACAGCCTCATTCCCCCATCCTAGAACTGACGCTGGTTCTTTCCAAGCTCCAGCTGGCTCCTTTCACAATCACTTACCTTTCAGGCCCACTGGAGTAGTGTCTGACTGTGGGGTGAGGTCCTTCCAGAACCATCCCTCCAGTTAAGCTGCCTTCACACCTGCCCCTTGAGGTTGTTCCCTCTTTCCCTGAGAGTCAGACAGGTACATCCAGCCGTTGGAAGGAGGAGAGGAACAAGAGGTTCCACCTGTGTGGCTCCTGCTCTGTCCTGGCTGGATGACCCTGGGCAGGTAATTTCTCCTCTCTGGGTCTTAAATGAAGAGTTTTCGGTTCCGATTCTTTAAGGTCTTATTTTGCATGAGTCCACAGGCTCCCTGAATGCTTCTAGAAGGGGGTGAGCTGAGTTGGTTGACAGCCTTGGACGCCCACTCCCGCAGTACACTTGGGAATCGCAGCTGCCTCGGGCATCATTCTCCCAGCCCACCTATCCTGTTCCTTATCTCCCCTCCATTCTTCTCCATAGCCACTCCTGGCTTCCCCACTCACCAGTGTGAGTCTCCTGGGAGACGGCAGGACCCAGAAGGAGCAGCAGAGGCAGCAGGACAGGCACCATTGTGCTCATAGTGGCTGTCTGGAAGGTTCTGGGCTTCCCTGGATCCTGGAGCTCAGAGCAGGCTACTTAGAAAGAAAGCCAGGTATAGTTATGGGAATGGCTGGGCTTTGAGCCCAGCCCAAGGGAGGTGAATCCACAGCCCAATGAGAGTGTCAGGATGGGCTCCTCCCCTGACAGTGAGAGAAAAAGATGCACCAGCCAGGCTGGGCAGAAGCTGTGCTCAGTGAGTCTATGGACAGTCTCCAAACCGAGAACTGAGACAGCTGATCTAGGGACAGGGACTCTGTATCCCCGGGTGAAAGAATGCCAGTGGGCTGGGGGTGTATGTGGCAAGTGGCAGGTGCCTGAGATGTGTGTCACCCTTCCAGTCTATTATGATGTTCCCACCCTGGGGTCAGTAGGGGGATTTGGCTGTTGTCAGACCAGCCTTCACTCCCCTCCTCTGGAAGAGCTCTCAACATGTCCAGAGCCTGGATCTGCCTGGGTAGACCCCAATTAAGGTGTGACCCTCACTCTCCCACACCCCATCCCACCAGAGTGCTGTCTGGAGGACATTCACATGTCTGCCTCCCTCTCTTTCGATGCTTGGGGAATCCAGGCCTTTCCATCATGGAAGCAGAAACAGCCAGGATCCCCTTTTCACAGCATCTCTTGCAACAGACCAAGTGTGCGTGGCTTGGGCTCAGTGAGGCAGATGCTCGTGCCCTAGACACAGGGTCAGGTGTCAGTGAAGCAAAGAAGAGGGCATCATGGACAGCCCTGTCTGGTTGTCTCAGCAACTCATGGGGGCAGCAGGGCAGCAGTAGCCATGAGGGGGAGGTCCAGCGTCCAGTGGGTGGTGTCATCGGTCCATGAGGTGGCATCCGGTGTCCCTGTTGACGGTAGCACGTGTTTACAGAACTGGTCCCGTCTCGTGATTTTGCCTGTTCTTCTCCTGTCTCTACATTGATTCTGAGAGCCGACCCATAAATACGTTTATTTTCTGCTCAAAGTCAGAATTGGATTCTGTTTCTAGCAAGTAATGATTCTGATGGATACAAAATTGGTGCAAGGATTGTTTTCAGGCAACATTTGCTCAGGGGAACGGAGGGAGGGGAACTGGGACCGGTTATGGGGCCAGATAGGGGCTGAAGGCAGCAGAAATACAGTCGTCTTGGGGACGTCCTTAGTGTGGAACGCAGTGGAGGGTGAAACAAGTGACTGTGTTATCTCTTGTGGTCGACTAGAACGAACTGTTCATCGAAGGCAAAATTTTAGGTCCCAATACTGTTGCACAGCATGAAGGACTTGAGGAATTCAAAGATAAAGTCTGGGAAGGTTGAGTCCAAAAGTGCTGAAAAGCTTAATGAAAAAGAGAATAAACGCAAAAGCAGAAATTATTGACTCAAGGCACAGTCTGAAAATCAGGCAATTTCTGAGATAGCTGGGAAAGACTCTTTTGTCTTTTGCAGTTACAAGGATGAAACAGGCAAAAACCTATTAACGCCTAATGGTTAACACCTAACAAAAAAAATTAGGTTTCATAACTTAATTACAAAAACCTAATAAATCTGATACCCAAGAGTTATCAAGACATTCCTACCAATTTTGTACGATTGGTACTGACGGTGAGTGCCAAGAAGAGCTTCATCGGAGAAGGAACTAAAATCTGGAATGGCAGCAGGAGTGGCTTCGTGAGAGATATGGTTGAGCAGGACATGGAACAGGGAGAGAATTCCTGTTGGCAGATGGGGGCAAATTTCATAAAGACAGGGATGGTATCTGTCACGTTCATCTTTCTGTCCCTGGGTCTTAGCCCAGTGCCTGGTACAAAGAAGACAACCAGTAAACACAAAAATAGATCAATGGATAAAGGAGCAAAGACAAAAAGAGATGTTACCACACCTATTTAAAGGTCATTGAGGCCACTTTGGTGGAAACAGAGCTGATGAAGAAGGTGGAGGGGTTGGGCAGGCGGGGTGATAAATTCAAATGGGAGGTTGGAGTCAGATTCTGGAGCTCCCCGATCCAGTGAGCATACAGTGTCGATCCAATGAGCGTCCAATGTCAGTCCATGAATGAGGCACATCCTGCTGTCGTCTCTCTTCCCTCACAGCCTGCCTTCTCTGCATACCCCATCCCTCTAGGTCAGCAGCTCTTTTTTTTGCCTTTTGACTGGAAAATCAGTTTTTATTAAAGATCTAGCCTCACATTGTAGGTGACTAGTTTGCTTGGAAAGATGGTCCTGGGAAATATCACAAACTCCTTTCACGTAAAAAATAAGCAACACGACATATTAGGTCAGCCTCCATTTGAATTTAGATCTTGAAAGGCAAATTAGCTAGAAACTTCGACTTTGATGACCAGATATCGAGGCTAATGTTATGTTGTTCTAGAATTTGATATATGCATAACAAGACTAAATTAAAATTTTGTCTTCCTATTAGTAAAGGTACATATCTAATTTCTAATCCTAGACATACTAAAAGAATCTCAAAGGTTGACCAAACATACATTTTTATAGGTCAGCAGTTCTTAACGTTTTGTGCCATTTACTCTCTTACCAGTTATTCTCAAGAGAGATATATATATATATATATATTTTGGTGAGGAAGATTGGTGCTGAGCTAACATCTGTTGCCAATATTTCTCATTTTGCTTGAGGAAGATTATCCCTGAACTAACATCTGTGCCAGTCTTCCTCCATTTTGTACGTGGGTCTCTGCCACAGCACGGCTTGAGGAGTGGTGAGTAGGTCCGTACCTGGGATCCAAACCCATGAACCCTGGGCTGCCAAAGTGGAGCACCTGAGTTTAACCAATATGCCACCAGGCTGGCCTCTCAAGATAATTTTTAATGCATAAAACAAAGCATATAGAATACAGAGGAAGCTAGTTACATGGAAACACAAGTTGTTCTGTGCAGCCTCGGGGGCTGATGGGCTGTTTGCAGAGGAGTCTCCCAGGTACAGAACAACATGCTATTCTAAAGTGACTGAGGAATTGTTAAGAAGGAGACAATTTGTGGAAACGAGGCCCTCCTGGGGTGGGACATCCTCAAACTGCACTTGAAGTCGGTCCTGCCTGCAGGAGAATCTGTTGGTGTTCTTTGTTGGGTGGGCAGGAGGTGAACGTGGAAGGACCCACATTTGGTTCTCTGGACCCCCATCCTCCCTGGTGTGCTCAGTCGATGCCCATAGCCCAGCCCCACCCTCAGGTCGCCTGAGGCCCTTGTGACCCTCCCCTATCAGCTGTCTGTCACCCAACTGGTCAGGAACAATCTTTTTACCTTTCCTTGGTAAGCTGTCTTAGGCCTTCGCACTTGCTCTGAAATCAGAATCCTTCCAGGAAGTTTGTCTGGGTGTCTAAGCGGCCCTGTGCCCCTCTCCTCCTCCCCTACGCCTGGCCAGGACTGGGTCTTCTGGGGTTTCTCCCTCCTCCACCCCTGCCCCATCTCTCCTGTCCTAGTGGGGCCGGATCTCACATTCCAGTCTGCCTTAGCTCTGCCTGTTCATGTGAACTTTGAGTTTCCTCATTGATCTGAAACTTTTCTCCTGTCACGTGTTTTTCTTTATTTGTTCAAAAGATCAGAAGTTGCTTTCAAATATCAACAGCTGGGTTATTTCCTTCTGCGTTGTTTGTTTTTTCTTCCATGACTAAATATCAAAGACAGCATTTCCGCATATTGCTCACTCATCACGGTATAAGAAAAAAATACTAATGTGAGACAGAACTAAAGGACAGCAGAACTTATCTAGAACAGTTTCTCCCTGAGGCTCTCGGGACAAGGACAGAATCCCAAATTAGGCTCCTTCCTTGAGTCTCAGGAGTGGGCTGGCAATGTCCTTCCCTGTCTCTATCCTTGTCCTGAACCTAGAGCTTTTGGGAGTACTTTTAATGGGTTAAGTAGGATTCTGAGGAACACCACTCCATACCTCTAAGCCCTCCTCTTTCTCTTCCACTGGGTCATCCATCCTCTTATATCCCCTCTCCTCAAGGTTCCTCGTTCCTTCTCTTACTCAGTGCTGGAGAGTAGAACATAAGAAGCAGTGAAGACTTAGTTCAGGTACCAGGCAATCCCTCAGAGCATCTCAGGGCACTCCTCCTCCAGGTGAGCCTCAGCCACCTCACTGAGGTGCTCCCTGCTTCCCACCTCTGATTGGTGTCCAGGGCTGCAGGGCCCAAGGGGACTCAGGCTGGGATTTCTCTGTTGAATTTGGCGAATCTCTCCACTGTAGGCATACCTCCAGAACGCTACCCTGCTTTGTTTTGTGTTTTCACTCCAGAGCTCTCAATGTTCCCGGGAAGGCGTGGGACCCTGAAGGTCTGGCCTCCCGGACCCCACACATAGTCAGTCTGTTGGTCTGGCTTCATGTCCTGCCTCATTCATAGCATCATCTCCATCTCTGTTTTTTAAAAAATTTTAATGTTTCATATTCATTATTTATTTTATCCTGTAAGTTTATAAAAGCAGTTGAGGCTTGAGTCAAATATTTTGCTTTAAATAAACTTCCACAGTGTTACTTCCAATTGAAGGAACTGCAAAAAAGTATGCAATTGGAAGTAACACTGTGGAAGTTTATTTAAAACAAAAAATTTGACTCAAATTTGAAGCGGAGTGTGCAGAACTATAACCGCTGGGCCATCAGGGCTGGCTCATGTGATCCACTTTTTTGTTCTCTCTGGAAGCTTGTAAAATTTTTATTTTTTTCTCTAGCTTTATGAAATTTCATAACGATGTGCCTTGGTATGCGTCTATTCCTGCTTCTCGATTCTTTATGGAACTCCTAGTTTGTAGCTGTTGGACTCTCCGGCCGGGCTAATTTTCTTTTCTGTTCTCTCTGACTTTCCATTACTTTTCCTTTTTCCTATAGTTTCTGGGAGATTTCCTCAACTAAGGAAATGCCTTCCCCTTTGGCCGAGGGGCTCCAGAGACAGAATGACCCATCGCTCTGCTCCTGAGTCTGATGGACAATCCGGAGCTTTCCAGGGCCAGTGAGAGGGTCTGGAGGGGGATGTCCAATGACGGGAGGACCCTCCCTCCTCTTGGTAGAGAGGGCTACCCACAAGAGACAGAGGGACCCTGGGGAAGGGAGGGTATGAGCCACCCCCCCACAAACTACACAAAGCTGAGGAGGAGGAAGGCCAAGGAGCCCAGCAAGAAGGGCAGGCAGCCCTTCATGGCTTATGTCCCCCAGGAGAGCACCAAGCCACCGCATTGATCACTGCAAGTCAGGATACTCCTCCGCTTCATTTGTCTGGAAAGTGCAGCTAGGAAAATAAGTGCTCTCCCCCTCCCCCATGCCTGACATGAGGAACGGAGGGCGGTCCTGGGTGCTGGTGGTGAGGGGAGCTGGGGTAAAGCACACTGGCTACCACTCCCACCGCCCCAGGGTGCTACACATTGGAGTTGGCACGACACAGGTTCTCCCTCTCACCCCCAAACATACACAGAGGGGTAGGGCAGTGGCCCATTGTAGCCCAGAATCTTGAACCGTCCTGTGTTCCACGGCCATCAGTGTGTTAGCACCATTCTGATGCAATCCTGCCTCACCAGTAGGAGCAATTAGCTTGTGAGTCACGGAGCTCCTGCAGAAAACTGGTGGATCCAGTGCAGAGGTGGGAGTTGAGCGGAGGAGGTGGAGACAGTGCTGCTGGGAAGGGCAGTCTGCTATGGGCCTTGAGCTTCCTGCACATTCTTACTGGGCATGCCAGGAATGCAAAGCCCTGTGTGATCTTTACCCAGGGTAGTGTTTGCAGCAAGCGACCTCAAGGGATGAGGTACTGAGCCCCTTTGGAAAAAGATCAAGCTTGTGACAGCTCACTATAAAAGGATGCATTTCCTAAGCCTGGTGTTCCATGACTGCACTGCAAGCCTGTATAGCACCCACGTGGGTCCTTCGGAGTTACTGTCTGAGATTTAGGGGTCCAGGGGAACCCTGGCCAACACGATGTTAATGCTGTTTGCTGTGCCATTATCATTAGTCCTTTGTCTCTCCTGTCTTCTGCCAGTATCCTTGAAACAGTGTTGCTGTTAGGCTAATTTATTGGCTTGCAAGTGAGGCAAAATTCCAGACTCTGACAAGCACCTGCTTCAGGAGATGGTCCCATGCCCCTCCCTTGTCTGCATTTGGATCCCTGCTGGCTGAGGGTAATTTGGGTGCCACACTGATCAACCCGCCTGTGTGTACCCCAGCCATGGGGGAAGGAGGGTTGAGCAGCGGAGGCCCCTCGTGCATAGATATGCAGGTGCAGTTTTGGGAAACCCGGTCCACCGCTGCAGGGCAAACAGTCAGATGACCCAGCCTCGCTGCCAGCCTCCTGGAACTCTGCGGCCGACATCGGATACCTAGTGTCCTCCCTTCACTAAGGTTGGAGCCAGACTTTCACGCTTGGGTTGGTGTTTCTTGAATCTTAGAGGCAATATCCCACTTTGCCACAAGAGGGAGGCTATCAGTGGGCTGGGAGAGGAAAATCAGCACGGATGGCAATTGAACAGAATTTATTTCTTTGGATATCTTGTGAATGCTGAGGGAATCAGACACAGCAACATTCATAGGTATTCCAAAACCAAATAAAAATTATTTTTAATCGTTAGATTATTTGCAATTTTTCTTTCCATCCAACTTAGGAGTTCAACTGTCCAGTCGCGTGGTTGTAGTGATTACATCTGGTCCTTGATCTGGCTTTTATTGTCCTTGTCCTAAACTCCTAATGTTACCACCCCCTCACCCATTTTCAATAATTCTCCATTGTTTCTCCTCCTTGAACACCCACTTTTTGGGATCAGTGTAATCCCTCCCTAGGGCTGCCACATCCTTCCTCTTTCTGATTATTCAGAAGGGTTTCTGATTATTCAAAATTGTTCTAGATAGGATTTACTCAATACAGTGGGCATTTTGGCTAATGATCCAGGTTTTACAGATAGCAAGTTCATGTTTGAATCCAAGCTCCGCCACCATTTGCTTAACTTGTGACCTTGAGCAAAGTACTTAATTCCTCTGTGCTTCAATTTCCTCATCGCTAAAATGGATGTTATAACAACAGATTTATCATAGAGTTTTTTTGTGTGTATGAGAATTATGTGAGATAACACGTATCTGGTACATAGTACTTGCTCAACAATTGCCATCTGCTATAAGTACCTCGTGTCCCCTTTTCTCTGTCTTCGTCCAGCACCCCTGTTATTCATGACTTCTGACCACAAATTTTCTGCTCCAGCCAATGTCTTTCCAGTCCCCTGTGCTTTAATAACTCCTACTTAGGAGACATAGTGCAGGCTACTTTCCTGACCTGTCCTCCTGGAGATTTCAGATTCCCTGCAGCTTTTTGGGCATTTTGTGCCTTGGTATCAACAGTTCACCAGATCTGAGGAACTGGCCTCTTGTTTGCTCTGCATCTTGCAGTCTGTATGACCCATGTAAATTATCTATTCCGAGTCTGTTTCCTCCTGTGTAAAGTGGGCTGGAGGATCCTTCAGGTTCCATGTAGCTGTAACAGTCTATGGCAAGGAAAACGACATTCAGTGAGCACCTAGCATTGATGTGAACTATGACAGTATTTACTGAGCGAGTTCTAAATGCTGAGCAATGTCCTTGGTGACGAGGGTACAGCGCAGTTCAAGAAACATAGCACCTCTGCCCTCACGAAGCTTACCTAGGCTAGTTTTAAAAAAGTGAATTCTCACAACAACCATGAAAGGACTCATTGATGCAATGCAGCCCAGATGATTAAGTCACTTGATGAAGTCCCTGTGAAATAGCTAGTGACTGGTGGAGCCACCATGTGAACCCAGGTCTGACTCACCCCGAGGCTGGCTCACTCTCCACCCAACATCCCTGGGAAGGGGTGAGTCTGACACCTTCTTAAGTGGGATCAGCCTCAGACGGTCGGGGGTGTGGAGCTGAGAGGTCACATGTGCCTGGATAAGAGTGGCTCCGCCATCACTTCTTGTGAGAGTTGAGGCCTGGGAGTGAGGATGGGGGACGTGACGAGGAAGGAGGAAAGCAAGTGTGTTGTGGGGTGAGGGGAGTGCAGAAATGTCTGTGTATTTCTACTTGTGTCTTCTGTTGATCTTTTGGGGCTCTGATATTTCCTTCCTGCTAACTCCCCTTTTCACACCTACTTGGGACTGCCCCTAGAGCTTGTGAAAACAGCACATTCCTACCTTCCATCCATAGCCTTCTGTCCACTGGCCTTCTCTGTCCTTGGAATAGTCCATGATGTCGTTCAAAGTCATCATGAGGATGTCCTCCCTGGTCTGAACTTAACTCTCCTCCCGTCGTCCATCCTCATCACCTGGCTCTAGTGTCTCAGGGATTTACTGCCTTCGCAATCATAGAGAAAGAAGGCCTGATCACTGGGGTGGGCAGTGGCCTAAAAGCTAGGGGAGACTTCACTGGGCCTGGAAAACGTGGTGTAAAGAAAGTCACAGAGTAAGGACCTGCCAAACTGAAGAGGACTTTGCGGTGTGGATCAACTGTGAGTCCTACTGTGGGGCAGCAGAGGGTCAAGAAGGAAGACTGCGTCATTGGGATCAACAGCTGATCATGGCCTCTGGTCTCTAGCCTTTCCTTCCTGTCAGCCTCCTGGCACTGCATGCTCACACAGGCAAAAACTTGCCTTTGTATGGTAGAAAGTGCAGGAAGGAGAATTTTCTAGAAATTCAGGTAACGAACCAAATGGGATAAAACCAGGATGCTGCTTCTGTATCACCAATGCTTTGAGTTAAATGTGTTGCTAAGTTGAATCCTGGCCATACTGGTGAGGAACGCATTTGCTGACTGTAAATGTTACAGATTTTAAACCTGCACAATCTCAAGAAATCATGAGTTTATATTTTTTGGTGGGCCCAGGACTAGCTTAGCTCCCTTCTCGCCAGGTCACATAGTATTCCAGGCCCAGTGCTGTTGTATCAGTTCCCTGGGAAGATGTTTCCCTTTTTGTTCTCACACTTTCCTTCTGCTGACCTCTCCACGACCCTAGTTCAGGGTGGTCTCTCACTATCCCCCAAACCAGATAGATACGTCCAGCTGTGGAGGAGGGAGGGAGGGAGAGAAGAAAGATTTCTCCTCCCATCGTTGTGGGGTGCAGAGGTGCCAGACCTCCACACTTCTTTCCACACCCTACTCTTGGGTGCTCCCTGCACTCTGGACACCCTGCTACTCCAGGTCTTGGCACATATCGTCAACATATGGCTGTGGGAGGAGGCTCGTCTCATCTAGTGGGCAGAGGGGAGACAAAGAGGGCATTGTTTAGTGGAATAAAGAAGTGGGTTGAGAGTTCTCTTTACCCTTGGGGGCTTCTTTCCTGGCACCAGTCCTCAGAAACTTACTGTGAAAGAGAAGTTTGTCTTGGTACTTTAGGGTCCTGTCAGAAGCTTAGAAGTAACCAGGCAGAAACCCCCGCCCCCCAACCCTAAGCACCAACCGTAGCCTCCTGCCCTGATACCCACACTGACCCGGGCACTGTGGACATTTATAAATAGAGCCATTGAAGAATCAAGAGAAATTCATGCAACTTTGAAAAGTATCCCTAGTCCCAGGCCCTGTGCATCTCCCTACTTTCCACCCCCACTTCAGACATTTAGACGACGACTTTGGTCATCACTCCGGTTGGACTATCTGCATAGCCCCAAAAGGGGGGGGGGGTCACAGCTCTCGGTTTCCAAGGAGATGATCACACACTGTGATCAAAGATGTGTTAAAGGCAGCTGACTCAGTGGTTCCTCCTTGAGAAATGGTTCAGTAGAGGGGGAAGGGTCTGACCCTAGAGCCACCCTTGGCTCCCATCCTGACTCTTTCAGAGCAGAAATAGATGAAACAGAGACCAGAAACACAATATAAAAGATAAACAAAACTAAGAGCTGGTTTGTTTAAAAAGATAAACAAAATTAACAAATCTTTAGCTAGACTTACCAAGAGAAGAGATGACTCAAATAAATAAAATTATAAATGAAAGAGAAGACATTACAGTTGATACCACAGAAATACAAAGGATCATAAGAAACTACTGTGAACAATTACACATCAACAAACTGGACAACCTAGAAGAAGTGAACAAATTCCTAGAAATATACAATCTACCAAGTTTGAATCCTGAAGAAATAGATCTGAACAGACTGCTAATAAGTAAGTAGATTGAATCAGTAAGGAGAAACCTTCCAACAAAAAAGAGTCCAGGACCAGACGGCTTCACAGGTGACTTCTACCAAACTAAAGAAGGATTAATGCCAATTCTTCTCAAATGCTTCCAAAAATAGACAAGGAGGGAACCCTTTCAAACTCATTTTACAAGGCCAACATTATCCTGATACTAAAACCAGATAAAGATATTACAAGAAAACTATAGACCAATATCTCTGATGAATACAGATGCAAAAATTCCTAGCAAATTACAAGCAAAATGAACTCAACAGCACATTAAAAGAATCATATACCATGATCAAGTGGGCTTTATCCCTGGGATGCAAGGATAGTTCAACATACGCAAATCAGTAAACGTGTATCAAATCATTACATTGTATGCCTTAAACTTACAAAATGTTACATGTCAACTATACTTCAATAAAGCTTGGGGAAAAAAGTTTTGGTCAGGATATGGAGAAGACAGAGCTGCCTATACTGTTGTTAGGAATGTAAAATGTTGCCACCACTTTGGAAAACAATCTGGCAATTTTTCAAAGAGTTAAACATAGATTTGCCATAAATGAAAACATACGTCCACACAAAAGCTTGTACACATATACTTATAGTGGCATTATCCAAAAAGTGGAACAACCAAAATGTCCATGAACTGATGAATGAATAAATAAAAGTGGTAAATCTGTGCAATGGAATATTATGCAGCAATAAAAAGGAATGGAGTACTGGTACATGCTCCACCATGACTGAACTTTGAAAACGTTATTGCAAGTGAAAGAAGTCAGTCACAGAAGATCATATATTGTATGATTCCATTTATAGTGAAAAGCCCAGAATAGGAAAATCTACAGAGACACAAAGTAGGTTAATGGTTGCCATGGGATTGGTGAGGGGACAGGGAGCGACTGTCAGTGGGTAAGGGGTTTCTTTTTAGGGGTGATGAAGTTTTTCTAAGATTAGATAGTGGTGATGCACAACAGTTTGAATATATTAAACCCCACTGAATTGTACACTTGAAAGGGTGGGTTTTACAGCATGTAAATTATATATCAATAAAGCTGTTATAAAAAAGTTAGATGGACAGCCAACTTTTGGGTATGGTGTAATAAATATAGATTAAGAAAAGATTAAGAATAGATTAAGAAAAGACACCTTAATGCAAATTCATGAGTCCTTAACAAGTTCCTGAACTGAGTTAGTTCCGACAACTGTTAGTTTTAAGTAAGTTAGATCGAGAATCCATCGATTGAAGGGTGGGATCTCCATGTGGAAGCACCCTGCAACACCACGTGAGGCACATGCAGTAGCGATTCCCTGAGTTCTTCCCCAAAGTAAGCTACAGCCATTTATTCAAATAACCACACAACGGGGAAGGGGAATACTGAGAACTTTTGAGGATGGTTGGATACACGGATACAGGATCCAAAGTTCCATCATAGTGCATACGGAGGTTTGGTAATAAATGGAGCCCTGGCCCAGCTCCCTTTCACAGCACATCTTATATTCGCCGGCTCTACAGACCCATCTGGTAGTCATTTCCCATGTTCCAGAGTGTCCAGTCAGAATGGCTAAACTTAGCAGTTGCCAGGAACCCACTCAGATTCCTTGACCAGTGGAGTAAAATTATTATATAGCAAAGGCCAAGTGACCCCACGCCCCAACACACACTAGGCCAATATAGTAAATAGAAAACAACATTGCATCTCAGGAGGAATGGCAGAAATCAATGGCATTCTCAAATAGTTAAGGAATGCCTGGGGGTGGTCTCCATCATATCCCCAGGTAATTTGCCAGTCTGGTCCTTGAAGAACAGAATGAATCATGGCAGATGATGGTGGGCTACTGAAGAATTAACCAAGTAGGACCCCCAATGTTTAGCCACTGGGCCAGATCTAGTATATTTAGTAGAGCAAAATAACACAGCCTTTGTTATGTGGTAAGGAGCTACTGATCTGATTAATGTGCATATTGATTCAATGTTAGAACAATGCTTAAAATCATTATTATTCATTTGTATTTCAAAATGTTTAAATTTTAACAGAAATTCTCATATCTGTCTGGCTAGTTCACAAATAAGTTTTTCTTTTCCTTGGAGCGTATGTCTTGCTTAACAGAATCCCCTGGAGGAGTGAACAGGCTTCAGAGGTAAAAAAGAATCCACTGTCAAAAAGATCAAATCACTTAAAAGGTGAAGACTGTCAAGCTGGACTTATACCTATCCATACCATCAGTACATGTTAGAAAATAGTGGAATGATGTCCCAAATATCCACAGGGGCAGTATCTGGAAGTGAGGTTTCCTCCAACTCTCCTCTGGGAGCTGTTGCAGGCAAGGGAGTGAACAGATCCCTCACTCTGCACTCTTGAGTTACTCTCTCACCCTTCCACCTGCTCACCCCACCTCTCCCCTTCCTGTTCTCCAGCATATCTTTGGAGGGGATCCTGGCTCTAGCAATGGGGGCAGGAAGGGGTGTAGGGGCAGGCATTGCAGTTCTCACTGGGCTGGGCTCCTTGAGTTGCTGAGGGGACATGCAGCAATTGCCCATCATGCTGTGAGGGGAAGCCGGTGCTATTTCTTCCAGCCAAGAGGAGAGGACTTCCTGAGAGCATGACGAGTTCTGGGACAGCTGCTGCCTGAGGAAATGAAGTAAAAACACACACACAGACACAAACCCACACACAGACACACACACACACACACACTCTTCTTGTGCTTCG
Source organism: Equus quagga (assembly GCF_021613505.1). NCBI lineage: Eukaryota > Metazoa > Chordata > Mammalia > Perissodactyla > Equidae > Equus > Equus quagga. Next base: position 36,833,536 of record NC_060273.1, on the reverse strand, counting down.
GGTACTTTGGCCAGGAGAGTGGGGGTCATAACAGAGATTTAAACAGAACAAAATTCTATCTGTTGCTGCCTGCGAGCCTGCAGGTTGGAAACACCCTGAAGCCATTGCTTCCATTTCAGATGATCTGAAAATCCCTGTTTCAGTTCACCCTCAACAACAGCGGGTTATTCTCCAGAGCCCACTCTTTAACAGCAGGGCCGCCTGCTCCTTCAGCTGCAATTCTTCTACTCTTCACTAAAGCTGCCAGGAATGAAAGGGGGAGGGGAGGATGGGGGCGGTGGCAGGGGCAGAGCCTGGCAGAGAGCTGGGACCCCGAGGGCTCCAGCCTAAGGACGCTCCTCTCTGCCACTTTCCCTGCTGTTCTTGCTTCTGCTCAAAGCTGCCAGGTGAGTGCTCAGGCGGAGAGCAGCTGGGCTGGCTCAGGGCATGGGGGAGTGGCGGTGGGGGCTGCCTGGGGCTCTGGACTGTGCTTCTCCAACTCCTGCACACACCAATGACCTGGGGATATTATTAAAAATAAGATTTGATTTGCTAAGCCTGGGATGCAGCCTGAGATTCTGCATACCTGGTGATGCCAGGCTGCTGCGCCACAGATCCCACTTTAAATTAAAGAATCTAGAGTGTTTTCCAGGCCAGGAGGCTGAGATAGGAGCAGTGAGCTCGATTCAGCACTGTCCTCAGTGGACATCTCTGCCTCACACCTTAACTATCTGAGATGAATTCTGCCACCAATGGAATCTTGAAATTTTTCTCCAAAAGAATAGAGATGCTTAGACAAATCCTTACCAAAATCATGAGGGAATTAAAAAAAAATCTACTTACATATTTGAAAATCCCCTCAAATTGCGCTTTCCTCCCTCTCGCAGCTCTTGAGTTCACAGGTGTTGCTTCACTGACTGAAATCTTGACAGGGCTCAGATCCTGCCAACTCCCTCCCAAATAGATTTATCTGCAAACCGCTTCTCCATTCCTAGAAACAGAGTGGCGTCCCTTGAACTGAGCTTTGTCAACAATGCTGAGCCCTCAGCTCCTCAGGTTCCGAAGTTTGGCCTGGGGGCTCTGGCTCCTGTGGACAAAGCTGCAGACGTGTTTGTGGGAGGAGGATGTTGGGCTCAGGGAATGAGACAGGTGGCCTGGGGACAGCTGGAACAGATGGGCCCCAGGAAAGCAGCGGATGAGGGACAAGGGGGGGCTGTGTTTAGGCTCCGGTTGTATAGGAAACACCCTTTGGTCTGCAGACTGTGGGAGATGAAGCATGATTCTGTCTGAGCCTTCCATGAGGCCCTGGAATGTGTGCAGAATAAGCACTGTTTTGGTGATAATAGCTGTGGGACAAAGGACATCAAAAGGTGCTGAGAATTAGACATGGGGACTCCAAACCAAAGAGTTTTCAGGCAAGTCCTCTTGTCCTGCTTTATCCCCTCTCTCCCTTCCAAACCCCCAAAGCTCCGTGGTGAGCTTCTCAGAGGACATTTGGGTGTCTAGCTATGGGTCAGGGGTGGGCATGGGAGAGAGAGAAGAACAGAGACAGGGTCTCTGGAAACGAGTTACATTCCCAACACTTGGAATAGGGCAGGCCTACTCTGTGTTAAATTCCAGGTTTGCTGGGAACATGCTGGAAACATGTTTAGAGGGTGCTAGGCCTGTACTTTGAAAGGAGATGAGGCTGACAGCAAGACTTGAGAAGTTACCAAATTAGCATTTGGTAACTCTCCAGGAGAGCTAGGGCAGAAATCCTCAGGGCCTGGGGCTGCCTGCCCTAAGGGCGAGGACCCTGTAGACTTCTGAGGTGGAGAGGGACTGCAGGCGTCCTCACAGACGGGGCTGCTTGAGGGACGATGCACAACCAGCCTGGAAACGGGCTGATTATCATGCCCCACCAAATAAAAGCCCTTTGAGATGCTCTGGTACAGAAGTCTTGCTTTACAGACCTGGTAACTGAAGCCAAGAGTAGAGAGCTGATGGACCAGCACAGCTCTGAAGCGGTGGTTCTCAACCAGGGGTGAATTTGACCCCAGGGGACGTTCAGCAACGTCTGGAGACTATTGTGGGTGGGCAGGGAGAGTGTGCTACCAGCATCTAGTGGATAGAGGTCAGGAATGCTGCTAAACATTTTACAACGCACAAGACAGCATCCCTCCTACCCCCAAGCAAAGATTACCAGGCCCCAGATGTCAATAGTGCCAACGCTGAGAAACTCAGGACCAGCATTAGAACTTGGCCTTCCTTTCTGTCCTCCATGGAGCTCAGTGCTTCTCCCAACAAAACTCAGTTAAACACTTATAGAGAAACTGCTTTTCCTCAGGCATGTCGCTAAGCGCTTTTTTGTCCACTAAATAAGCTAGTGATTTTGTTTTATCATTGTCTTCCTGTTCAAGTTAGGAAACAGATTTTGTTCCCTTATCTCTTTAGCTTTCATAATCTTCAGTTGTTCACCTTCTTCCTCTGAATTCTGGAAGAGTCAGAGTGTGGTACTGAATTCTTTCCAGCACCGCACTCCGATTTTCCTCTCAATCTGTCCTGTTGCCTCCAAAGCGGCTTTTGGTTGTGCCACTGGTGATCTTCCTCCTGCTCTATTTGTCATGTTTATATGTTTAAAGATCCATTTACTCTCATTTTCGAGGAATCTTGGGAATGAGAGGGGATAAATCTTCATCTTCAATCCGCCATCTTTAATCATGAGACCAATTTTACATCTTTCTAGAGACTAAAAATACATTTCCTCTAAAAATTTTAACCCAGTTTTATAGAAAAGAGTTTTCAGCTGCCTGATATATTTCTGAGTCTTCACAGTCTGTGATGGAGGTAGAAAGACAGGGACTGAGGAGCAGGCAGAGGTTCAAACTCTCATTCCTAGTGGCTCAAAAATGGTTTTTCACAGTTGGTGGGTGGCGACATATTTCTCTGGTCAGTTGAGACCTTTAGGAAGTCCCTTGGAAGCATCTCAATCCATCCTTCCTGATTGTACAGAAGTGACCGTTCTGCCTAAGTTTAGGCACATGGCCTGTTCTTATCTATAGTTTATAACACTAACACCCATTTAAAATTGTTTTGTGCATCTTTCTGGGTATTATAATTGGGAAGCTGGTATGAGACAAGTTAGCCATGTCTCATTTGCTGCCATGTGAACTTAGCAATTCAGGTTGTCATTGTTAGAGTTAAAAGGGAGAAACCTAAGCAAGTTCATAGTCAGAGAGGAAACAAAGATGATTCAAATTACAGGAAAGATCATTTGGGGATCAAATCCTTGGAGAAGCTGGAGAGACCCAAGGGCACAGGTCCGGGAGGGAGAGTAGCCTTGGACAAGGGTAGGACCACTTCTTTCTCTAAGATGCTGCAGAAGGAGGTGACTATGGAGATAAGAGAAGTGGTAGCTGTGGGGTTTCACATCAAAGAATCTTTTTTCTCTGAGGAATCAGAGGTTTGCATGGTCTTCTGAGAGTGAGAGGAACTAGGTGTGGAACAGTTTGCACTGAAGGGGGATGGTTAGAAACAGCCGCTCGGCATTGAGCAGGCTGCTGATTAGGATAAAGATAAAGATGGCAAACTGGGCTTGTAGCATGATAATATTTGTCTAGGGAATTGAAGAATTTCTGAAGCCTGTCCCTGGCCATGGTCACCTCTCACCACAAGGGAGATATAAGCCCAAGGAACAATGATAAAGCAGAGTCAAATTTCGAATTTTTTATCCATCCGGCTCTGGCTTTGGCCTCAAACTCCACTACAATTAACTAGTAGATTCTGCTGGTTTTTTCTTTTTTCCCAAAATGTTCTCCTTTCCCTAAGCTGTAAGTCTAAAGAACATCAGACTAAAGCAAGCCTCGACACTCACTAGGTTCACTTGATCTCCATCGAGCCTGCTAATCTAACTGCATCTCAATCTCACCACTGTGAGGGGAGCAGAGGCTGCCCAGACACACCTGTGAGCACCCGAGGTCAAGGGGCCAGAGAAAAGCAGACAGCAAGAGAATGGACACTGCCCCCAGGGTCAGCACCGATTTCATTCAGGTGATGCCAACAGTAGCACCAGACCTGGCAGCCATCACTTGGGGAAACAACTGTTTTCAGGGGACTCTGGTCTCTGACATTCAGCCTTTGGGGAAGGATGAGAGGGAGGGATGGAGGGAAAGGGAGAGTTCCTCTCCATTCCAACAGAGCGGGGACTGTACTTCTCACTATTATTATTTTACGTAGATGATTCCATTAACTATAACTAGGTGCAGTCAGAGTCTTGGTATTTGATCAACCATATTCTTGGAGAGGAGCAAGAAGGCTTGCTCCACCTATTGATGGGTTAGGAGTGAAGAGGTGGCCTGACACTCTTCCTAAAGGACAGTGAGCAACACACCCACACCCATCATTGTCCTCTGCTCCAAAACAGGATGTGTGGCAGGTTCCTGAGGTGGCTGGTGGCTGAGGAGAGCCGGCACTCCACCCACGTGGGGCGCCTCCTGCTTCCCGTGCTCCTGGGATTCCGCCTTGTGCTGCTGGCTGCCAGTGGGACAGGGGTCTATGGTGATGAGCAGAGTGAATTCGTGTGTCACACCCAGCAGCCAGGCTGCAAGGCCGCCTGCTACGATGCCTTCCACCCTCTCTCTCCACTGCGCTTCTGGGCCTTCCAAGTCATCTTGGTGGCCGTGCCCAGCATCCTCTACGTGGGTTTCACGCTGTATCATGTGATCTGGCACTGGGAAGAATCAGAAAAGGTGAAGAAAGAAGAGGAGACCCTGGTCTGCCAAAGGGAGGACAGCAGAGATGCCTCAGGATCTGGAAGCCCCAGGCTGTTCTGGGCCTATGTGGCACAGCTGGGGGTGCGACTGGTCCTCGAGGGGGCAGCCCTGGGGGGGCAGTACCATCTGTATGGGTTCAAGATGCCCAGCTCCTTTGCATGTCGTCGAGAGCCTTGCCTTGGTAGCATAACCTGTACTGTGTCTCGCCCCTCTGAGAAGACCATCTTCCTAAAGACCATGTTTGGGGTCACTGGGCTCTGTCTCTTGTTTACTCTCTTGGAGCTTGTGCTCCTGGGCCTAGGGAGATGGTGGAGGACCCGGAAGCATAAATCTCCCTCTTCTAATTACTTCCCAACTTCAGAGAGTACCAGAAGACACAAGGAACCAACTGATAAATTCCTGGTGGTGGAAACAAAAGAGCAGTTCCGAGAAGCAGGTGAGAAGGGCACTCATATCCCTCTTTCTTCCTGCCCCTGATGTCTCTGTCCTGATGGTCTCCCATGGCAGGTCCCTCGTCCTCTGGGAAGTACAACTCCCACATTGTCACATAGTAGAAAACCAGGTACTAGGCAGATGTGTTCTGACCACTGCTCCCAACCCATCTCCTAACCTTCATCCCCATCAATTTGACGATTCCTTCCAACGAACCGGGACAAGAGTGCTCAGTCAGTTGTCTCCTGCCCTTCCATTTAGGTCTTTTCCTACTTAGAAAAAGTCTCAGCTTCTTCTTGATTCTCTACTTTGCAGAGTTATGAAGACACCTGGCTTACCTCTGAAGGAAACCCTATGATTGGATCTTCTTCCAAACATCCTATGAGTGGGGTTTTGCCTCCATGACAAATTAGAGGCTGTTGAAGCATCTCTAAGGGCCATGACAGGCCATGCTATCTAAAGCATTTCCTTGAAGAATGCTTGCTTGTGCCTTCTCATCAGAATTCTCTGGTGTCAGCATAACAATTTTCATGGGCTTGATTTCAGAGTCAGCCAGCAGAAGCCTCCATTAAAACTGTGCCTCTCCCCTATCCTGTACAATAAATATCGACTACTGTTGTTGGAATTCCTCTTGCTGAAGACAATCCTCCTTCCCGTCTCAGTGACTCTACTTACCTCTCCTATTGTTCCACACTTTCTGCTCTCCCCACCTTCAAAGTACTTTAACCTATGAATGCCCTCAGCTCTGCAGCATATATCATAACCAGAAGCTCTGGCCCTCCAAACATGTATGACCCAGTGTCCTTTAATATATAGATTGGGTTTATTCAAATACCTGGCCACACCCTTTAGGAAGATTACTGGGAAATCAGAGGCTTATGTCTCCTTGACCACTGACAACTCTGATTTCTACTCAATCCTCATCCTCTGCTTGGTGCACTGTAGCACCTCCTATGTGGGGCCAAGGCCCTAGTTTTTAAACGCATACGTCTCAATACCACACAGAAAAGACAGTAGAGATTTGCTGCTGATTCAGGGGTAACAGTGAGGGATGTTTACATCACAGTATAATTCAATAGATGATTTAAAGCTTAATATCAGGCTTCTCTTTTCTTGAATGTCTCAGTCATTTCTGTCTGAGACTGTTCTAGCCTCCCACTTTTTTGCAGAAACACCTCTCTTCTCGGTTCTTCCTTGCCCTTAAATTCTCAACAAAGAGTAGCTACCTAGTGTTTTTTTCCTCCTTCTGAATCCCAAATTATCCCCAAGTAAACGAGGAGGGCCCATTCCTAAGGAAAGATATTTGGTTCCCCAAGGGACACTGGCAACAACTTGCAAAATAATAATTTTCCTTTCTGCTACACGAATGTCTCATAAAGAATCCCTTACCTACTGTAGCCAGAGCCCAGCCAAGTGACCAGGCAAATGTCATCATTCTGAATTCCTCCTTGATAGCATCCCTTTTTAATCAGCTGTATTGAGATATAGTATATAACATACCATATAATTCACCCATTTAAAATATACAATTCAATGGTTCTTAGTATAGTCAGAGTTGTGCATCCATTAACACAGTTTTAGAACATTTCTTCAACTCAAAAAGGAACCCTCCAATGCTTACCTATTACCCCCCAACCTCCAGACCCCCTAAAATAAGCAACCACTGATGTACTTTCTGTCTCTATAGGTTTTCCTATCTCGGCTTTTCATATAAATGGAACCACACAATATGTGGTCTTTTGTGTCTGGCTTCTTTCCCTTAGCATGTTTTTGAGATTCACCCATGTTGTAGCATGTATCAGTACTTCATTCCTTTTTATGGTTGAATATCATTTCATTGTATGGCTATACCACATTTTATTTCTTCATTTTTCAGTTTATGGGCATTTGGATTGCTTCCACATTTTGGCTTTTACGTATAATGGTGCTGTGAACATTCATGTACTAGTTTTTGCATCAATGTATGTTTTCAATCCTCTTGGGTAAATACCTAGGAGTGGAATTAGTGGGGTATATGGTAACTCTTTAAAAAAGTTTTTGAGGAACGGCCAAACTGTTTTCCACGGCAGCTGTACTATTTTACATTCCCAGCAGCAATGCATAAACTGGTCCCAATTTATCCACATCCTCACCAACACTTGGTATTTTCTGTTTTTCATTTGTTTGATTTTTTAATTCCAGACATCCTAGCCGGGTGAAGTGGTATCTCATTGTGGTTTTGATTTGCACTTCCCTAATGACTAATGATGTTAAGCATCTTTTCATGTGCTTATTGGCCCTTTGCATATTTTCTTTGGAGAAATGTCTATTCAAAGCCTTGGCCCATTTTTAAATTCGGTTATTTGTATCTTTGTGGCTGAGTTCTTTATGTATCCTGGATGCTAGATCCTTATCAGACTTATGATTTCCAAATATTCTCTCTCACTCAGTGGATTCCTTTTCACTTTATTGATAGTGTCCTTTGATGCACAACAGTTTTTATTTTGATGAAATCCAATTTATCAATTTTTTCTTTTGTTGCTTATGATTTTGGCATTAATTTTAAGAAACCATTGCTTAATCCATGGCCATGAACATATGCCTGTTTCCTTCTAAGAGGTTTATAGTTTTAGCTTTACATTTCAGTCTTTGATTTTGAATTAATTTTTGTATATGGTATGAGATAAGAGTCCAACTTCATTCTTTTGCATGAAGATATCCAGTTGTTCCAGCACCATTTGTTGAAAGCCTATTTTTCCTCCATATAATGGTTTTGGCACCCTTGTTGAAAATCAATTGTTTGTAGACATGTGGCATTATTTCTGGACTGTCAATTCTATTCTATTGATCTACATGTCTATCCTTATGCCAGTACCACGTTTTGATTACTGTAGATTTGTAATAAGGTTTGAAATTGGGAAGTCAGTTCTCCTACTTTGTTCTTTTTCAAATTATTTGGCTATTTGGGGTCCCCTGAAATTTCACATGAATAAAATTGTGAACTGGGGATCCTCAATATTTTCAGTAAAAAAGGATATTCATCTCAGCAGTATGGCAAGATAAGACATACGACCTTAAGGAGACAGGACCTTATGTCTGCCACTCAAAACACAGGCAGACATCCAGACACATACACACTCAGACCACAGACACTCATGGCAAACATCAGTAACTGATGAAAGCACTTCGTCCTGTTTGGTCCATATTAAGACTCAGATTCCTTCTTAACACAGTACTCTAATTTCCAAAGAATGGGCATTTATTAGTTGTATAATTTAAACATTTTAAAACTAGATATTGTGTGGGGCTTGTATCAAAAACCTCAAAATAGAGATCATAGGAACCCCTTTCCAATTCATTTACTCATACATTCAGTAACTACTTACTGAGTATATTATGGGAAAGGCAGTATCTGATATTGGGACACAAGAAGAATTAAAAATTTCATCCATAGAAAAGGAACAGAGTGGGAAGAATAAAAAACAAACCACCTCAGAAACACAAGATCAAAAATCCACTGAAGAGAAAGATAATTCTCTGAAACACGCAAGCATATCGTTTGTTGAAAGCCTCAATGGATGTTCCTTGGGAGAGCAAAATGGTTGCTCTTCTTCAAGTTGGGTACCAAACGGCGACGTATCTGTGCTTCTGAATCTTAACCACTCCCACTCAAAAAACTTGAGTTGCTTTTCACCCACTCTCCCGGCCCTATCAGGTCTTTCACAAGGTCGTCACAACTACAGCTTCAGCTCCACTCTCCAGGCACTGCTCTGGCACCCTGGTCTTGACCTACTCACGTAGGAGGATCAGGAACAGCTCCAGCACCAGCAGCTACAGGATCTGCTCCCTCCCAGCATCTGAAGATGACAGCCACTCATAGCAGATCAGCCAGAGTTGCCTTAGAGCATCCGTAGCCGGCTCACAGACCTCCCGGGAACTGAACCACCTAAAACACTGGTGGGAAGTCTCAGATCTAGGAAAGACCATCTAATCCTAGATTCTCTTCCCCTGACTTATCAGAACCTCTATCTGCAGTGGGTGAGTGTGTCCCATGCTATGAGAATGGGCTGCTTCTACCTGGAGTCTGTCTCCGATGCTTGGGAAGAAAGAGAAGGAAATCAGGGTGTGAGGGCGATCAGATAGTCCCCACTAGCTCGTGGGGGAGCACTCCCTTTCCTGCTCTGTCCCCGGGAAAGTCGGCTCTCCAGTTCCCTGGACTCCTCAAACTCCAGAAGAGTTGTGGGCTCCCAATTGGTGGGCTTCTTGGGGGCAGTAGGAAATCCTGCTTTTTTGGGAACCCAACTAGACCTTGCTGTCGGAGGCCGAGAACAGGTTCTATTCCCTGGAGAAGGAGGCTGAACGAAAAAGGGGAGACTTCAGGAAGAGCAAGCCTAACGGGCCCAGGGCCGCCTTAGCCCACTCCAGCCCAGCTTCCCAGACCTCTCCAGCCCTCCACCCTCCAGGCCGCTAGGCTGCAGCCTAGGACTCCAGGATTGAAAGTGCCGGGAGCGGCCGGCGAACGCTGACCCCACCCCTCAGCCTTGACGGACAGGCCAAGTCCGTTGGCGCCTCCCCGTTTTGCTCCACCTGCGGCTCCGTCGCAGCCCTAGAGCGCACTCCATGAATCCGTGGGCTCCTCCAGTCCCCTCTAGGCTGCCCGGGGGGATTTCCGCATCTCTATTGTCGACCGAAGGCGCCCCCCCGTCATGCCCCGCGGCCAGGCCAGCGCCGCCCCAGGCGGAGACCCGCGGCTTCCGGTCTCGCGCGCTTCGAGCCCGCAGCGCCCGCGGAGGAGGGTCGCCGTCGGGTCGGCGCGCGCCCCGGCTGGGTCCCGAACCCCGGAAGAGAGACTACGCTTTCCCCTCCCTTGGGAGGCGCCGACCGCGACTCCGGCTCTGGGGCAGAGAAGCGGCATGGAAGCCGAGGACCTCCAGGAGGAGCTGACCTGCTCCATCTGCCTGGACTATTTCGAGGACCCGGTGTCCATCGAGTGCGGCCACAACTTCTGCCGCGGCTGCCTGCACCGCAGCTGGGCGCCGGGCGGCCGCCCGTTCCCCTGCCCCGAGTGCCGGCAGCTGTCGTCGCCCGCGGCCCTGCGGCCCAACTGGGCCCTGGCCCGGCTCACGGAGAAGACGCGGCGCCGCCGCCAGGGCCCGGTGCCCCCCGGCGTCTGCGGCCGCCACTGGGAGCCGCTGCGGCTCTTCTGCGAGGACGACCAGCGGCCCGTGTGCCTGGTGTGCAGGGAGTCCCAGGAGCACCAGGGCCACTCCATGGCGCCTATCGACGAGGCCTTCGAGAGCTACCGGGTGAGCCGGCCGTTCCGGGGCTGCTGGTATTGCCCGGGAATACTTAATTCTCATGAAAGACCCACGAGTCCCATTGCAAGAATGACCCCCTCCCCCCGAGTTTTAGAGAAGTTAAGTGACACACGGATCTCAGAGTTGGAGTTAAAACTGGCCTTGGGAGGGGCGGTGCAAGGCTCAGTCATCACTGTGCAGAATTTTCAAGGGACTGTCCCGCAGGGGCTTCTGGTTTGAGACAAACATACTGACAGGGTGTATACCAGTGCCGTTCAAAAGAAACATAATATGAGCCACATATGTAATTGAAAATTTTTCGAGTGGTAAACAGAAACAGATGATGCTAACTTTAATAATGTATTTTATTTAACCCTATTGTCCAAACTATTGTCATTCAGCATTGATTCGTATGAAAAATTATCAGTGAGGTATTTTAGTTCTTTTTCATACTAGGTCTTTGAAATCTGTTGACAGCACGTATCAATTCGGACTCTCCACATTTCAGGTGCTCATGTGGCTCATGGATGCTATATTGGACAGTGTGGGTCTGTATGTACAAGTGTCATACACAACTGATGATTTGGGAGAAGCCTGACTTGGAGTGATGAGGCTGGGTTTTGTTACTAGCTACCCTCATCAGCTGGGAAAAATCACTTAATATTTGAGTTTGGAGCTTGGCTGTCCTGCCTATCTCGTGGGTTAAGAAGCCTTAGTTGAATAAATCAGTGTACCTTCTTTGCTCCAGCCACGCTGGCCTTCTTGCTTTTGTTTCAAGCCTGTTTTCTTTCTTTACCCTCACTTTCCATCCTTTAGATCCTTTTAGCTTTTAGCTTGAAGACCTTCCTTGATCATCCTTTCCAGAGTAGCCCCACCCCCTTCCGTTACTGATGGTGTAACTCCAGTGCTCTCCGACAGAATTGGTATCTAGTAAGTACTTGTTAAATTCAAGAATTTAATGATACAAGTTAAAATGTAAACTGTAAAATGCTAGACAGTTTTATCAGCAGACTATGAACAAGAAACAGATGCAAAGCTAGACTGGAAAGTGTACGTTCATTTCTTCATTCAGTAACCTTTTTTGTTGCTTATTGTATGTCAGGTATTGTTCTAGAATCGACGTCAATGGATGAGAAAGACATGGGCTTTGACTTGCTGGGGACGTAAGCATGTAGACGAATAATTTCAGTATATGTGAGAGTTATCAAAGTTTGTTCCAAGTACACAGAAGGTCTGAGGCTGGAGGGATCAGTGAGGAGTGAGGAAAGGCTTCACAGAGGAGTTAAATGTGAGTTGATTCTTGAAGGGTGAGTACAAGGTAGAGGAGAGAATATTCAGGCCAAAGGAACAGCATATTCAGCAGTGTGGCGCCGTGGAATAATGTGTGCTATATAAGAGGACTAGAGGTTGCTCCGTACTTCTGGAGTGTAGAGCTTGGGAGGGAGGATGGAAGGAGTTGAGGTTGAAGAAACAGGTGAAAGCCAGTCATGAAGGATCTTGTTCATCATACTGAAAAGATTGAGCTTTCTCTTTCAGGCAATGGCAGTCATCGAAGGATTTTAAGGCAGGGAGTGACATGATCAGTTTCTTTGCTTTAGAAAGATCCCTTTGGCATCCATGTGGATGAATGGAGAAGGCCAGTTCGGCTACTGTTGCACCATTTCAAGCAGGAGTTATTAGGGGCCTGCATTAGTGCAGGGCAGGGGTGATGGAGAAGAGTGGATGGATTAATTATGAGCTGGAGATGAATGACTTGGTGACTAATCGGACTTGGTTGGTCAGGGAGAGATGGGAGTCTAGGATGGCAGTCCAGGTATCAGGTGCTCATTTGGGATGTGTTGAGTGTGAAGTATCTGTGACAGAAAGTCCAAGGAAGAGGGACAGGAGGCAGGGGGCATAGGAAGGTAGAAACACAGTATTTTAGAATCATCAGCCTATCCTTGAAGTCATGGAAGAAGTAAGCAGATGAGATTTTCCCAGGGGGACAAAAGGGTAACATAAAGGGTAACGAAAGAGGGGCGTGAAGAGAAGCTTGGGAAACACCAATATTTAGTAGCCAAAAGAGATTGAAAGGACCCATGAGAGAAGTGGAAGGGAAATACATTTGTGGGGGAGGGCTGAGACAAGTGTAAGTGGTTGGATCTGAAAGGGGAAAACAGCACTTAAAGCTTCAATCCTCAGCAATAATAGTAATAATAATATTAATACTAGCATCACTTATTGATGACTTATGCACCACCCACAGTTCTAAGCATTTTTTGTGTAGTAATTCTTTAATCCCCATAGCAGCTCTATTAGATGGATTTTGTTATCCCCATTTTGCAGATGAGGCAACTGAGGCACAGAGATGTGAGGTCACTTGCCAAAGGTCACAGAACTAGGAAGTGGCTAAGCTTGGACTGAGGTCCTCTAACCCCTAGTCCATTGCACTTTTCACTATGCTACAGCCAGTCTAGCTGAGAAGACTTCTTGGAAGAGGTGGGATTTCAGGATTAAACAAATGGTCCAGCAGCTGGGGAGTGAGTGGGTAAGACTAATGCTGCGGTGGGTTGAATGTCACAACGTTGACTGGGCAGGTATTCAGGAGTCAGGTCATTAGGCAGAATTCCCCAGTGTGTGTCCTTTTCTGCACCCTCCTCTGCTTAGTCATTGCTCCACTGAGCCATCTCCAGCTCCATCCCCACCCCAAGTTAGAAAAGCATTAACTCGCTCTTGGGAGGAGCGACCCTGTTTCCACCATCCCATTCCCAGCTCAAACTCACATGGGTGCACTGTGTCTTAGAAGTTGGGACCTCTCTAAGTCCATGGAAAATACCCCCTGGCCTACACCCATACCTGGCCCTGCACACGTGTGCCAGATGCTTCCTCTCAGGATCTGAGCCCCTGAGCACTGTATCTAGGAAACCTGCTTCGATGAATTCCTAGCCCACTCTGTTTGCTCCTTTGGGCCACACCAGTGGTTCAGGATACACATTGGGACCACCCAGGAGCACTTTTAGGAAATAGCCAAACCAGGCGTCTCCCTCACTCCCCGCCCCCAGGATTTTGATTCAGTTGGTAGGGCTGTTGGCGTCAGTGTTGTTTAAAAGTTCTTTAGGCTATTCTGATGTACAGATAAGATAGAGAACCATGGACCTACATCTTAGTACTTTCACGGAGGGAAATCTCAAAAAATCTTTTCCAACGGAAGTTGGTTTTAAGAGAGTCGTTGGTCATGGGGGAGGGAAAGAACAGAGAAAGAAATAGCTTCAAAAACTTCAGGGAGCAAATTGTTTGCATGGAAAAGGCTTCCAAGCACAGCTCTTCTTTCCCTCATGCCAATATTTAGTCCACTGACTCTAGGAGCCAATCCCTTCATTGGTATTCATTTAACAAATACTTCTCGAACACCTGTTTTGTGTCAGATACTGTACTGCAGTACCAGACACAGCACTGGGAATACAATGGTGAACAAGACAAAGACTATTTCCATGGATCTCACAGTCTAGTTGGGCTGGGCTTAGAAGGTAAACAATCGACAGACAAATAAATGACATAATCACAGGTTGTGATGTGTGCTGTGAAAGAGATAATGTGCCATGACAGAGAAGTAACAGGGGCTTTCATAAGGTGAACAGAGTAGTCTTCTCTGAGGAGATGCCATTTCATTTGAGACCTGATGGATGAAAAGAAGTCAGCCATCTGAGGAGCTGTGGGAAGAACGTTCCAGACGGTGGATGGCAAATTCAAAGACCCTGAGGCTGTGAAGAGCTGGACGTATTTATTGAACTGAAAGAAGGTCTCTGCACCTGGAGCATCATGAGAAGGGGAAAAGTAGCACGAGATGAGCTGGGAGATGTAGACAAGGGTGGGGTCATTTTGGGCCATAATAAGGTGCCATAATAAGGTGTTTGGGTTTTCTTGGTGGTGAGGAAAGTCAGTGAAGAATCTTAAGCAGGGGAGTGACATGATCTGATTGATTTTTAGAAAAATTATTCTGCCTTCTCTGTGGATAGTGGATGAGAGAAGGACAAGATTGAAAGTAGGGAGGCCAGTCAGGAGGTTATTGTAGTTGTCCAGACAGGAGACGGTGGTGGCTTGAACCAGGAGGTGGCGGTAGGGATGGTGGAGGTCGTTAGATTGAATACAGAGGTTACAATGACTGAAATTCACAGAACCTAAGGGCTGGGATGGTATTCAAGAGACCAGCTAGTCCAGTGGTCTTCATCTTATAGTTAAGGAAGCTGTGACACAGGAAATGTGTGAGGCTGACTTGCTCAGATACATAGCTAGTTTGTGCAGGTCTAGACCGAAACTCAGGTCTGATTTGAAGTTCGATGTTATTTGAACTACAAGTCAGCAAACGTATTCGTTGTATAAATGTATACTTTTTTATTATGCTTATGATTTTCTATATGCAATTTTCTGATGTTAAATGCAAAGAAAGTGATTTTTTAAACTTCTGCTACCTCTGTCTTTGAATTGCTTGGTGTTGCCCTCCTGCCACCTTGTGGCAGTTCCTGTCGTTGCAGGGAAGGAGTTTTCTAACCTTCTCAAAAGGTTGCCAGGTTTCCTCAGGGGCCCTGGTTAGATCTGGCTGTGGCAGGATTCAGAAAGACTAGGTGGAGTGTTGGCTAATGGGAACCAATCATACAGGATAATTCCTGCATACTGGAATTGTTAAGGACTTTTGAAAAATTGACAAGTTCTATTTAAAAGATTATTTAATTTTTTCCCATTATCAAACAAAAGTGAAAAATTAAAAAAAAAAAATCTTGGTCACAATTCAGAGGAGCTATTGATCTCATTACAAGCCTCACACGTAGATCAAATTTGACACTGATGACAAAGTGGCAGATATATAACTGAATAAAGGAATAAAATTACTTGAGCTAGCATACTGAGTAGCAGGATTATATACCTAGTTAACAACTATGGGTAATAAATAGATTGTATAATGTTAGGAAACATTGTATTAGGAAGAAGATAGCACAGGTGATTGTGTGATCTATAACAGAATTATATAAATCTCTTTATAACCTACTTTTATTTTTCCCCAGCATTTTGCTATGCAGTTTTCAAGCATTCATCAAAGTTGAAGGAATTTTATAATAACACTAGTATACCCACATCTGGATTCTGCCATTAACATTTTACTCTGTTATCACCTATCTATCCGTCTGTATCTTCTCTGCATCTACCAATTATTTTATTTTGAAGCATTTTGAAGTTAATTGCAGATAGTACACTTCTTCCTGTATTTTAGCATGCATATCATTAACCAGATTTAACATTTTTTATGGTATTATTTGAGGTAAAATTTCGTACAATTAAATACACACCCTTTAAGTGTCCATTTGCTAAGCTTTGAGAAATGCATATACCTGGGCACCGCAGGTTCATCTCAAGGTAGAGAACACTACCCTTACCCCAGGAAGCTCCGTCACACCCTTTCCCAGTTAATCTCTGCTCGCTCCCCCATCTAATACAACCACTGTTCTCGTTTTTTTCCACCACAGATTAGTTTTGCCTGTTCCGGAACCTCATATAAATGGAATCATATAGTCTGTACTCTTCTAAGTAGGCTTCTTTTGCTCAGCACGTTGATTTTGAGATTCATCCACTTTGTGTCAGTAGTCTGTTACTTTTTACTGCTGAGTAGTATTCCATTATGTGAATAAGCTGCTCTGAATACTCTTGTACAGGTCTTTTTGTGGACACATGTTTTCATTTTTCCTGTGTCTAAGAGGAGAATTGCTGGGCCCTGGGATTAATGTATGTTTAGTTTTATACGTTTTTCCAGTGTGGTTGTACCATTTCACACACCCACCAACATTGTATCAGAGTTCATGTTGCTCCACATCCTTGCCACCTTTGGTGTTGTCAGCCTTTTAGATTATCTAACTTTATTTTAACCATTGTCATTTGTAAATGATTGGAAGTAAACTGATAATGCTTAGTTTTAAAAAATTCTCCTAGGAGAACCTGATATCAGAAATCTCAAGAGTCCGTTGCACCCCTATGTTCATTGCAGCATTATTTACAATAGCCAAGATGTGGAACCAGCCTACATGCCCAGAAACTGATGAGTGGATAAAGAAGATGTGGTATATATACACAATGGAATACTACTCAGCCGTAAAAAAAGACAAAATTGGCCCATTCACAACAACGTGGATGGACCTCGAGGGTATTATGTTAAGCGAAATAAGCCAGTCAGAGAAAGACGAACTCTATATGACTTCACTCATAGGTGGAAGTTAACATATTGACAAGGAGATCTGATCGGTGGTTACCAGGGAAAAGGGGGGGTGGGGGGAGGGCACAGAGGGGGAAGAGGTGTACCCACAACATGACTAACAAAAATGTACAACTGAAATCTCACAAGGTTGTAATCTATCATAACATTAATTAAAAAAAAAAAAATTCTCCTAGGGAAGAATTAAAATAAAATTGTATTGCTAGTTTCTTAGTTCTATTCATTTTTTTTTCTTTTAGCTTTTTGTTTTGATGTACATTCAGACTTAAGGAAAGTTGCCCTAGGCCACTCTTCAGCATTTCACAGTATTCACCATTTGTTAAGTTAAATTTTCTCTACCTTTGGTATATAAGAAACCATTCTCTCCTGGCTTTTCGCCAACCACTCATCTAGTTTCTTTGCAGGATTTTCGTCCTCTGCACACGCCTTAAATGTAGTTGTTGCAGTTCTAGCCTTGATCCTCCTCTTCCCCTGTAGAATCTTACCCGCTCATTTTACGCACCCGCGTGGCTTCCACTGCTGCCTGTGCTTTAACCCCTAAATCTGCTTCTGCAGCTCAGATCTCCTCCTTGACTCTTAACTGCTAACTATATCCACTTGTCTGTCCCAGAGACATCTCAAACTCAGTTGATTCAAGTTGAATTTATTTTCTTTCCTTCCATTTGCATACTGCTCATTTTCCTCTATTTCCTAACTTGGTAAATAACCTACGATCCAGCTATTTACTCAAGCCAGAACCCAGGGGCTAAAGCTAGACTCCTTCCTCCTGTAACCATTTGGTCATCACTTCCTGTTGGTTTTCCCCTTGTGTGTGTCTCTCACCTGCCCACTTCTGTCTCTAAGGTCGTGTCTGACATCTGCTATCAGGTGCTGCCCCTGTCCAGAGCCCACTTTGTTAGTGTTGATTGACTCATTTTATTTTTTAATAGCTTATTCAGGTTTTTAAATTACAAAAATCATATATGCCTCTTGTAGAAATTCAAACAAAACAGAAATTTATAAAATTTCTAGTCTTCGCCCCCGACTTCCAACCCATTTTTATTCCCCAGAAATAACCAGTGTTAATAATACTTAGGTATATATCCTTCTAGATATTCCTTCTGTTCAAATACAAACACACACACGCACACACACGTGCACAAGCATGTATATTCTTTTCAAAACATAATTATGCAATACTGTTGTTTTACAGCTTAGTTTTAACTTAATATAACATGTCGATATATAGAGAGCTGCCTGAAATTGATGCAGAGTATCAATATACCATAATTTATGTATTACTTCCCCATTTATGGATAATGAGTAATGCTGCAGTAAACATTCCTATGCACACGGATTATTTTTGCTAGTGTTTTGTGGCATAAATTATTAGAAGTAGGATTATGCACATTTTAAATTTTGTTAATTCTGCCAGTTTCCTTCAAAGAGGTGGCACCTTTCTACTCTCCTACTATTATGGTGCCAGATGCCTTCTCCTTTGCCAATACTGCGTAATTATTAATCTTCTAACAATTTTTAGTTTTTGCCCACTTAGTAGGCAAACTCTATAAAGTGTTATGGTGATTTGAGAACAGAGTATTTCTTTCACATAGGCCTGTGACCTTCAACATTTTCTCAGTCTCATTCCCTTTTTGGATTAGGTGAGTTTTAGCTCTTGAACAAGGAAGATACTTGGAGAGGTGATTTCTCTCTGATATGTGTTTCTGCTGGCAGGAAAAACTCCTTAAGATTCAATGTAGTCTGATGGCCAAGATGAAGAAAGCCATGGATTTACAGGACGTGGAAGTGAAGAATGCTGCAGAGTGGAAGGTAACAGCAGAAGTGGTCGGGCATTTCTTGCCCCTGAGGCCCATTCAGTCCAAGGCTGCTTAAGGGGTTTTGCTTGGAAGAGCTTGCAGGATGTCATCACTTGTCAGGCGCCTGGCAGATAAGGTGATAGAACGGGAAGCATCTGTCCCTACTGACCTGTGGCTTTGAGAGATGTGAGTTCCACACACTTCATCCTCATATCTCTATTTTGTGGTAGTGTGCCCTTCCTTACCACTTTTTCCTAAATATACATCCTAGTTTGGAGTCACTTCCGGTCCATGGCATTGTGGAAGGTAAAATGGACTTAGCTTTCAGAGATGCTAGTCTTGTTGTGAGGCATGATGTGCGCACACGTGCGCATCTAAAGATTTCACAAAACTGAACAGTAGGTGTTCTGAGAGCTAAACTAAATAATAGATGTGAAAGTGCATTTTAGTTAAAAAGTATACAAACAGGGCACTGCTATCAGTACAGTTATGTATCGCTTAACAACTGGGGTATGTTCTGAGAAATGCATCGTTAGTGATTTCATCAATTTGTGAACACCATAGAGTGTACTTACACAAACCTAGATACTATAGCTTGTCACACACCAGGGCTATATGATACTAATCTTATGGGACCATTGTTGTATTTGTGGTCCTGTGTTGACCACAACAAAAAGGACCATTTGTGGTCCTTTGTTTGTGGTGCGTGACTTCAGCAGAGACTCAAATGTTACAAAGAATGAATTAATACTGTAAAGACTAGTACGGAGATATCAAGTAAATATAAATAGAGGAGTAGTGGAAATTTGTTGGCGGTGGGCAGGAGCTTTTCTGGAGGAGATGGTTAGGATGGAAGGACCATGGATTGTTGGGGAGACATGCAAGGAATTTAGGCGCAAGGGCCAAGCACAACATGGACTGAGCAAATCTCATGTGACTGTAGGAGAAGCTGAAGAATCAGCGGTTAAGATTCAGCACAGAGTTTGCAAAGTTGCACCGCTTTCTGGCTGAAGAAGAGCAACTGTTTCTTCAGAGACTGAGCAAAGAAGAAGAAGAGGTGAAGAAGAAGGGGAAAGAGAACATGTTACGGCTCAATCAAATGATCGCTTCCCTGAGGAAGCTCATCGCAGAGGTCGGGGAGAAGAGCCAGAGCTCCACCCTGGAATTGCTTCAGGTGAGGCGGGCGGGGGAGGGGTAAGTTCACAGCGTTAACTGATCTCCCTCTGGTCTTTAGAGCTGAATGTCTTTCTTGGTGAGTGGGTTTAATAGAAGAAATGTTTTCTCTGTTGATAATTGTGTTACTACTGTCATTATAAAATTAGAGTCAAAGATTCACCATTCAAAGGAAATTAAGGTGAAATTTAGGTATGCTGAGCTCAGGTAATGTGAGGTACTTAGATTCACTTGGTCTAATGGTTTATCTAGGATGTAAAGCACATATAAGACTTCCGTTCATCTTATTTATATGTTTATAATTCTCTGTTAAAACAGTAAAACAGCAAACATAAAACCACAAAGTAGATAATTGTGTCGACAGTTTTTAAGAGAAATTTATCTTTCTCACTAGTTCTTTTTTTTTGGTGTGGAAGATTGTCGCTGAGCTAACATCTGTGCCAATCTTCCTCTGTTTTTTATGTGGGACACTGTTAGAGCGTGGCTTGACGAGCAGTGTGTAGGTCTGTGCTCGGGATCCAAACCCATGAACCCTGAGCTGCCAAAGTGGAGCATGTGAACTTAAGCACTACGTCACCAGGCAAGCCCCATCTCACTAATTTTTAACCGTTACAATCACAGCTTGATATAACTTTGTTCTTAGCCCTAGATTTTGATTGGTATGTTTATTTAAATAATTTCTAAATATTTAGCAATCTTTAAAAGATTATAATTCTGATTCATTAGCACTTAGATTTGGGTCTGTAGGCCACTTTGTTACCAAAAGGCCTTCCCTTGAGTTAATCTTTACCATCATATCCTCTGTAGGTAAAGTGTCCTTATAGCTTCTTTCAGTTTTTGGAGGATCCAACGTTTGTGACTGTCTTCTTTTTCTTTCACTAAAATAATTCACTTTTGGTCTCAGATCCCTCAGAACTCTCTTTCCTCCATATCATGTGACTGAAGATAAAGGAACCATTGAAGAGTGTCCTCAAGAATACCTTCAGTCTGCCATTACTATTTTTTCTTATCAGAAGGAGACAATTTTCTATTTTACTCTTAAGGAAGAGAGAAACATGACCCACTCACCAGTTATTTTCAACAAGAAATTGCTATCTGGGTGTTATATCTAAATGTAATGATTTCCAAGAATTGTCTAGAACTTGTACAACTTGCTTGAGCAATGAAGCTACAATGACATATCCAAATATATACTCCAGCAGAATCTTTGGAAGACCATGTGTAAACAGTGTTCTTAAAATATAGGTTTAACATCTAGTCAGAGTCTAAAACCTCAAAGATATACATGAAGCAGCAGAATGCTTACAAAAAAATATATCAGCCAACATAAGTGCAGGGTTAGGGAAGTGATTAAAGAAGGTGGAACTGGATCATAGGATCTCGGAGCCTAAGAGAACTTATTTTACTGATTTTGTCCATCCATGGGTCTATCCATTTGTTTTTTTCATTTGTTCCTTCACTTTTAGCACATAACTAACTTCTATTCTTTTTAGAAACAGAAACATTGAAAATAAAAATCATTCTGTTGTGCTTAATTTTTATCTTTTGATTTGAATGCTCTTGCAAAATATGTAGCATTGCTTGGGTGTATCTGTTTTTAATTTATACAATGATTTTGAGTTCTTGTTGCATTCTGTTTCTTGCCTTTTTCCTTAGGCACTATGTTTTTAAGATCCAGTCCTGTTGCTATATAGACATTTAATCCATATGTCCATCCACCACCTTTTGTGCCATTTCCCTCTTCTAGTAATGGATACCCAGGTTGCCCCCAGCACTGTTACCACTACAAGTAATGCTGTAGTGAAATCATCAATGTCTGCCCTTGTCGTTATTGTTTTTGTCCTTATTGGTTCTTGAGTTTGCTCTCTGGCTCTTTCCTCAACATCTCAAGTTGACATGCTTAACTTACTTAGATTTACCCTTTTGTTTGCTGGTAAATTTATGCTATGCTTTCACCTTTTAAGTATTGCTTTAACTGTGTCCACAGATTTTGGCAATATTATTTTTATTGTCATAATAAACATTTAAAAACATTTTAAGTATAACATCCATAGAGAAAAATGTATAAATCATAAGCTTGACAAGTTATCGCTAAGCGACCCACCCATGTAACCACTACCCACCTCAAGAAATAGAATGTGAGTGGCATCCCAGAAGCCCTCCTCATGCCTCCAGTCAACACACCTTCCCTTCTCCTCAAAGGTATTCTCCTTCTAGACTTCTCTTCTTTTTGCCTGCTTTTGAGTAAGAATCTTTCAGTATGCACTCTTTTGTGTCTGGATTCTTTTGTTCAACATTATGTTTGTGAGATTGTTCTATGTTGTTGTACTTGGCAGTAGATGTTTGTTTTCATCACTGCTGAGCAGTAGTTCTCAATCAGGAGTCGTTTTGCTTCCCGAGGAGGATGAT
The DNA here is from genome assembly GCF_021613505.1 of Equus quagga. Lineage (NCBI taxonomy): Eukaryota > Metazoa > Chordata > Mammalia > Perissodactyla > Equidae > Equus > Equus quagga. Next base: position 36,811,482 of record NC_060273.1, on the reverse strand, counting down.
ATCTGATGTTTTTGTTGTCACAACTCAGGGGTAGTTACTACTAGCATCTAGTGTGTAGAGGCCATGGATGCTGCTGAGCATCCTATAATGCACAGAACATGCCTCTCCCACAGTTCCCAGCAAAGACTTCTCCAACCCAAAATGTTACTAGTGCCGAGGTTGGAAAACCATGCTGTATAGTATCCCATTGTGTCAGTATACCAAAATGTATTATTCATTTTCTTCTTGGTGAAATCTGGGTTGTTTCTAGTTTTACTGTTACAAAAAAGCACTATGAGCGTGCCTTTTTTGGTGCACTTATGTATACATTTCTGTCCATTGTGTACCTAGGAGAACAATTCCTGGTCACAGGGCATGCATATGTTCAGTTGAGTAAATGATTCCAAACGGTTTCTCAAAGTGATTGTATTAATTTCCACCATTACTAGCAATGTGTGAGGGATCCAATTGCTCAATATCCTCATCAATACTTAGAATTGTCAGTTCTTTAATTTTGGCTATCCTGAATGTATATATATTATCTCATGCTCTCGATCAACACTCCTTCCTTCCTCCCAAAGGGTGGATGGTGTTTCCCTGATGACTAATGAGGTTGAGAACTTTTTCATATGGTAATTAACTGTTTTGATATACTGTTTTAAAAAAACCCAACTCTCCTGAGGTATAATGTACATATCATATAATTCACCCATTTTAAGTGTACAATTGAGTGATTTTTCTGAATTTACCAAGTTGTGCATTCCTCACCACAGTCTGGTTTTATAGCATTTCCATCAGCCCAGTAAGATCCCTCATGCTTGTTACAGTTAATCTCTGTTCCTACTCCCAGGGCCAGACAACTTACTTTTCTGACTGTTTAGATTTCCCTTTTCTAACTATGTAAACAGAAGCATACAATATGTGGTCTTTTGTGTATGGCTTCTTTCATTTAGTATAGTGTTTTTGAGATTCATTCATGTTGTAACACATATTAGTGTTGTATTAACATACATTTTAAAATGCCCGAATAGGATGCCATTGTAGAATATACCACATTTTGTTTATCTGTTCTCCAGTTGATGGACATTTGGGTTGTTTCCACCAATTGGCTCTTATGAATGGTGCTGCTATGAAGATTTGCCTGCCATTCTTTGTGTGGACATATATGTTCATTTCTCTTGGGTAGATTGTAGGAGTAGAATTGCTGGGCTATGTGGTATATTTATGTTTCACTTTTAAGAAACTGCCAAACCTTTTTTCAAAGTGGTTGAACCATTTTATATTCTTACCACATCCTCACCAATATTTGTTGTCTGTGATTAAATAGATGGAGAAATAGGCAAAAGGCCAGGAGAGAGTTAATGTCATGGTGCTAAAGGAGAAAGAATAGAGTTTCAAGAAAAGAATTGGTCAACATTGTCAAATAGTGCAGAGGTGTCACATGAAAAAAGACTACGTTGTATCAACCCATTGGCTTTGGCAGCGTGAGATCATATGTGACATTAACAAAAGCAACTGACAGAAAATACCTGCTTACAAAGTTGAGTACTGCATCTCAAGAGGAAGATCCATCACTTACTTCTTTCTTTTTTTTTTGCAGAATCCAAAAGATGTGTTGACCAGGTATGAGCTCCTGCTTTCTTTTGAGGCCCTGATTGGAGTGGTAAAGATACAGCTGAGCAGAGAGGGAAACATGGCCTGGGCTCCATAGATCAATCTGGGCACACCCTGAGGCGTCTGTGGAGGAGGAATTCTACTGTTCGTTTTTGGAAGGAGGAATGCGAAAGAAGTGATCTGAGCTTTGGGCTTGGGACCTTCAGGTGGGAGTTGGGGGTCTTGGCTGCCCTAGCTGTCGCCTAAAAGAGCAGCCTCTGTACTTTCTTTAGGAGTGAGAACCAGGATGTGAATTATTCCCTTGAAGTTCTAAACGTGAAGACTGTGTGCCGGATACCAATGATGAAGGAAATGCTGAAGCGATTCCAAGGTGAGCAGAATTTCTAGGATATGGCGCTCCCTAGAAATCTTTCAAGTAAGAGAATAATTAGTGAGAAAAGTCTGGAAAGGAAGGAGGAAACAGAGCATGCAGTTAACACAAGTGTCAGGAAAAATGGTAATAACTACTTGAATATGCTTCATTCAAGAAACATTTATTTAACACATACCGTGTGTTATAAGGTACTGGTGATACAAAAAGAAGAAGACCTATTCTTTTCTTTCTAAGAATTCATAAGCAAATTACAGAGACAGACATGTATCACTTACTATAATATAGTGGTGTGAATAACATCTTATAGAAGTCCAGAAGAAGAGCTCTGTTGGAGATGAGGTGGGGGAGTTTTCATGGCAGAGGTGACAGTTCTGAGATTTGAGGGCTGAGTAGGAGTTTGCTGAGTGGAAAATGGGGATATACCCTTCCAAGCAGAGTCAGCAGCATGAGCTAAGGTGTGGATAAAATGAAAGGGGGGTAGCTAATGTGACTAAACCTTAATGTACGTTCTAGGGAAAAGCAGGAGCTGAGGTTGAAAAGATGAGTGTAGGAAAGACTGAAGATAAACTTACTGGATCTCCAGGGAAGTACCAAGGCATGTACACGTTGTATAAGCTATGCAGGCAGTTCTCACGTGCGCATCCCTGATTAAGAACCATGTTGTGAGTCTCTACTTCCAGCTAAAATGAAGTAACAGGGACTGGATTTACTCTTCTGCCTGAAACTTAGTTAATTAAAAAAACAAAAACAGAACACACAATACATGAAACAACAGTTTTCAAAATACTGCATGTCAGGTAGTGAAGGACAGTGATCCCTGAAAAATGTGAAACAAATGAGGTAAGCTCTATGATTGCCCCAGCCTGCTGCCTTGTGAGAGTTTCCAGGCCATCTCAGGGAGGATAGCAGGTGGAGCCAGGTAGACTCCCTGAATTGGGAATGGAGCTGAGAGAACAGGAAGAATAAAGCAGTGCAAGTTCAGAGAGCACTGGAGAGGAGAGCTGTACAGAGACAGGATCCTGACGATCTATAGAGGCACCTCCTAAATATTCATCAGAGTGCTGATCAGTACATGGTTGTGAAGAACTATCTGAGGGTGAGGAAGGAAGTTTCTAAAATGATTAGAAGGAACAGTTCCTGGTGCTCTTGCAGGGCTAGGAATAGTGTCTGTTCCTATCAGCCAGATTGGAAAGCTCGTAATTCATGGGGCATTGGGTAGAGTACTTAGGAAAATCTTGCCTCACTAGTGGAATAATTAACTATACTGAGCACTGCTTTGGACCCACCTTACAAATCATGCAAGCAAGACCCAAAAGGATTGAATTACTTCCCAGTAACTTGACTGCATCCCAGGACAAAGCTCAAGAAGACTGATGGAAATGAAAAAAAGGTTTGAGTACCCAACAATGTAAATTCACAATGTCTGGCATCCGATCAAAGATTACCAGGCATGCATAAAGGTAGGAAAGCATGACCCATAGTGAAGAGAAGAATCAGTTGAAACTGACCCAGAATTGATCTAGATGTTAGAATAAGCATACAAGGACATTCATACATTATAATTGTATTCTCTAAAGAGGCATATAGAGACATGGAAGATATAAAAAAACCTAGATCAAACTTCTGGAGATGAAAACTACTACATGATGAGATGAAGAATACACTGGTTGGGATTAATAGTTGAGTAGATATTTCAGAACAAAAGATTAGTGAACTTGAAGACAGAACAGTAGAAACTGTGCAAAACGAAACACAGGTTGAAAAAAGAACTTAAAAAATGAAGAGTAAGCTGTGGCACAACTTCATGCAGCCTTACATATGGTAATCGGGGTCCCTAAAGGAGAGGAGTGAGGATGGAGATTAGACAGAAAAAATATTTGAAGAAATAATGGCTAAACATTTTTCAGATTTGATGAAAACTCTAAGTACAGAGATCCAAGAAGCTAAAGAAACCCTAAGCATGAGAACTATGAAGAAAACTACACCAAGGCACATCATAATCAACTCACTCAAAATCAGCAATAAAGAAAAAATCTTATTAAGACATGCAACAGGAGAAAGAGGACATGTTACCTAACAGTGGAACAAAGACAAAGGTGACACCACATTTCTCATTGGTAACAATGCAAGTGAGCAAAATCTTTAAAGTACTGAAATTAAAAACTGTTAGCGTAGAATCCTATTCCTGGCAAAAATACACTTCAAAAACAAAGGTGAAATAAAGATGTTTGCAGATATACAAAAACGGAAAGAGTTTACGTTCAACACTGCAAGAAATGTTAAAGGAAGTCCTTCAGGCAGAAGGAAAATGTTACCAGATGGAAGTCTGTATCTACGCAAAGAAGTAAAAGATCACCCAAAGTGGTAATGATGTGAGTAAATATATATATTTTTGTTATTATTTAAATCTCTTTAAATGGTAATTGTGATGGTTAATTTTTCCGTTAAGTTCACTGGGCCGTGGGGTGCCCAGATATTTGGTTAAACGTTATTCTCAGTGTTTTGTGAGGGTGTTTTGAATGAGATTAACATTTAAGTCTGGAGACTTGAGTAAAGCAGATTGCCCTCCATAATGTGGGTGTTCCTCATCCAGTCAGTTGAATGCCTGAATAGACCAAAAGGCTGAACTTTCCCACAGAGAGAGACTCCAACAGCAGACTGCCTTTGGTCTTCATCTGTAACATTGGCTTTTCCTGCCTGAAGGCTTTCAAACTGGAACATTGGCTATCCCTGGGACTCGAGCCTGCCATCCCACACATATAGTGACTGACAAGTCACATATGAGCCAATCCCTTATAATCTCTCTCTCTGTGCGCTTCCTGTATACACTTCTCTATAAACACTGGTTCTGTGTCTCTGGCAAACGCTAACTAATACACTAATTGGCTGTTTAAACAGACAGACAAAAAATGATGTATTGTGGCATTTATAACATATTAACATGTGAGGTGCACAGCAACAACAGATGAAAGTTGGGAGAGGAGAATGGAAGTACACTATTATATGGTTCTTATATGTGAAGTGGTATAATATCACTTGAAGGGAGACTGTGATAAGTTAAAGTTGTATACTGTAAACCTTACAGCAGCCACTAAAATAAAACAAGGAGTTATAGTTAATAAGCCAATAAAGGAGATAAAGTGGAATCATAAAAAAATTACTTAATCAAAGAAGGCAGAAAAAGAGAAAAAAGAATAAATAGGACAAATAGAAAACAAGTAGCAAGAAGATATACACAAACCTAACCATATTAATAATCATATTAAATATAAATGATCTGAATACTGTAATCAAAAGGAAGAGATCGATTGGATTGAATAAAAGAGCAAGACTCAACTATATGCTTCAAGAAACACACATTAAATATAAAGACTTACATATGTTCAAAGTAAAACAGTGAAAAAAGATATACCGTGCTAACATTAGTAAAAAGAAGTCTGGAATGGCTAAATTAATATCAAAGTAGATTTCAGAGCAAAGAATATTACCAGAAATAAAGAAGGTCATTTCCTAATGGTAAAGAGGTCGTTTCATCAGGAGGACATAACAGTTCTAAACAATTATACTCCTAATGATAGAGATTCAAAATATACTAAGCAAAAACTAATAAAGCTGCAATAAGAAATAGACAAATCCACAATTATAGATGGACTTTTCAATAATTTTCAGAACAAGTAGGCAGAAAATCAGCAAGGATATAGTAGACTTGAATACTACTAGCAACCAACTTGACCGCACTGATGTTTATTGAACACCCAACGACAGCAGAATACACGTTTTTTTTTAAGGGTACATGGAACATTTTCCTAGATAGACTAGTGTAGGCCATAACACAAATCTCAGTAAATTCAAAAGGATTCAAGTCATACAAAGTATGCTCTCTGACCACAAAGTATTTAAGTTAGAAGTCAGTAACAAAAATATCCTTGGAAAATCCTCAGATGTTAGGAAACTAAATAACATACTTCTTAAAAACCCATGAATTAAAGGAGAAATCAAAAGGGAAATTAGTCAGTACTTTGAACTGAATGAAAAGAAAACACAACATATCAGAATTTGTGGGGTGCAGCTAGAGCAGTACTTAAGGGGAAATTTATAGCACTAACCACCTGTATTAGAAGAGAAGAAAGTTCTCAATTGAGTGACTTCAGTTTCCACCTTAAGACACCAGGAAAAGAAGAGCCCCCAAATAAAGCCCAAAGTAAACAGAAGAATGGAAATAATAAAAATCAGAGCAGAAATCATTGCAACAGAATACAGAAAAAAAGGAAAAAACCCAGAAAAATCAATGAAACCAAAAGCTGGTTCTTTGAGAATATCAATTTTATTGATGTATCTTTAGCCAAAATGACCAGAAAAAAAAAGAGAAGACACACATTGCTATCAAGAATGAGAGAGGCAACATCAGCACAGATTCTATAGATATTAAAAAGATAATAAGGGAATATTATGAGCAACTTTATGCTGATGGATTCGACAATATAGATGAAATGGCAAAGTCCTTAAAAGACACAAATGACCAAAACTTACTCAAGAAAAAATAGATAACTGGAATAACCCTTTTTCAGTGAAGGAAATTGGTGTTGTAGTTAAAAACCTTCCCAAATGGTTTCACTGGTGAATTCACCAAACATTTAAGAAATATCTATTCTACATGAACTCTTACAAAAAAATGAAGAGGAGAGAATATTTCCCAGTTCATTCTATGAGACCTGCATTACCATGATACCCAAATCAGATAAAGACATTAAAAGAGAAAAGAACTATAGATCAATGGTCCTCATGAACATAGAAGAATTCTAAAGAAAATTTTAGCAAATTGAATCTAGCAATGTATTGAAAGGGTAATACATCGCAATCAGTTGGGATTTATCCCAGAAAAGCAGGGTTGGTTTAACATTAGAAAAATCAGTGTAATTCGTTAGCAATCTAAAAAGGGAAAACTATGCGATCACCTTAGTAGATGCAGAAGAAGCATTTGTCAAACCTAACATCCATTCCTGGCTTAAAAAAGAGTCTCTGGAACTAGAGAGACAGAGAGGGTGTGAGAGGGAAGAGAATTTGGAGACAGGGAGGAAGTTATAAACAGTTAAAGTGAGAGATGCTAAAGGTCTGAGTGAAGGCAGTGGCAGTGGAAATGGAGAGGAGGAAAAGAACCTGAGTGATATTTCAGAGGTAGAGTTGATACAAGTTGGTCACTATCAGCTATTGAGGGTCAGAGGGAAAGAAGAGTCAAATAATCTCAAGATTTCAAAGTATGACTGTTTGGATGGAAGTAATGCTCTTACACCTTAGAAAACATAGAAGACAAGATGTCTGCATGTGAGGGAGGATTAGTCTCAAGAGGGTGGAAGGGGACTTAGGATAATGAGTTCCATTTTGAGTTATCTCTTGGGGCCTGTGGAGATGCCCAGTGAGCAGAAACCTTGTCACTGATGACATCTATGTTTACCTGTACAAAGTACCAGCCGGTCAACAACCTTGGTCTGGTACTGATTCCATAAGTCAGAATTTGTTAATGTTTCTCCAAATTTTATGCTGATTATGAAGACTTGGGTCCTGAAATAGTGAGCTGCCCATTTTATAGGTCTTGGTCTTTGAGAGCAGAAGGGAATGAAGATTTCAGGTTGCTAAAGCTTGTACTATGGCCTGCTAGGCCCAGCTGAGGATCATCTCTAACGGTACTTGTTAGGAGGAGAAGGTTGGAATTGAAGCTGGAAAAGATGGGCATTTCTGGAGGAGGGTTGGTGGTAAGCGATTGCATTATTTATCTCAGCTCTCATTTTCTCTACAGTGGCTGTAAATCCAGCTGAAGACACAGCTCATCCCAAACTTATCTTCTCCCAGGACGGAAGATATGTGAAAAATGGAGCATCAGCCAGTTCTTGGCCATTATTTTCGACAGCGTGGAGCTACTTTACTGGATGGAGGAATCCTCAGAAGCCCACACAGTTTGCAGAGAGATTTCAGCATTTACCCTGTGTTTTGGGAAAAAACGTTTTCGCTTCAGGGAAACATTACTGGGAAGTTGAGAACCGAGATAGCCTGGAGATTGCTGTGGGGGTGTGTCGGGAGGACATCATGGGGATTGTTGATAGTTCAAAAGTGTCCCCCAATCTGGGAATCTGGGCTATTTGTTGGAGTCCTGCTGGCTGTCGGCCACTAACAAGCTTCCCTGTAAGTCCTACCAAGCAAGAGCCAGCTCTTCAACGGGTGGGCGTTTTCCTAGATTATGGGGCTGGGGAGGTCTCCTTCTACAATGCTGTGGATGGAGTGCATCTGCACACTTTTTCTTGTTCTTTTGCCTCATGTCTCCGGCCGTTTTTTTGGTTGAGTCCATTAGCATCTTTAGTCATTCCATCAGTGACTGGTGGGAAATGAGGCTGTTCTTTCTCTGCCCAAGAGTCTTCCTATACCCCAGCCCAGGGACATACATCCCTTGGTCCTCTTCTTTCACTTCATGCATATTGATCCTGGATAGTACATCAATACTATCCATTCAGATGCCAATTTCATGATTTGTTTACCTCCCTGGCTGTCGTATGCACAGACCACGTTGGTTGCCTTTCCAGTAACCACTTGCCCCACCCACTTCTCTCCTTCTCTTCTGATTCTTCCTAATTCAGCTGTTTAGTATGCGCCCTCCACGTGCTTCAGGAGAGGCAGTCCCATGCAAGGGGTTTCTGGCTAACGAGATAGGAGGAGAAGTTTCCCAAGGTGCTTCTGGGGAAAGTTCTTGTAGCTTTTAAAGAGATGTTAGAAGTGTGTGAAGGGGAAGACGCAGCCCCTCTGATGGTAGCTGCTCTATTGGAATTGAGGAAAGCACAGTAACAGTGGAAAGGAAGAAGAAACATGGTCTTTGTTGCCATTGTTCAGTTGCTGAAATTTCACTAATCCCAAATTTCTTGTTATATGAGATTATTGCTCCCTTATTGTATAAGGTGATTGTAGTTTCGTTTTCATCACTTGCGCTCTGAAGCATCCCAACGTGCTATAGACTCATAGCATGGACATCTCACCTTAGCGGCTTATCTCACCTTTTCTGAAATGTGACGAATTTATAGAATCTCTTTCTATTTAGTCACGTAATTCCTTCTCTTTCCAGTAACTTCTGATATCCCTCACTTTTCTGGATCAGAAGATTGAGGAAATCTTCCCTTACTCTGCCCGTGTCGTTACTCTTCTTCACCTGACCAGGTCTCTGCCCTCCTGTGTTACGCTATCCGTTTGTCAGATTCATACATTGTATATACAAGATAATTAACGTCACACTGAACACGCTGGGAGCACTTGTTAAGTTTTCACGCCTCTTCACATAATGCTCTCGTGTGACTCTTGGGAACAGCTAGATGAGATGGAAATTAAAATACTTTTTTGTCAAGTGAGAGAGCATACCTTTGGAGTAACTCGCTCCATATTGCTCAGTTGGCAAATGGGAGCGTTGGGACTAAATCCAGATCTCTCTGAGGTGAAAGCCTGCATTCTTCTCCTGTACGTTCATTTGTGGGATCACTTTGTGGGATTGATCCCACCAGTTCGTGAAGATCCCACCATGAAGATTGTGGATCAGCTTCATCTTTGTTTCAGGTTTTTATTTTGATCTGTTTTCATCTTGTATGCGTATTTTCCTCACTTTCTTCTCTAGATGGCATGCACCCAGAGGATTATGGCAGTTACTGGGTAGTTATTTTTAAAATAATGATTGTTTCTCTCTGGTTATAAAAGTCATGTTGTACTTATTGTAGAAAATTTGGAACATAAAAAAAGTGTAAAGAAAATTAAAATTATCAGTAATCCCACCTCTACAACATTTTAGTGTATTTCTTCCCAGACTTTCCATAGACTTTGAAAGACTTTCTGGCAGTGATTTAATGAGGCCTCTCACAAAACTTCCAGCAGCCTCCCTAAGCCCTCCTCCCCCTCCTATGTCCCAGCTTATCCTGGCTTGTCTTCCTGTCCAGCCTGAATAGGAAGAATGAACCCCCTCATTCAGTTATTTCTGCTGAGTCCTCCTTAACTCTTCAAGATACTTGCTATTATGAGTTGAATTGTGCCCTTCAAAAAGATACGTTGAAGTCCTGACTGTGAATGTGACCTTATTTGGAAATTAAGATGAGGTCATTAGGGCAGGCCCTAATCCAATATGACTGGTATCCTTTATAGTTAACGGCAAATTTGTACATGCACACACACACACGGAAATGCCCTGTGAAGATGCTGAGGGAAGATGGCTATGGGAGAGATTGACTTTATGCTGCTATAAGCCAAGGAATACCCGGGGCTTCTAGAAGCTGGAAAAGGCTAGAAGCTTCTGAGGGATCATGTCCCTGTCACCACCTTGATTTTGGACCTCTAGCTTCTGAAACTGAGACAATTTTCTGTTGTCCATCACCCAGTTTGTGGTACTTTGTTATGGCAGCCCCAGGAAACTTCTACAGTTGCCCATCAGGCCTTTCTCCATCCCTGCCTGGTTAATCTCCAGTCCTTGGGGAAACTCATCCATCCCTTTCCTTGGCTCTTCCTTCTGGGCTGTGGAACCAGGTTGACAGGTTCTGCCACGAAGTATCTCTCTTGACTTCAAGTGGGCTCTTTGAGCTGCTTGGTAAACAAACTTTATTTTTTTAATCCCTTGATTTCTTTTTATATCTCTGGTGGCAGTGATTCCAAATCTTTTCCTCTTTTCTCAAGCCTCTGTGAGCCCCGTGTCATACTGCTGTAGGGAAGGTGAAACTTGACCTCTACCCATTTTAGGTTTTCAGCTGGGACTCGAACAAAAAGACAGATTAACAAGAGAAAAAACCATGATTTATTCACACATGCAGCACATCATGCAGGAGAAACCTAAAATGAATTGTAACTCAAAGCGGTGGCTTAGAATTCTGGCTAACATAGTATCTTCAACAACAGTAAATTTGTGGAGAAATGCTAAAGGAAAGAAATGACAGTTTTAGGCTGCCAAGGGTGGCAGACTGTGGGAACATAAACGTATGTGAGGAAACTAATGGAGAAATGTTTGCAGATTCCCCTGCTGCTGTCTCTGAGCTAAGAGTTTGTCTCCAGTAAAGGAGAATGTATATCCTGCCTTGAGGCAGAAACCTGGGAGTTTTTTTCTGGGTTTGCTGCTTAACTGCCTTCACCTCAAAATAGTTTTTATGTTAAAGAGGCATATTTTGGGCTGACACATTGTGGTTTCCATCACTACTAATTCTTGCAAAGAACTTATTTTTTACTGAGAAAAAAAATGTTCTACTCTACCCTTCTTATTTACAATTCTTTGTTTCTTTTTTGAGTCTTGCTGTTGGCCCCTCTTATCTCAGGTATGGGATGGGGCCCAGGTGTCATATTTATTACAAATAAAACAAACTCTTCTGATGCTTCTCATGCCGAACAGCATTAAGAATAAACTTGTAGTAGTTTTCAGTTTTGCTTTGGATTTCCCTGAGTCTGTATTAATTTCTGAGTCTATGAATTTCTATGTTAATGTGTTATAGGAATCATTAGGAGTGATATTCATTATGCAGCATTTCTCAAGCTTATTTCACCACAGAAATTTTAGCTCTGGGAGCAGCAATTAAGACTTCCCAGAAGACAGTTTGGCAATGACTGTTTATCCTACGCTTTCTTCAGATCTTGACCATCTCAGATTTTGACCTAGACTTGCACTGCCCTGGCCCCCAAAGTTGGTGGGTACGTGCACTGGCGCTGTAAGCTGCGCACACTGTGACCCTGGTAAGGCTCTGCTAAAGTCTTTTCCCTAGAGACTAGGCTTTTGTTATGGAAAACACTCTTGGCACATTTTTTGATGATTTCTATTCATCCTCCCCTTGCCAGAGCTCTGAGGGGATCTTTCTCAACCTTTCACTCAGAATTTGATGGAGTTCTTGGAGTTAAATCCCATGAATATGTGCCCCGCTCCAATACTGCAGCTCCCAGAAGTTTCTCACTCTTAAGCTAGTCCACACCCAACTTCTAGCACTTCATCGAAACTACCGTTTAAGTATTCTTATCAGTTTGTTGTTCCAGTGGATTTTGCTTCAGGTAAGCACATCTCAGCTTTGACTCTGGATTTGCCTGTCTGTCCAGAATTGGGGTGGTAATTTGCTGTGAAACCTTGGTTCTCTCATGGGTCCAAGAAAAGCCATTAATTTCGTTTTCTCATCTCTTTCTTATAAGGATGTGATTTAGGACTTCCAAATTCTTTATATGTTGGAGCTGAAACTGGAAGTCTTCTATCATATTATTAAAATAGGTTTCTTTTAGAGCTCTATTATGGTTAATTTTCTGTGTCAACTTGACTCAGGGATGCTCAGATAGCTGATAAAACATTTCTGGGTGTTCTGTGAGGGTGTTTCCAGAAGAGATTAACATTTGAATCAGTAGACTGAGTAAAGAAGGTCACTCTCACCAGTGTGGGTAGACATTGTCAAATCCGTTGAGAGCCTGGATAGAAGAAAAATGCAGAGGAAGGGCAAATTTGTTCTTTGCTTGACCTGGGACATCCATCATCTCCTGTCCTTGGACGTTGGTGCTCCTGGTTCTTGGGCCTTCAGACTCAGACTGGGACTCATACCATTGGCCCTTGATTCTTGGGACTTTGGGCCCCCACTGGAACTTACGCCATTAGCACCCTGGTTCTCAGGCCTTTGGACTTGGACTGAATTACACCAGCTTTCCTGTTTCTCCAGCTTGCAGACAGCAGACTGTGGAACTTCTTGGCCTCCCATGATCACATGAGCCAATGGTCAATGTTCCATCCTGTTGGTTCTGTTTCTCTGGAGAACCCTGACTAATACAAGCTTATGTAGTTGGGTCTTGCATTTTTTAATCCAGTCTGTCAATTCTTAACTGTTATTTTTAAGCCATTCTACTTTAGAGTTATTGCTTGTATAGTTGTATTAAAATAGACTCTTAGCTGTTTTCTGTTAGTTTCATTTCTTCTGTTTCTTTTTTCCTTTTTCTGCCTTTTCTAGTTTTATTGAGCACTTTAAAAATAAAATTCATTTTGTCTCCTCTATTTGCTTATTATTTATACTTCTTTTAAAAGCTTTTTTTTAAAAAAATGAAAGCTTTTTTAGTCATTGCCATGTGGTTTACATTGTACATTTTGAACAATCTGAATCTACCTTCAAACATGTGTGGTGAAAGACTATAGCAGTATGGCCTTGATTCCCAGTCTTTGCTCCATTGTTGTCATACATTTCACTTTTACACATGCAATAAACACCCAATTCACTGTTACTATTAATGCTTTAAACACTTTTTTGCTTTAAACATCTTCTTCCGGTATGTTGAAAAGGGTAAGGGGGTATGCAGTAACACACACACAGGCAAAAATGGAAAGGAGACATGAGGCCGGCCCCATGGCCCAGTGGTTAAGTTTGCGCGCTCTGCTTTGGTGGCCCAGGGTTTTGCCAGTTCGAATCCTGGGCGCAGACATGGCACTGCTCATCAAGTCATGCTGAGGCAGCATTCCACATGCCACAACTAGAAGGACCCACAACTAAAAATACACAACTATGTACTGGGGGGCTTTGGGAGAAAAAGGAAAAGTAAAATCTTTAAAAAAATAATGGAAAGGAGACACAATGAAGAAACCTAGGTAACTGAAGATTCATGAGAGATCTTGGAAAGATATTTGTCATAGAGTATCCATACTGATGACTTAGAAGCTATAGACCATATTCAGGCAGCCAAGAGAGACTCTCAGGAAAGATAGAGGAAATCACAGCTTCTCTAGAGTCTGGATGCTGAGACTCCAGCCTTTAATTCTCAGTGACCCGGGTTCGGTTCAGGCCTAAAAGAGAATGCAGGAAATAGGTGATTCTGAAGTGAAAAAGATTTCCAGTGTCAAAGGCATCAGGGTCCTCTGGATACACTTGGAAGAACAGCTTTCACAGTCTTACTATTATTGGTGTCATGGTGTAGACCTATGGAACTCTTGTTGACACATCATCCCATTTTGGGTTTCTCATTTAGCATGACACACATACTTTCTTGCTGCTTTATCCATTGCGTCCAGTGTAAAAATCTCTGGCTTTTAATTGAACTGTTTAGTTCGTTTATATTTACTTGAATTATTGATAGAGTTGAATTTAAATCTATCAACTTGCTTTTTAAAATTTGGCCTATTTTTTCTCTATTACTCTTTTCCTGCCTTCTTTTGGATTAGTAAAATATTTAAAAATTTTATTTTGTTTCAGCTATTGGATCTTTAAAGAGCTATACATCTTTTAAAAAATAATTTTATTTTTTATTTATTTTTTTGAGGAAGATTAGTCCTGAGCTAACTGCTGCCAATCCTTCTCTTTTTGCTGAGGAAGACTGACCCTGAGCTAACATCGTGCCCATCTTCCTCTACTTTATATGTGGGATGCCTACCACAGCATGGCTTTGCCAAGCGGTGCCATGTCTGCACCCGGGATCCAAACCGGCAAACGCCGGGCCACCAAAGCAGAATGTGTGCACTCAACTGCTGTGCCACTGGGCTGGCCCCTAAAAAATAATTTTAAGTTTGACATTTTGGTCAACAGTTCTTCAACAAAGATGCCAAGAATACACAATGAGGAAATTATAGGCTCTTCAATAAGTGGTTTTGGGAAAACGATATCCACATGCAGAAGAATGAAATCGTGTTCTTATACCATACACAAAAATCAACTCAAAATTGTTTAAAGAATTAAACATAAGACCTGAAACTGTAAAACTCCCAGAATAACACATAGAGAAAAAGCTTCTTGACATTGACCTTAGCAAGGATTTTTTGGATATGACACCAAAGTGCAGGCAACAAAAGCAAAAATAGACAAGGGGGATTACATCAAACTGAAAACTACACAGCAAAGGAAGTAATCAATGAAAAGGCAACCTATAGAATGGGAGAAAATATTTGCAAACCATTATCTGATAGAGGGTTAATCAAAATATATAAGGTGTTCCTACAACTCTACCAAAAATCAAATAACCCTATTAAAAATGGGCAAAGGATCTGAATAGACATTTCTCCAAAGAAGACATACAAATGGCCAACAGAGTATGTGAAAAGGCACGTGACATGACTAATCTTCAGGGAAATGCAAATCAGAACCACAATGAAATATCACCTCACACTTCACTGGATGGCTGTTATCAAGAAAGCAAAAGATTATGGCAAACAGTATGGAGATTCCTCAAAAAATTAAAAATAAAGCTATCATATGGTCTAGCAATTCCACTTCTGACTATATAGCCAAAAGGCTTGAAATCAGTATCTCAAAGAGATATCTCCACTCCCATGTTTATTGCAGTATTATTTATAATAGCCAAGACATGGAAGCAACCTAAATGTCCATCATCAGATGAATGGATAAAGAAAAGTGGTATGCACACACAACAGAATATTATTCAGGCTTTAAAAAAGGAAATCCACACATTTGTGACAACACGGATGAACCTGGAGGACATTAGCTAAGAGAAATAAGCCGGACACAAAAGGACAACTACTACATGATACCACTTATATAAAGAATCTAAAATAGTCAAACTCATAGAAACAGAGATTAGTATGGTGATTGCAAGGGGCTAGGAGGAGGTAGAAATGGGGAAGTGTTAGTCAAAGTGTACATGCTTCCAGTTATACAAGATGAATAAATCCTAGAGGTCTACTGTCCAGCATAGATCCTACAGTTAACAATACTGTATTGTATACTTAAAGATTTGCTAAGAGGGAGATCTTAGGTTGTGTTCTTCTGACAAAAACATAATACGAAGAAAGGCAGGAGGAAGCTTTGGAGGTTATGGGTATGTTTATGGCGTAGATTATGGCGATGGTTTCATGGGTGTACACTTATCCAGACTCATCAAGTTTTATTCATTAAACATGTACAGCTTTTTAAAATTGAGGTCATAATAGTTTATAACATTGTGAAGTTTTAGTTGTACATTATTATTTGTCAGTCACCATATAAATGCGTCCCTTCACCCCTTGTGCCCACTCCCCAACCCTCTTCCCACTGGTAACCAATAAACTGTTCTCTTTGTCAGTGTGTTTGTTTATCTTCCACATATGAGTGAAACCATATGGTGTTTGTCTTTCTCTGTCTGGCTTATTTTGCTTAACATAATACCCTCAGAGCCCATCCATGTTGTTGTGAATGGGAGGATTTTGTCTTTTTTATGGCTGAGTAGTATTCCATTTTATACATATACCAAATCTTCTCTATCCAATCATCAGTCTATGGGCACTTGGGGCTGCTTCCACATCTTGGCTATTGTGAATAATGCTGCAATGCACATAGGGGTGCATAAGTCTCTTTGAATTGTTGATTTCAAGTTCTTTGGATAGATACCCAGTAGAGGGATAGCTGGGTCACATGGTATTTCTATTTTTAATTTTTTAGAAATCTCCATACTGTTTTCCATAGTGGCTGCACCAGTTTGCATTCCCACCAACAATGTACGAGGGTTTCCTTTTCCACACAACCTCTCCAACCTTCGTTATTTCTTGTCTTGGTGAGTATAGCCGTTCTAATGGGTGTAAGGTGCTGTCTTAGTGTAGTTTTGATTTGCATTTCCCTGATGATTAGTGATGTTGAACATCTTTTAATGTGCCTACTGGCCACCTGTATATCTTCTTTGGAAAATTTCTGTTCATATCCTCTGCCCATTTTTTGATCAGGTTTGTTGTTGTTGTTGTTCAGTTGTGTGAGTTCTTTATATATTGTGGAGATTAACCCCTTGTTGGATATATGATTTGCAAATGTTTTCTCCCAGTTGGTGGGCCGTCTTATTGTTTTAGTCTTGGTTTCATCTGCCTTGCAGAAGCTCTTTAGTCTGATGAAGTCCCACTTGTTTATTTTCCTTTTGTTTCCCTCATCTGATTAGACATGGTATTTGAAAAGATTATTCAAGACTAGTGTCAAACAGTGTACTGCCTATGTTTTCTACTAGGAGTTTTATGGTTTCAGGTCTTACCTTCAAGTCTTTGATCCATTTTGAGTTATTTTTTGTGTATGCTGAAAGATAATGGTCTACTTTCTTTCTTTTGCATGTGGCTGTCCAGTTTTCCCAATGCCGTTAATTGAAGAGACTTTCCTTTCTCCATTGTATGTTCTTAGGTCCTTTGTCAAAGATTAGCTGTCCGTAGATGTGTGGTTTTATTTCTGGGCTTTCAATTCTGTTCCACTGATCTGTGTGTCTGTTTTTGTACTAGTACCATGCTGTTTTGATTTCTATGGCTTTGTACTACATTTTGAAGTCAGGGATTGTGCTGCCTCCAGCTTCGTTCTTTTTTCTCAGGATTGCTTTAGCTATTCAGGGTCTTTTGTTACCCCATATGAATTTTAGGATTCTTTGTTCTATTTCTGTAAAGAATGTCATTGGGATTCTGATTGGGATTCCATTAAATCTGTAGATTGCTTTGGTTGTATGGACATTTTAAGTATGTTTATCCTTCTGATCCATGTGCATGGAATATCTTTCCATTTCTTTATGTCATCATTGATTTCTTTCAGAAATGTCTTATAGGTTTCCTTGCATAGGTCTTTCACCTCTTCGGTTAAATTTATTCCTAGATATTTTATTCTTTCTGTTGCAATTGTAAATGAGATTGTAATCTCGAGCTCTCTTTCTGTTAGTTTGTTATTAGCTTATAGAAATGCAACTGATTTCTGTAAGTTGATTTTGTACTCTGCAACTTTACTGTAGTTGTTGATTATTTTTAATAGTTTTCTGATGGATTCTTTAAGCTTTTCTCTGTATAAAATCATGTCATCTGCAAACAGCAAGAGTTTCGCTTCTTCACTGCCTATTTGGATTCCTTTTATTTCTTTTTCTTTCCTAATTGCTTGGCCAAAACCCCCAGTACTATGTTGAATAAGAGTGGTGAGAGTGGGCACCCTTGTCTTGTTCCTGTTCTCAGAGGGATGGCTTTCAATTTTTCCCCATTGAGTATTATGTTGGCTGTGGGTTTGTCATATACGGCCTTTATTATGTGAGTACTTTCCTTCTATACCCATTTTATTGAGCGTTTTTATCATAAATGGATGTTGGATCTAGTCAAATGCTTTCTCTGCATCTATTGAGATGATCATGTGGTTTTTATTCCTCATTTTGTTAATGTGGTGTATCATGTTGATTGATTTGTGGATGTTGAACCATCCCTGTGTCCCTGGTATTAATCCCACTTGATCATGGTGTATGATCTTTTTAATGTATTGCTGTATTCAATTTGCCAATATTTTGTTGAGGATTTTTGCATCTATGTTTATCAGCGATATTGTCCTGTAATTTTCCTTCTTTGTGTTGTCCTTGTCTGGCTTTGGTATCAGGGTGATGTTGGCCTCATAGAATGTGTTAGGAAGTGTTCCATCTTCCTCAATTTTTTTTGAATAGTTTGAGAAGGATAGATATTAAATCTTCTTGGCATGTTTGGTAGAATTCACCAGAGAAGCCATCTGGTCCTGGACTTTTATTTTTGGGGATGTTTTTGATTCCTGTTTCCATCTCTTTACTTGTGATTGATCTATTCAGATTTTGTATTTCTTCTTCATTCAGTTTTAGGAGGTTGTATGAGTCTAAGTTATCCGTTTCTTATAGATTGTCCAGTGTGTGGGCATATAGTTTTTCATAGTATTCAGTTATAATCCTTTGAATTTCTGTGGTATCCATTGTAATTTCTCCTTTTTGGTCTCTAATTTTATTTATTTGAGGCTTCTTTCTTTTTTTCTTAGTCATCCTGGCTAAGGGTTTGTCAATTTTGTTTATCTTCTCAAGGAACCAGCTCTTTGTTTCATTGATCCTTTCTACTGTCTTTTTTTGTTTCAATTTCATTTATTTCTGCTCTAATTTTTATTGTTTCCCTCCTTCTGCTGACATTGGGTTTTGTTTGTTCTTCTTTTTCTAATTCTATTTGGTGTAGTTTAAGATTGTTTATTTGAGATTTTTCTTGTTTGTTAAGGTGGGGCTGTATTGCTATGAATTTCCCTCTCAGGAGCAGTTTTGCTGCCTCCCGTATGAGTTGGATGGTGTATTTTCATTTTAATTTGTCTCCAGATATTTTTTGATTTTTCCTTTAATTTCTTCAACAATCCATTGGTTGTTCAGTAGCATGTTGTTGAGACTGCACATCTTTGTCCCTTTCCCAGCTTTTTTCTTGTAGTTAATTTCTAGTTTCATAGCATTATCGTTGGAAAAGATGCTGATGTGATTTCAATCTTCTTAAATTTATTGAAGCTTGCCTTGTTTCCCAAGATATGGTCTATCCTTGAAACTTCTCCCTGTACACTTGAGAAGAATGTGTATTCTGCTGTGTTTGGATGAAGTGTGCTATAATCCATCTGGTCTAGTTTTTTGTTTAAATCAACTATTTCCTTGTTGCCTTTCTGTCTGGATGACCTATCCATTGATGTAAGTGGGGTGTTAATGTCCCCTGCTATTATTGTGTTGTTAATATCTTCTTTTAAGTTTGTTAATTATTGCTTTATGTACTTTGGTGCTCCTGTGTTGGGTGCATATATATTTATAAGTATCATGTCTTCTTGGTGGTGTGTCCCTTTTATCATTATATACTACCCCTGTTTGTCTCTCATTACCTATTTTATCTTGAAGTCTACTCTGTCTGATGTAAGTATGGCAACACCTGCTTTCTTTTGTTTTCCACTAGCTTGGAGTATTGACTTCCATCCCTTACTCCTAGCCTGTGTTTGTCTTTGGAGCTGACATGTATTTTCTTGAGGCAGCATATTGTTGGGTCTTATTTTTTAATCCATCCCACCACTCTGGGTCTTTTGATTGGAGAATTCAATCCATTTACATTTAGAGTGATTATTGATATATGAGGGCTTAATGCTGCCATTTTATCACTCATTTTCTGGTTTTTCTGTATTTCTTTTGTTTCTTGTCCCATGTATTTCAGACTACCAGTTCAGTTAAGTTGTTTTCTATGATGGTTTTCTTAGTTTCTCTTTGTTTATCACTTGTGTCTCTGTTCTGATTGTTTAGTGGTTACCGTGAGGTTTGTATAAAAAAATCTCATAGATGAGATAGTCCATTTTCTGATAGCCTCTTATTTCCTTATACTAAACCAATTCCATCCCTTTCTTCTTCCCCTTCTAAGTTGTTATTGTCACAGTTTATTCCATCTTGTGAATTTGTGGTTAAAATGATGAGATTATGTTTATTTTTGGTGTTTTCCTTCCCTTTATCTTCAATGTTACAATTAAGTGTTTGCTAACTTGTTCTGATAGAGAGCTTCAATTTTCTGAATTTGTCTACCTATTTATCTCCTTACTCAAGACTTTGTAACCAACCCCCCCGCCCTTTTTTTTTCAGGTATGAGGGCCTTATTGAGCTTTTCTTGTAGGGGGGTTTTTGTGGTGATGAACTCCCTTAGCTTTGGTTTATCTGGGAAAGTTTTTATTTCTCCATCATATCTGAAGGTTATTTTCACTGGATAGAGTATTCTTGGCTAAAAGTTTTTGTCTTCCAGAATTTTGAATGTATCATTTCACTCTCTCCTAGCCTGTAAGGTTTCTGCTGAGAAATCCACTGAAAGACTGATAGGAGTTCCTTTGTAAGTTATTTTCTTCTGTCTTGCTGCTGTTAGTATTTTTTCTTTGTCATTGACTTTTGCCAGCTTTACTAATATATGTCATGGAGAAGGTCTTTTTACATTGCTATAGTTAGGAGATCTCTTGGCTTCTTTCACTTGTATTTCCAGGTCCTTCCCCAGGTTTTGGAAGTTCTCAGCTATTATTTCTTTGAACAAGCTTTCTGCTACATTCTCCTTCACTTCTATCTCTTGACTACCTATAATCCTTATGTTGCATTTCCTAATTGAGTCAGATGTTTCTCAGAGAATTTCTTCATTTCTTTTTAGTCTTAGTTCTCTCTTCTCCTCCATGAAGCATTTCTATGTTTCTGTCCTCCAGACTGCTAATTTGTTCATCCCTAATATCAGCTCTATTGTCCAAGGAGTCCAGATTTTTCTTTATTTTATCCATTGTGTTTTTCATCTCCAACATTTCTGATTGGTTCTTCCAAATACTTTCAATCTCTTTTGTGAAGAACTTCCTGATTTCATTGAACTGACTATCTGTATTTTCTTGTAACTGGTTGAGTTTTTTTTATGATAGTTATTTTGAATTCTCTGTCATTTAAATTATAAATTTATGTGCCTTCAGGATTGATTTCTGGGTGCTTGTCACTTTCCTTCTTAGCCAGAGATTTAATGTATTGTTTCATATTGTTTGACGGCATGGATTTTTGCCTCCGCATAGTGATAGTATCTGATCACAGCTTACACTTGCTGCTACTGGGTGGGGGTCAAGAGCTGTGTATTCTGAGCCTGCCATGATTCGCCACTCACTCCAGCCACAGCTTTTCTAACTGTGCAGGCACTCTGGCTGACTGGCTGAGCTGGAGTGCTGGGTTGGGGTAGTGTGCTTTCTTTCACCTGCATGATCCTGGGGTCATTCTTGCTCTGCCCTTGCTATCTGCTCTCCTGGGATGCTGGCTTGATGAAGACACCCCCAAAATAGCTTAGTCACCTCTGTGTGGGACTTTCCCATGGGCTGTGAGGGAAGTTGGAGAGCAAAGGTGTTCCCACGGAGGGCTGTCCCTTCCCCCTTTTCTCTGGAGCCCTGGGTCGCTCACTGGGGGAGGGAGAGGAGATTCCCCTTACCTCCTCCCACTTCCTCCGGGGGGGGTCCACCTCCACCTTCAGACATATGGCTGCATGGATCTCTCAGATGTCTTTTGTATTGTATGAATGTTCTCTGTTTGGTATATCAATGTCCTTTTCATTGTATCTTTGGGGATAGATTATAAGGAGAGAGCTCACTTTCCCATGATGCTGACGTCATTCAAGTCTATACAGCTTTTTATATATCAATCATACCTCAATAAAGTGGTTTAAACAAAACAAAACAAAATACTTTCTTATTTCCCTTTTGATTTCTCCTTTGATATGGGTTATTTAGAGGTGTGCTATTTAGTTTCCAAGTATTTGGGATTCTTTTGGAGATCTTTCTGTTAGAATTTCTAATTCTATTGTGTTCCAAGAAAACACTTTGTATGACTTAAATTCTTTTAAAATTTATCGATACTTTTATTATGATCCAGAATATTACCCTAGCTATGCAGCCTGACATGTGGAAAGACCCTTTCAGATGTCCTTGGGGGTGGCTCCCCAGCACTGGGGTGGCTCTGTGAGGCAGCCATCACCCCAGGGCCTGCCCTGCCCCATGACTGAGCCCAAGGAATGTAACCCCTCCCCTGAAGACCCCACACTTGCCTTTCTCTCTCTCAGGGTGCATCACCCAGCTACCCTCAGAGACTCATGCTTCAGTGATGAAGAAATCTCAGGCTTTCTTTCACACAAACCTTGATGTTTCACATGGAGCAGCAGAAGCCCAAGTTCAGCTTGAGCAGGAGACAATGCCCTGAGTCCTTCTAGCTGTGCTTTTCTCAAGGCCACACTGAGGGCATGCTCAGCAGTCAAGTTTAAAAGGATAAATCCAGATAGGGTGGTCACCTCATCAAACCAGGAGTCCAATGTCTTGCTAGGGAAGCAAAACAGGTCAGATGTGCCTTGTCGAGGCGGGGGGGCCTGCCAATGGAGCCACGGAGAAACTTGGTCTTGCTATTGCTGTCATAGCATGGTGCCAGCTGAAGTGTTAGGAGACCAGAGAGGAATGCATGCACGAAGCTGTGCCCATCAGAAAAATTCCCCATGTGAGTCCACCCCCAGAGATGGAAACTGAACAGGCTCAGGCTCATGGCCAGAAGCTGTTTCTTAGCTTCAGTGTCTGCTCTAATTCCAGTGGGAGAATATTGAAGATGAAGCAAAGGAGGGATTTGGTACATATTCCTGAACACTGACTGTATGCCAGGACCAGCCAGGTGCTGGGGATGCTGTGGTGAGAAAGATGCATTCATCCAAGCTGGCATGTCTGGGGGCTGGCTGCCTCTGATTAGTCTGGCCTCAAACTAGAGGAAGTCAAGAGGAGGCCACCTGACCCCCAGAGCAGCTGAAGGAGGCCATGTTAATGAGAGAATTCCTTTGGGCAGATTCTACCCCCCACCCTGGGCTCCTCAACCTTGCCTGTATAATGGAATCATCTGGGAGGTTATTTAGTTTTTTGATGTACCACATTTTGTTTATTCATCATCAGTTGGTGGACATTTGGGTTGGTTCCACTTTTTGGCTGTTATGAATAATGCCAAAACATTCATGTACAAGTTTTACATTGGCCCAGCCTTTTATTTTTTGGAACATTCTGATACAAGTGTTTGTGTGAATATGTTTTCAGAGTTCTTGGGGATATACCTAAGAAGTGGGATCACTGGGTCACTCATATAATATTCTAAGTTTGGACACTTGTATCATGTAATCCATGACATACTCTGTGATCTTGAGTCCAGCACATTGAGTATTGATTTCCCTGAAGACAATTCGGGCTGTTCCCTACAGGTTCCTTAGAGGCTGTGCCTGCTTCTCTGAGATTCTCCCTGGACATCAGGATCCTCCCTGTGCCCCATGCTCATCAGGGCAAGAGATGGGCCCGGGTCTAGCTGATGGCTGTATACTTCCCACTGGGTCAGCTCAGGTGGAGAACCCCTGGAAAACCAGCTCAAACGAGATGTTCTCCCACCAACCTTTGCAAGGTAGGAGCTCTGGGTTCTTTCCTCCGTCTTCCTCCTCCTCTTCTGTGCTGCCTCCATTGTGTTGATAGAAACTTTCTTTAACCATTAAGAGTGGCAGAATAACTTACATTCTCTCTTGGCTGTCTTTCATGCTGTACATCCACACCTGTTGCTTTTTCTCCTACATTCGTGTTTTTAAAACATTGAGATGTGAGTCACATAACATAAGACCATTTTAAAGTGTACAATTCAGTGGTTTTAGCATATTGTCTATGTGGTGCAACCACCCTCATGGTCTCATTCCACACATTCCCTTTGGAGAGCTCGTTTTTACCAGGATGAGCCCCCCCGCCCCTCAGCAGAATTTCACATGATAAAACCAGGGGAGGCAAAGTGACCACAGAGCATGCCCTTTCTTTCTGTTTGAGTTCTTTTCATTACTTTTTGAGAGCGAGTTGGGGAGCTTTTAAAACTATATGAAGCCAAGATGAGTTGAATCACACTCTTGGGGGTGGGGTCCTGGCATGACTAACCCCCCAGGGGATCTGAATGTGTGCCAGGGAGAGACTCTGCCAAAAGCAGCTAAAGCTGCTCCAGGAGGAATTACTCCCTGGTTGTGGGAGGGGCACCCATGGTTCTGAGGGCTGGCTGGCTCCTCCTGCTCCTCCACCACTGTCCCTGCCACCCCTGACTCTGCACTGGGAAGGCCCTTGAGCCAGCCATGGGCACCTCTCCTGAGAACTGAGGCCAGGACCCTGGCCCTGGCAGTCCCCTTTCCTCCTTGTATTAGCCCTACTCATAATCCAGACCCACCATTCAGATGCTAAGTTTGGTCCCCTGCATGGAAATCCTCAGTGGCTCCCCATGCCCTGTAGGAGGAAGAGGGCCCTGGCCAGCCTGAGTACCCACCTTGCGTTTCAACCTCATCCCCTACCTGCCCCAGCCATTCCTCCCTCCCCCACCACACTCCTCCGTTCCAGTCAGTGTTCCCTCTGGCCCTCTGCAACTTTGCTCTTCCCTCTCCTGGGTCACCAACTTACCAAGCCCAACCCTAATGTCCTGGCTTCTTGGTCTGCCCCCTACTACCAGACAGTGGTCATTCCCTACTTCTGGATACGGCATCTTCTTGTGGTGTAGCCTGGCACCACACTCCCTGGAGTAGCTCCTTTCAGTGTCTTCACACCTCCTAGAGTGACTCTGGTGCAGGGGCCACAACAGGTCCATCTGGGTTCCCAGTGCTCAGCACGAGGTTGAGCACTACCTGAGTGACAGTGACTGTGAGTGAGCGGTGGGAAAGGGAGGTCAGGATCTGGAGGACTTTAAACTGTTTGGAGAGTTTGGGGACCATCAAGAGTCCCCATGGATGTCCTGGCTCCAATGGTATATTTGAAGGACTGAGTGGGCACTTAGTCTGCAGACCCAAGAAGGAAAAGTCTTCGCAGCAGCCAGAACTTTCTGGGACTCAGGGTAGTGAGAGAGCTTCAGCCCCATTGTCACTCCCTTCCATCTCCAGGGCCACTTTTCCTGCAGGCAGGGGTGAGGTGGGTAGGGATGGGGGTTGGTGGAGTCGAGTGCAGGCCCAAGTCTTCAGCCTGCCCTGCTCTCACCTGCCCTCCATGGAAAACATCAGAGAGGGGCAGTGAAGGGTGTCCGAGGTCCAGGACCACTATCCTGCCTGTGCAGCCCCAGTGCCCACCTGCCAAAAGGGCAGGAGCCAAATGCCACAAAGCTTGTGGGAGGGACACTGGGCATGGAGTTCTCCCTCCTGCCCCCGTGGGTATCTTGTCTGAAGCATCAGCTCCTGCACTTCTAGTAACAAGGAACCACTCCTGGGGGTGTGATGTCCACAATGGGCCTCAAGCCTTGGGGAAGAGGCCCTGCAATGGGGGATCCAGCCCCTGATTCCCCCCCTACCACCAGCAAGGCCTTGTCCTGCTCCACTGGTCCCCTGACCTCCAGTCCTGCCTCTGTCAGAGGTTTGGGAGGAATGGTGGATGTAGTAGCTAGTCTCCAAGATGGTCCTCAATGACCTTGAACTCTTGGTTTCATACTCTTGTGTGGTCTTCTCCCCTGTCAAATCAGACCTGGGCTGTATGATGATGGAGTATGGTGGAGGCGATACTGCATGAATTCTGAGTCTAGGGGAAGTAAAACCATTTTGGTTTCTACCTTGGCCCTTGAATCCCTTGTTCTGTGGGGAGCCAGGCACCATACTGTGAGGACACTCAAGCAGCCCCATGGGGAGACCCACGTGGAGAGGAAGAGGCTTCCTGTCAAGAGCCAGCCCCAACTTGCCAGCCCTGTGAATAAACCACCTTGGAAGTAGATCCTCAGGTCCCAGCCAAGACTTCAGATGCCCGCAGCCTTGTGAGGGCGTCTGAGCCAGATCTGCTCCCACTGCTCACAGATTCCTAACCCACAGCAACCGCGACACGTGAATAATCATTTTAAGCCATTAAGTTTGGGGCAACTTGTTAGGCAGCATCATGTAACCAACACAGCCCCTGTCGCTCTGGGAGACGTGTCCTTTCTCAGATGCTGGGTATTGGACTGGAAGGATTGTTCTGCTTTCCTCCCAGCACCTGGCCCATGTTCTGCCAACCACAGACTGGAGAAGGAAAGAAATGAGATGTGACCCTGGATCAGCACAAAATCAGACACCCATCAGGCGGTATCATTTTTCCCCTCCATTTTAATTAGCACTTTACAAAGTAAAAAATATACTGTCTTTTCTGGGGAACAATAGGTACTTTTTTCTGTGTCATACAGTATATGAATCTCAAGGGTTTTGTGTTTCTTCAAGAAAGAAAGAAAGTGTGAGGGCACCCCCCAACTCCAGTTCTCGCCTCACCAGACCTTGGGACAGATGTAAGTGCTGCTGCTATTGCCGGTGACCCGGGGCATGCCAAGTGAGGGCCAGACCCCCCAAGACAAGGCCCTGGGCAGGGCAGAGGCCCCTCAGAGCCCCACTATGCATCCAGCATCCACTCACCCCCATAGAACAAGAGGGGGGCTTGGGATTTTGTGTGTTGTTCGCCCCCCACCAACCCCAGTTTTGGAGCAAAGCCTGCTCAGTTCTTTCTGGATTGTTTTCCAAATAGGTAAAGTGAGGCAGTGGACAGGGAAACACACTGGGCTTGACATGTGACTTGGGACCTGAATTTGGCCTTTTATTCATCCCCCTTCCCAAGTCCATCTCCAACTTTGCTGGATGTTCTTCACAGACAAGCCCCAGTAGGCAAAGGGGCACCAGCACCAAAAACTTCTCCCTGTGAACAATGTCCTCAGGACTAGGTGCTTCTGAAGAGCTTGCTCAGAGGTCTAGCCTTTTCAGGCCAGTTGCATGGACGGCCAGGCCTCTGCGGAGCACAGCAGAGCCCCTGCTGGGGACACCTCTTCCCTCTCCACAGAACAGTGTTACAAAGTCAAGTGGGGTGGGCAGTCCAGCCTTGGAGGCCTGCCACCCCCACCATCAACTCCACATGTGGCCCACAGGTAAGAATGCTACTGAGGCCTCAATATGCTGGATAAGCCAGTCCCTTAGCTCGGATTTGGGCTCTGCAAGCGTGTGCTCATGTTCACACTAATGTGTATGACACAGCACATGCTCACACTTACATGTGTATATATAAATACATGTGACTTTCCACAGAATACTGTCCTGACTCCCAGGGCAGGGGCCACCCTGCACTTCTGATTCTCACAGCCTCCCCCCTCCTTGAGCCAAGAGCCACAAACTCCCTCACCACTAGGCTTCCCACAGATGCCAGGGGCCAGGCCACAGGCTTCCACCTCTACTCCAGGCCACTCCTGGTGCGGTCAGCCTCAAGGACAGAGGCTGCCTCAGCCACCAGCTCCCACTTTTACCTTCCCAAGAAAGCAGACTTCATAGGAGGGTGTGGATATTAAAGCTGAAGTTATGGAAAGGGGATGAGAGACAATTAAGCTTGTCCTTTTGCTGCCTCTGATTTGAAAATGAAAGAAAGAAAAAACTGGCTGAGCTCTGAGAGGTAGGAAAATGTATCCAGCTACACCAGGCCTCCACTGCCCTCAGGACAGCCCCGGCCACACTTCCCCAGCCTGCCCTTTTCGGGGCAGACGCCGGCGACCAGCCTGGTTGGTTCCCCTCCCAGGTGGCCACTTTAGATGGAGGGCTCCTTCCCCTCCCTCAGCACAGCCTCTAGGAAACCTGGAAAACATGAGCCAAATCTCATGTCTTTCCACTGCTGGGAGACCCCATTACCCAACCACAACCTGCGCTCACTAAGCGAACCACCATCTGCATTTCTCCTTGGATGTGACAGCAGTGATTGGCTGCTCCCTGTCCTGGCTTACAGTGGGCACCAGTATATTGGGGGTGTTTTCTTCCAACCCCCGCCCAGTGGTGGCATTAAAAATTCCTCAGTCACAGGGCTGGAGTGCTCTGCAATCATCTGGGAGATCTCCAAGTTCCCCCAACTTAGCTGGGGCTGGGAAGGACCCCAGGTGTTGCCATATCCAGATCCAGAGGCTCAGAAAGTGGCCCAGGTTGGTGGCCATGGGACTCCTAAAGGTTGGCCTGGGAAATGCTGCCATGGGGGACTGGTGGTAGGTGGGCAGGTTCCTCTTTGATGATATGGCAAATGGTGCCCTTGGCTTGGGGTGGGGGCCTGGCCCCTCCTATCTCCCCAGAGCCTTCTCTCCTGACATCTATGGCCTCCTTTGTCACCTCAGAGGGGGTAAGCCCCATCAGACCATGCATCTTCTTCTGGACACCACTGGTCCCAGAGGTCATGCTGCCTGGTGGAGGAGGCCACAATGGGCAGCTCTGGGTTACCTGGCTCCCTCTCTTCCACCAGGGACCTGTGGCCTGGCGTTGGTGGGAGGGGGAGCATGCTGGTGTTTGGGGGGTTCTGGACCCCCTGAATCTTGGGGAGGAGAGGTCTGCAGGCCTCCCCAACTTGGATGTGCACCCTGGGCTGAGACAGTGGCATGGGCAGTACCTCTTGGGGGACTTGGGAGACCCCGTGGAGGAAGGAGGTACAGAGCTGGCCCTGCCCATTTCTCTGTGGGTGAGGACTGGGGCTGAGGGAGAAGGGGGTTCATAGGAACCAGGAGAGCCCATGCAAGGGTGGAGCCAGAGCAGATTTTTCTAATTGCAGGTGAGGGAGAAGGGGAGGTCAGGGCTCCCCCTGTCCCTCACTCTCCCCTCCCTGAGCTCTCACCACTCTGGAGGATACAGGGATGGGGCAGGCGAGGGGCGAGGGGTGAGGGTAGTGTAGACGGTTTGACCTTTTCTCACCAGGGAGAGGCGCAGAGGCAAAGACACACACTCGGAGCCCAGCTGGCACCCTGCGCTGCCTGCTCACCCTGCCTCTTGGCAGTCAGGCCCAGGAACCCCATTTCCCTTCTGTGCCCCCTGCCTCCCCAGCCAGAGCCCAGAGATCCTCAACACCGACAGGGTATATCCTCGGGCTGCCCCAAGCCACTGGCTGCCCTCAGCTCCTTTGCCTTCAGCCCGTAGTAAATGTGGTCACGGGCTCTTCCTCCAGGGCAAGAGGTCAAAGGTCATGCAAGATGGCAGCACCCGGGAGTAGCTGAGGCAGGAAGGGGAGAATGGCACTGGCTGCGCTGGCATGGGATTTCCAACCCTGTGCAGATGGCTGAGCTCGCCAGATTCAGGTCCCCATGTCAGCACTTGGGGCGAAGGAGCACAGCCTCAGAATCAGAGATGGTCCAGCTCAGGGCTGCCTGTCCTGGATCAAGCAGAGAGCAGGAGGCAGCAGGGACCTCCCTCCCACGACTGGGATGTGAAAGCTCCAGAAATAGCTCTGCCCTGAGCCCAGAACTCCCTAGTCCATGAATGGGGAGAATAGAGTTCACAGGGTTGTGGGGAGGACATGATAGTGGCTCAGAGTGAGGGCTTGTATTTGAGATAAGTGGGAAGGCCTGAATTTTATCACATTTTATCCTCAAGAGAGTCAGAGGAGCAGGGTGCAGTCGTGTCTCCATGTTTGCCTTCTGTGTGTTGGTTCTTTGCTAGGCTGGGCTGCCTGCTCCATGTGTGTCGATTTCATTTAACTTCACAGAATCCCCGCCCTGGAAGTAGCATTGTCCCCATGTCATGTCTGGGTATTGGAGGTGCAGGAAGTGTCACCAATGGCTCCCCAGCTAGTAGGTACAGCTGGCGTGGAACTAAGGGTCAGGAAAAGTGTTCTGGGAGTTTCTACCTGCTGAGCTTGGCCAGGTTCTCACCCCTGCCTCAGGGTGGTGCTGTCTCTCCAGGGCTTTGGGAAATGTGTGGAGGCACTTTGGGCTGTTCCAGTGCCTGGGGGAATTGGAGAGACCACTGTCATTTAAGGGGGGCAGTACATGCCGCAGACTGAAGAATTGTCTCCACCCCCACCCCACACCCAGGGTGCCCAGGTGAGAATGACTGGGAGGCCTGAGGAAGGACATTCTAGCTCTGGCCTCACTTGGTCGCTGGGGGTAAAGAAGGTGCTCCTACCAGCACACGTGGCTGGCACCTGAGGGCATGAGTACTCTGCACTTGGAGCAAATTAATAAAAACATTGAAACAGTTAGAGCCCTGGAATGCTCTGGTCCTTTCACCTTCTCTAAGGATCCCAGTGGCCTTGGAACTGGGTTGAAGGTCACAGGGTCAGGGTCCCTGGCTAAGCTTGGAGGGAGACCCTCATCACAGTTAGCACCCAGCAGCTTCCCTGAGCCCCACTGACCCCTGTGGGCTTCTCAGCATCTCTCATACCCTGCCCACCCCTTGACACAATTTCTGCTGCAACCCCATCCCAGGCCCCCGTTCTGCTTAGCTCTAGGCCCTGGGCTGCACCTCTTGCAACGCTTGTCCAGACTCTCACCATCCCTCTCCAGCTGAGCCCCTGCCCCACCTAGGTCCTGCCCACCTGTGACTAAGATCACAAGCCAGGTCCTGCTAGTCAATCAGAGGCCACTGACCAGCTGTCCTTCACCCTGAGGGGGGCCACCTGCAGCAGGAGCTCTGTAGCCACACTGGCAGGGCTGGTGGGCACCTGGAGGGCTCTGGGGAAGGAGACCCTGGGCTAAGTAGGGTCAGTGCTGCCTGCACTGCCCAGTGTTCTCCGTCCAGCCCCCCTGGGGCTGATAAAGCTAGGGGTGCATTCTCTCATCTCTCCACCTTTTGTTGTTACTCACAGTTGCTTCTGGTTTTCTCCTGATGAAGTGAGTGTGCTTAAAAAAAAAGGTCAGAAATTGATAAAAGTATAAGGAGGAAATTAATAATCACTGCTAGTCCCTGCCAATAGGTAATGTTTTGGCAAATTTTCTCCTAGGCTTTTTAGCCCCTGCTGTATATGTGGTTTCACATCTTGTTTCCCTTGTTAACATTATTTCCTAACCATTTTCTGAAGTCACACAATGTTTTTTCCAGCTGTGTTGAGGTATGATTAACAAATAAAAATTGTATATATTGAAGGTGTACAATGGGATGATTTGATGTACATGTTCATTGTGAAATGGTTACTACAATCAAGCTCATGTAGTTACTAGCATTTCTTTTTGGGGGGAGAACACTTAATATCAATTCTCTTAGCAAATTTTAAAAATACATTATTATTAACTATAGTCACCTTGTTGTATATTAAGTATCAAGAACTTATTTATCTTTAAACTGAGAATTTGTACCCTTTGACCAACATTCCCTCACCCTTCCCCTCCCTTGTCCCTGGTAACCACTATTCTACTCTCTGTTTCCATGGGTTTGACTTTTTAGATTCCACATATAAGTGAGATCATGCAGTAATTGTCTTTCTGTGTCTGGCTTATTTCGCTTAGCATAATGTCCTCCAGGTTCATCCACATTGTTGGAAAAGGCAGAATTTCTTCATTTTTAGAGATGAATAATATTCAATGTATATATATATATATATATATATATGTATATAGACACCACTTTTTTAATCCATTCATCTTTCAACAGACACTTAGCTTATTTCCACATCTTGGGTATTGGGACTGATGTCGCAGTGAACACGAGAGGGCGTACTACATCACTTCAAGACACTGATTTCACTTTCTTCAGATACTTACCCAGTAGTGGGATTGCTGCATCATACGAGAGTTCCATTTTTAATTTTTTGAGAGAACCCTACACTGTTTTCCATAATAGCTGCACAAACAAAAATCAATTACAGTGGATTTTAAATAGAAATGGGAGTTTTTACAACAGCTTCTCTAGTAGGTATCGTAGGAGAACATTTTTAAGATCTTAGGGCAGGCAAAGATTTCATAGAACAAAAAGTATACTAACCATAAGGAACAAAAACAAAAACTGGAAATTATTAAAAATAAGAACTTCTTTTTGTCAAAAGAAACTTTTAAGAGAGTAAAAATCTCAGGCACAAAGGAGATAAACATTTGCAGCTTATTTATCTGACAAAAGATTCTTATTTAGGATATGTAACTAACTGATAAATTTGTAAAAATATAGACAGACAATCAACCAGAGAAAAAGGGCAGAAGGTTTGACTAGGCACTTCACAAAACAAGATAACCAAATGGGAATAAGTAGATGCGTAGGTGCTGCACAGCATTACTCAAGAGGAAAATTCAAAGGAAAACCACAGTGAGACATGACTACACAGATGCCACAATGGATAAAATCAAAGGCCTGACAACATCAAGTGTTGGTGAGGATGTGGAGCAATTGGAACTCTCATACACTGCGTTGAGGGTAAACTTTGAAAACTCTTTGGTAATATCTCCTAGAGATGGACATACACATACTCTATGACCCAAAATAGTTTTATACCTAACCTTAGGTTTATACTCTACATAGATATGTTCATATGTTCACCAAAAGACTTGTACAAGAATGTTGAGAGCAGCATTTTTTGGCATATCATCAAGTTGGAAACAACCCAAAGTGCATGAGTAGTGGAATGGGTAAATAAAATGAGTTGTATGTTTTCTAGTAGAATACTATACAGAAATAAAAATCAACCACAGTCACATTCAAGAATATTTATGTATCTTATAAGCATAATGAAAGAAGCCAGACATAAAAGAAGACACTCTGCGTGGTTTTATTTAAGTACACTTCAAAGACAAGAAAAACAAATTCAGAAGTTAAAATATTGGTTCCCCTTGAGGGAGAGAGGCAGTGACCTGGGATGGGTGCATCAGTTAGTCACTGGAGTGTTAGTCATGTTCTATTTCTTGTGGGTACTGGTTAGTGGATGTGCTTTCTTTGGATAATTCATGGAGCTATGGAAGTACGATTTCCATACTTTCTGGTATGGATGCTATGCTCCAAATTGCAAGTCTGATCATGTGATTATACCCTTTTTACTGATTAGTCCCAAGGCATAGTGGTTAGTGCAAGACTCCAGAATTATGGGTATAGTTTTGTATCCTGGATCTAGTCTCTTCTTATCTCAGAGGGCCTGGCCAAGTGATTAACTCTCTGGGCTTCAGTTTCTTCATCTGTAAAATGGGTTACTTTTGGTACCTCTTTTGTACTTAGTGAGATAATTAACTCCTTGCTGGCACAGGGCAAGAACTCCATAAATAATGGCTCTTATAGTTGTTCTTGCTGTTCTTATCTCTTTGGGTGAGGGAGCTGGATGGTGTCCTGGGGCAGAGGGAGGAGCAGGATGGGGATCCAGTCAAGACACAGTCTCCAGGTGATGGTGAAGGGACACAGCAGAGCTGATGTTGAGGTGCAGGAGGAGGAGTCTGAGGCCTGGGGTCCCTCCTACCTTCCCTGTGTCAGCTCCTGCTCCTCTGTAAACATAGGAGGTAAACTAACCAGGTGATCTCTAGCTGGTGAGCCCGTCCAGCTATGACACTGGAGAGTCAGCAGGGCGATGGAAATGCCATTGACAATCAAAAACAAATTTCCCAGGGCCCGGGCCAGTGGCGTAGCAGTTAAGTTTGGGTGCTCTGTTTCGGTGGACCGGGGTTCACAGGTTCAGATTCTGGATGCAGACCTATGCACCACTTATCAAGCCATGCTGTGGCAGGCCTCCCATATATAAAGTAGAGGAAGATGGCATGGATGTTAGCTCAGGGCCAATCTTCCTCAGCAAAAAGAGGAGGATTGATGGTGGATGTTAGCAAGGAGCTAATCTTCCTCAAAACAAAAACAGAAAACACAAATTTTCCAGTTTGATCCCCACTCAAACACAAAGGACCAGACCTGGGAGTTATGGGAGGTGGATATCAGTGGTGGGATTATGGGTCCTTTCTATATTCTTTTTGTATGTTTTTCTGTTTGGGACAGGAGCCACCTGAGCCAAGGAGCCCCCTGAGTGGCTGAGGTCCCTGGGGTGCTTCCCTTATCTGAAGACTCCCCTTGAGAGGGGGCCCCCTTTTCCCTGGAGAGTAGAGTCACATTCTGTGGATGGGATGGTGTAGAACTCCCTGGGCTCAGGGGTGCTTTGTCCACCCTGCCACAGTCCCTCCATGAGGGACATCCCTGCATTTGATGGCTTGTGGAGGGGACCACACCAAGAGGAGGGGGTTCAGGCTGTCAGTGCCCGGCTTCTAGGTGCCAGTGACCTTCCGCTCTCCTCCCTATCACCCTGAATCAACCACTAGCCCCTCCTGAGTGGAGCCCCATCTTCTCAGCCTGCCACTAGAGCCTGAACCCCCCTTCCCAAGACATCCATCCTGGAGAAGGGACCGTCTCTTTGTGTGGCCTTTGTCCCCTCCAGGGTATCTGCCCCTCTCAGCCTCCTGGGCCTGGCCTCTACCTGAGGGAATCTGGGTCTCTGAAGCTGTACCTCAGGCCCCTTGTAGCTGGCAATGTGCACATCCATCCACATCCTGCCCCACTGAGCCGTGTACACTCACAGCATCCACAATGCCTGCACTGAGCCTTTCTTGGGGTGAAGCTTTGTCCTGCACAGGGAAATGGGGTGGATGGTGAGGAGAGAAGGAACCTGTGAAATGCACCTGGAGTGGGGAGGAATGAGGTGATTGGGGACACTGGGGAGTGGAGTAGGGTGTGGGAAGCACTGAAGGTCCTTGTAGTCTGCGCTCATCATGTGAAGGTGGGACCAGCCCTCACTCTGCACCAGCTTCTGTCCCTTTCATGGCTGGGGCAGGTTCAAAGATGACAGAGAGTTGGGTTCCCAGGGTGGATTTCACCTGGCCAGGACCATGGAAGGAGTCAGGCAGAGCTGCAGGACAGGAGCGTGGGGCTGTCCTGGAGCTCAGTGTGTGCAGAGGAAGAAAGGACATGACGTAGGGCAAGGAAAGTGAACATGGAGCAAAGTTTGCAGATGGGGAGACCCAGTGGGCTGAGGATGAGTGAGGAGAGGCAACCCACAGTGACTGGGCTGCAAAGACACCAGCGGGTGCTGGCCAGAAGGGGTTGGCCTGAGGTGGGGGTATCAGTCATAGTGGATAGGTTTAAATGTGTAGAGTGAGGCCAGGACAGTGGGTGGCGGGGGTCAAGTGAAGGAGGGAGCAGGACAGGGCCTTGAGGGTCCAGCATGTCAGAGGGTGGATGCAGAGTGACCAAGAGGGGTTGATTCACAGTGGTGGTGAGTAGATAGACAGTGTAGGCTTATACACACACCTGAACGCACACACACGTGACCATACACACACAGATCCTGGTCAGCGCACAGGGCACAGTTTGGCCTAAAGGCTGAGCACAGCTGCCAGAGGTGCCGGCCAACATGGGCAGCCCCCTCTGTGTGGCCATGCCACTGTCCCTAAGGACCCTTCTGCCCGTGGATACCCCCATTGAAGAGCTTCATCATCTGTATGTTCTGATGATTCATCTTGTCCTTGAAGGAGTTGTTGTCATTGTCTCTCTCCAGGCTGAACCAGATGTTGAGGATGGGTCTTCACTCTGGAGGTGACATGGGTTAGAGCCGTGTTGGACTGCTTGTGGTCCCTGAGCTGGGAGGGTCCTAATGCCTGAAGGAGGAAGAGCAGAAGTGGGGGAACCTGTGATGCAGGGTGCTGCGAGGTCAGGAGGGATGCAGGCCCAGATCCCCAGCAGCGCAGAGTGGAGATGGCTGGTGGCCGGCAGGGAGGCTGTCCACCCTGGCTGGCTTCAGGATCGCTGCCATCAGCCAAGGCTCCTGGAGGCTTGTTTGCATGAGTTCTCCCAAATGCTTCAGGGAACTTAGGAGCAGATGACCTGAGACCCAGACTTCCTGACCAGGTCTCTGAATGAAATAAGAGGAGATGATGGGCACTGTACCAGCAGGGTGTGTTATCCCCTGAGGGTGGGAAACTTGTGAGGTAGAGGAAGCATAATTGTCCTGTCCCGGGCATGAGGCCAGCTGCAGTGAGACAGGCTCACAGGTGGGGCGGTGGCCTGGGAAGGGCTTGCCCAGGCTCTGGAAAACTGGAGAAAGTTGGTTTATGGACACAGTGAGGAAAGAACATGAGCTGCTTGTTGGGACCAACCAGGATGATTGATGCCTCTGAGCAGTAGAGGAAAGACTGGCTCCTCAGGTAGAGCTCTGAGGTTTTCAGGGTACAGTAGGAGCTGAGTCTGTCACATGAAACTTTACCCAGATTCACAGGCTGGGTGGTCACCTGGCACATTCCAGCAGAAATGCTGCCCCCTGGAAGCCCAGGTCCTCCATGCAGCTGAGCCAGTGGCTACTTTCAGTCAGGTGATGAGTCCACAAAGGGCATTGTAAGTGGTTTGCATCCACTTGACTTCCTGGAAAACAGAAGCTGCCTTGGAGATCTGTTCTGGTGACGGAAGCATCCCAAGGTCTCCAGCAAGTGAGTCCCAACTTCTCCATCAAAGGGCATTCTCCTCATTCTCTCAATGCCCATCCTGTCTCCTCCAACCCAGGGATGTGCCACCATGTTATCCATTCAGCCCAGCCCCTGCCCTGTCGGTCCCACCCCAGGACACCAAGGACACTGGCTTGGGGTTCTGCAGCATCTTTGCTAAAATAAATAAATAAATAAAAGGATAGTTTCAATCTCACATCCCTTGCTATCACCTCTCATCACATTATATTGCCATAATCTTCTGAAGCACATGGACCCCCGTGACCTCCTCCACCAATGTCCGCAGGCAGTGCTGACATGGCCACATAGAATGGATGGTCAGGAGATTGTCCAGTGAATGTTGCAAACTCCTCCTCCCCGAATCTCAGCCAGGAGCTCACTCCTGGGTGAAGTCCTCTCATCTCAAGCATGGTGAGGCTGTGGGCTGTAGGCAGCAGGACTGGCATCCCTCTTGGATCAATCTTGCCTGTCTGACACTCAAGGAGACTGTGAATATTTGAGTGGGGACCCCATCTTATTTATCTTTTTCTCCAGAGCCCAGGGTGGTGTAAACCAACACCAGGTACATGTAGTAGGCTGAATGGAATGAGCTAATGGAAGAGTCAATGCTCTGACTAGCTCCTCTTCCCCTTAAGGAATAGGACTTTTGGCCTCTCATTAAGTGACTTTCAGAATTGCCCCATCAGGCCTATTCTAAGGACTCATAATGCTCATCTTGCTGACAGTGCCCAACAGGATCCTGGAGAGGCTGTTGACCTGCTCTGGAGTATATCCCAACCCTCTTCCCCACCCATCCCACTTACAGCATTGAACTGCGGGTGAGTCCGCCAGGGGGCCCAAATGAGTGCAGGAGGATGACATTGGCTGTGGTCTGCCCCTCACCCATTTGCCCACCTGTCCTGTAGATAAGAGGCCTCTGTTCCTTGTCTCAGCAGAAGCCAGTTGAAGCTTGCACTCTGGGCTGAGAGATCTCCAGTGCCTATCAATATATTCAACTTCTAACTCATGTGAGGACTATGAAGCCTCCCCTTCCTCCAGTACCCACAGCACTGGCCTTTTGCAAGATATGAATGAGATAAGGCATGTAAAGCAGTATCCAGGGAACCACACCGTAATTAATTCTCAGTACATAATGTCGACTCACTCTTATTTCATTACCATGACCACCATCTTTATTGTGTGAAGTCTG
Organism: Equus quagga; assembly: GCF_021613505.1. Lineage (NCBI taxonomy): Eukaryota > Metazoa > Chordata > Mammalia > Perissodactyla > Equidae > Equus > Equus quagga. The sequence goes on along the minus strand of NC_060273.1, from coordinate 36,773,962 downwards.
CTAGAAGCACCAGCACATTAATAATGTAGAAGACACAGGTCCTATCTGGCAGGCTGCTACCAGCTCCAGAGCACAGGTGGGAGTTGAGGCCTGTTTCCAGTACCCCAGGGAGGGAAGGGAGGGACACCCCCATGATTCACATTCTGAATTCCAAATGACATTGAAGTTCATTGTGAAGCTTAAGAGCAGCAGGGGTGGCACCACTTTACCCTGGTGATATCGATGTTCCTGCTCAGAACTTTCTAACCATTTTCCTGAAAGCTGGGGAAAAAGGATGTCTATAATAAGGACTTTATGGAGAAAAATGTAAAAAGATTGAAAAGACTGAGCTCAGATGTCTTTAAAATGACTAATATCAGAGTTGATGTCCATAGCTCAAGGAAAGTGGGCTGTGAAGTTGGGTGAAATAGGGAAAGAGAGATCAGATTGTTGAGGGAGATATGGGAGGCAAACAGCAAGGTGTCCCTCCACTTGAGTCTGCCCTCCCATTGGGTCAGCAGAGGAAGCTGACATTGGTGGAAAATGTTCTGTGAGATTTCCGCAGGGGCTACCATGGCCCGAACATCCTGAAGGGGAGGGGCTCTTAATGGGCTCACTGAGAGGAGTACTGAGAAAGGGACCAGACCCTTGTCAGAATTGGACATGCCCCCAATCCAGAGCAAGAAAGGAATGATCAAGAAAGAGCAGAGAATGGAGCAATGTGCATGCAGATCACAGTGATGGTAAAGTGGATTTATACTCTCTTACCTTAGAGGTGTCCATGTGTGCTTTATCAATCCTTGCCTCATAGCTGTTCATCTATCCACCCATTCATCCATCCATCCTTCCATCCATTCATCCATCTATCCACTATCAATCATGCACACATACACAATCCATCCATCCACCATTCATTCGTCCATTCATCTATCCCTCATACATACATCCACCACCCACCCACCCACCCATCCATCCATCCATTAATCTACCATCCACCCATTATCCATCCATCCATCATCCATCCATCTATCCACTCACCCATTTATCCACCATCCATCCCTCATCTATTGATCCATCCATTCATCTACTCATCTGTCCACTATCCATCCATCCAGCCAGCCAGCCACCATCCATACAAAATCCTTTCATTTATCCCCTATCCATCCAACACGTATCCATCCTTCAATACATTTATCCATCCATCCATCACTCATCTATCCATTATCCATCTATCCATTCATCCATCATCCACCTAACCACCATTCATCCATCCACCCACCATCCTTCCATCCTTTCACCATACATCCACTATCTACCATCCATCCATCCACCCACCCACACACCCACCTACTATCCATTCATCCACCATCCATCCATCCATTTACTAGATAATTGTGGAACATGGGATAAAAATTATTATGATTGTGTGGCCAGACTTTCCTTTGTCCGGACACTATTGAGGGCTCCAGATCCTCTAAACCAATATCATTGCCAAGCTCTTTCTCCTGAAATCAATTGCAGTTTTGTTCTGATGATGAGCACACATATGCATGCTATTCCCCAGGTCTTGGGCATGACCACCTACCAGGATCTGGTTTACCAGCACTAGCTTTTGCCTCATCCCTGTGTCTTCTGGGGTTCAGTTTCCTTGAGAGGCTGAGGATAAATCTCAGGGTTGAATGAGACTAGTCTTTTCAGGCGTGAGGGAGAGGGAGGATCCAGACATGGGCATATAACTGGGAAAAGGCACAGAGAGGGGAACTTGGGTCCTCAGGCCCAGGTCGACAAGAGTGAGGCTGACAAGCTGCCTAGCACCTGCAGAGGAAAAGTGGACATGGGGAGACAAATGGGCAGAGAGGGGCCAGGAAACTTGGACTCTGCAATGGGAGCCCAGGTGTTGAGTATGCCTGGAGTCCAGGCCTGAGTGTCAGGGCTGTCTAGGTCACAAAAGTACCAACAAGAGGCACAGAGGGTTCCCAAGGAGGTGAGGCTGTGATGGTCCCTGTGTAGGGACCAGGAGTTTGGTGGCATCTAGACATTTGCAGACCTCAAATATTGTTTAAACAGCACCATGGATTTTTGAAGTTTATAACACATTTGGTAATAATGTGTTTGATTTTTAATATTGATCCCAGTGCAGTAGTCTTGCAAAATATAAACACATAATAAATGTTATTCACATTTATAGATGGACTTAAAATATGCAAAGTTCCTTCCGAACCATGACTTTGACATCTGAGGAAACTATGTCTTAGAAAGGCTACCTGACTTGCTCATAATTTCACTAGGAGTAAGGGGTTGTTAGGGACCCCTGATGGATGGAGATCTGTCTAAGGCCTCACTGAGCTCCACACCCCTGCAATGGGCAGGAAAATGCTCTGCTCTGCCTGGGAGACATCACCAAAGACATGAGAGGAAACTATGGCTCAAGTCCTCCTGAGGTTCAGAATAACAGGACTGAGACCCCAACACAGTGCAGGTGAGTACCCAGTTCTTGCTCCAAAGGGTGGATGATTTGACCTTTACCAGGTCCCAGTATCTTCTATGAACCCTCCAGCCCTGGCCATGCTGCTTCTCCGCTGCGGGTGCATCAACCTTGTGGTCAGGAAAAAGCTCAGGGCTCCCTTCTTTGGCAGGTCTTCCAGTTGCTCCCGAGGAGGGTCAGCTCTCCTTTTCTGTTCCCCTTTCATGGCTCCTCACAGCCAATGAGTCTGTCCATCACTGTTATGTGGCAGGAAGGAATATTTGCCTTGTGTGTGCACTGCCCCACCCAGGGGCTCTGAGAGTTACTCATCTCAGAGAGGTGGATCCTCGCTGATGCTCTAGCAACACTGCCTGAAATGCCCTTCCTGTCCAGTCAAGGGCCAGAACCTGTGAATATGTTTGCTTTCATGGCAAAGATATATGAAGTTGTAGGTGGATTAAGAGAGCCAGTCAGCTCACCTTGAGATGGGAGCCAATCCTGGATTATCCAGGTGGGCCCAGTGTAATCATAATTCTTATAAGTGGAAGAGGGAGGCAGGATGGTCACAGTAGAGAAGATGTGAGGATGGAGGCAGATTCAGAGTGACGTGACGTTAGGAGGACTCCACTAGACAATAAGGGCCTTGAACATGGATGAAGAGTCCATGAGCCAAGAAACATGGTGACTTCTAGAGGCTGGAAAAGGTGAGAAAATGGATTCTCCCCAGAGCCTCCAGAGGGAACCAGCATGCATCAGAAAAACAACAGTGGTCTGTTGTAGTGATGGTTTGAGCAGCCCCATGTCGGCTCATTCAAGAGGACATCTGTTTGTCTACGAGATACGGAGGCAGAGTTGGTCTGCACAGAGAAGACATAGCAGGCGGTTCTACCTGAAGAGATCTGGTGCAATCCTCACAAAACCAAAGGGAGGAGCTATTCTCTGGTCTTCAGGTGGGCTTTTCAAGGGGTTATGATTCAGCCTGAGATGAAGAGCTCTGGCTCTGTGTACGAGAGTGGCCTCTGTGAGTGTGTGTGCGTGTGTGTGTCTATGTGTATGTGTTAGTTTCTTGGGACTGCTGTAACTAACCACCACCATGTTGGTGGTTTAAAATAACAGAAACTTGTTCTCTCACGGTTCTGAAATCAAGGTGTTGCCAGGGAGCTAATACAGTGCATATACCAATCAATGATCCCCATTCCACAGCCTAGTGTCTGAAGGCCCAGGCAGCCTACAGACTGGTCTCTTCCTAGGGTGAGGCTGGGGATGTCCCCAGCTGACCACTGCCCCCTGCTTACTGCACATTGTCCAGATGCCTGTGGATTCTGTGAGCCACAGGATCATCTTGAATTTTATTTCTGCTTAAATTAGCTAGATTTTCTTCTGGTGTTTGTAGTCAATAACCCTCATTGGTCCAGATGCTTATAAAGAAAAAAATAACCCCTGCAACTCTTGCCTCCAGAAGTCTGTGATAGAACCAGCTTCCCAGTGTCCTCAGACTGGGTCTATCAGACAGAAGGACAACGAGACGGTGAAGAGCCGGTGAAGGGGAAAAGAAAATCTGTGGGACGTGTGTTGATCGCATACAAGACTTGTCTGACCCAAAGGAATTGCTAACAGGGACCCAGAGAAGTCCATGAACAAGTGTGTTCATTGCAGCATTATTCACAATAGCCAAAGGATGGGAACAACCCCAATGTCTACCAACTGAAGAACGGATAACCAAATGTGGTCTATCCATGCAGTGGAATATCCTTCAGCCATAAAAAGGAATGAAGTTCTGACACATGCTACAACATGGATGAACCTTGAAAACATCATGCTGGGTGGAAGAAGGCAGACACCAAAGGCCACATGTTGTAGGATTCCATTTATAAGAAATGTCCAGAGTCAGCAAATCCAGGGAGATAGGAAGTAGATTAGTGATTGCCAGGGGTCAGGGAAGGGGGAGGCATGAGAAGTGACTGCTAATAGACACGAGGAACCTTTATAGGGTGATGAAAATATTCTGGAATTAGTTCCTGGAAGGGGTGAGGTTGGGCTGCACCTCTCAGAAGGGGAGGGGAGGAGTTGTGTGGAGTTTCTGAACTTGATGTGGGGCAAAAGTGCGGTGATCAGCGACCCTAGATGGCCAAGTGGCCTGGGCAACCCCCACCTGTGGGCAGGGTTCCCTCTAAGCTGACCCAGAAGGGGTGGGTTGAGGTCAGTGAGCCCCACTGTTGGGGGTCATTTCCTTCTGCTGAGTTAGATGGCAGGGCCTTTTAAGTGCTGGGCTAACCAGAACTGGGTCCCTCTGGAGGAGACAAGCATGACTCCTGCTCAAGATGGTTCTTCCCAACACCTTAACTAGAGGTCAGGGATTGGGCAGCTCATCCCTGCAGATACGGTGCCCCCATGCTTGTTGGCCATGAGTGGACACGCGCTGCCTCCTGATCAGCATGTGAACAGGAACATCTGGGTCATCCATCTGGGCACCACTGAGATGGAGGGGGTTTCAGGGTGTGTGGCATAGAGAAGGAACAACTGAGGGGAGGCTGTGAGAGGCAGTCTGGCCCTAGGACCAGCTGTAGTGGGTTGGGGGCTGTGGTTTGACTACTAACCTCCCTCTTCTGAGTGTCCTCTTGGAAGGAGCGTTCCTGGGACCTGGAGGAGCTGCTCCCCAAAGGTGAGCAGAGGTGTTTACATGCACCCAGGACATGACAGGTGGGCTATAGTGTCCACACAGGGTGACGCTCTGAGCCCCTTCAGGAGAGAGACTGCCACTGAGCTGAAAGGATGACAGCTGGCTGAAGGTCCCCAGTAGCAGCGCTCCCAGGACCGAGCACAAGAAGAGATTTGTGGAGGAGAGTGCTAGGCTGGCCTTCTTGCCCTGCAGGTTCCTCCATGGGCAGCCATGGCTCCCAACTCCCCCCTGAGCCAGCTAGGCTCCTTGGAGCATCTCCTGCCTCATTTGGCTTCTTCCCTCCTGATCTTTCTCAAGGATCAGCTCCCAGGACCCTCTCACTCTCTTGCCTGGCTCAGTGGCCACTTCTCAGAGGACCCAACTGAGCAAGAAAACAGGTAAACAAACCAGGAGGAGAAAGGAAGAAATAGAAGTGTCATGTCTCCGGGAAAGATGAACTTGATGTGGTTGAACCCAGTGGGGTCTACTTCATACCCTTCTTTCTGTGTTTCCCCCCATTGCTTTTGGGGACACCACAGCTAGGACCCTCAGACCTGGGACTGTGGGGCTGGTTTTGTTTTAGGGCCACTGCTTGGTCTCCACCCTAAAATGAGGTCCAGGTGGGGAGAAAAGCATGGTGGTTCGACAGTAGGGACTTGAACCCCCAGGACGCCAGCTGCCTCTCTGAGAAAGTCTGTGGTCTTCCTGGGGCCCCTCCAGGATCCTGTCCCATGGGAAGTGTGGTTTGCAGGATTCTTTTAAGATCTCACTTGTTCTGCCCCATTTGCCTGTGAAGGTCCTCCCTGGACACCAGGCCCTCTAGGGCCCAGGTCTTCCCTGAAGACCACTGCCCAGCACGGACCGGGCACCTGGACAGCCTTCAGGCAGGGCCAAGGTTGTTGGGGGGCAGACGGCGCTGGGGCAGGTACTGGGCTTGGATCCCCAGATAGAGGAAAGGACTCCATGTAGGAACTCTGTGGCCCCCCATCTAGGAAGACAGACCCTGAAAATAGGCTCTGTATGAGCCCAGGAGCTGGGCATGGGGATTCTTCAGCTCTGCCCACTTATTCTCCACTTGGAGGGACGTGTCCTGGGGCAGATCTGCTGAGGATTGTCACCTGTCAGATCTTAGCATCCCTACCCCAAGTCTTAACCTCTCGACCCTTGAGGAGCCTGCACTGTGACCCTGGCCAGCCCACAGCCCCTTCTCTGCACAGCCCCCTGGGACAGCCACATCAGAGGGACCCACTGCTTAGGTTCTGGTCAGCACCAGGTAGACAAATGGTACAAATTCCAGGGCCCTGGAATCCCAGGACAGGGGCCTGCAGGCAGCGGGGCTTCCACTGGCTCCCTCCTCCCAGGCTCCTGCCTTGATGGCCTCGTGCCATTGCAGGGACAGTGGTGTAAGGACTGTCATCCTTATGGAAAGCTGAAAATACAAAGACAAGGCCATTGTAACCTCTGATTGACTGGCCCATGGGCACCCCCTCAACTAGTGGGGGGCTTGCACCATGCAGGAACTCCCTACTTGGTATCATTGTCAAAGAAGGAACAAACAAATGCCAGGGTCCCAGCAGTCAGCATTTGTGTCCAGGAGAGGCCCAGGGATGCTGGCCACCCTACTGGGGACCTTGGGCCTGGGACTTGGGAAGGTGCATTGACCCTACATGAAAGAAGCTCCCGGTGTCCCCCTGCCTCCAGGGAAGCTGGGCTGGGTTCACCTCTCCCACCACAAGCAAGGAGACCCTGACCTCAGTTGGCTGGCTGTCAGACCACTCACTGCAAAGCCCCAGGGTAATTTGGGAAACCATAGTGATGACATTAGAATTGTGAACAAGGTCGCTCTTGAAGTGGCTTCCTCCCCAGGGGCAGTGCCTGTGTCCAGTCAGGCCTAGGGGGAGGGAGCAGGAGCAGAGTCCCACTCAGGCTGGGATGCCGTGGTCCTGTTGTCCCTATCCTGGTGGCCTGGGGAAGCCTGGTCTCCTGCCTGAGCCCTCAAAGGCAGCTTCCCCTGTCATTCCTGCCACTACCTCCAGACATTCGGGAACCAGGTGATCCCCACCTGCACACACGTCCCCTCCTCAGGGCTGGATCAGACTCTGTTATCGTCACACCCCCTCTTCCAAACCACGTGACCGCCCAGAACGTGAGCTTCTTGGGTGTCAGATCTGTCCCCCATTAGACCCTTGGTCAGAGCTGTAGCACCCACCCCTCGGCCTGGACCCTAATGCCCATTGGATTGGTCTAACTCTCAAGGAGAATCCAGACATAGATGGGTCCTCCTGTCCTGCCTCCCCTGGCTTGCCCACTT